>NC_133507.1:18372500-18727500 GCF_049354715.1 Callithrix jacchus | reverse complement strand
GTAAGAACAAGGTATTAGATGATAATAAGAAATGTGCTAATTTTTTAAGTGTTATGGTAGCCACTTAGGAAAATGTCTATGCTTTGAAAAGATGCCTACGGAAGTATTTAAGGATGAAGACATTTTAATAACTTATTTGATTTTGTCATTTAAAAAGCTTAAGCAGAAAAAATAGATGAAAAATATGGCAAAATGTTAAAACTATGAAATTTGAGTAATGAGTATATTTGGACAACGGGTGTTCATTATACTATTTACTCTATTTCTCTATATGTTTGAAGTTTTTCATAATAAAACATTTTTAAAAAAAATAATATTTGCTCAGTGGGAAATTTGCTCAAACATTAAAAAATCTGGAGATGTCATACAGAGAATGCCTGGTCAGATATCAGAAAATCAGAGTACCTGGCTGTTGGGCCCATGTTTTCTTTCTTTTCTTTTTCCTTTTTTTTTGAGATGGAGTCTCACTCGGTTGCCCAGGCTGGAGTGCAGTGGCATGATCTCGGCTTACTGCAACCTCCAGCTCCTGGGTTCAAGCAATTCTTATGTCTCAGCCTCCCAGGTAGCTGAGACTACAGGCATGCACCCACCCCTATGCCCAGCTAATTTTTTGTATTTTTAGTAGAGATGAGGTTTCACCCTGTTGGCCAAGCTGGTCTCAAACTCCTGACCTCATGACTCACCCGCCTCAGCCTCCCAAAGTGCTGGGATTACAGGCGTGAGCCACCACACGCGACCAAGGGCCTACATTTTCAAATGGAAACATGTGGCCCTGAGCAGTGGCTGCTCCTTCAGGTCTCCTCTGGTCCCCAGAGTTCCCCTCTGCCCACTTCACTCAGTTTGCCTACAAAGTCTCAATAAAACATAAAAGCAACAATGAAGCCATTGCTTCCAGGACACATGGAGAAGGAAGGCCCCTGGTAAGGAGAGACCAGCTTTATGCTGATGACTCCTGGGGCTGCATGAGAACCTGAGGAGATGCAGGGTGGGTTCTGTCCCAGGCAGCAGGTCAGTGCCCAGAGGCCTCTTTCTGGGTAGTGTAGCTAGCTCTGCATTGTGTCTCAGTCATGTGATTTTAGGTCACTGATATATGTGAACATTTATCATTATTCTTGGCTGCCCATGCACACTCTTCTTCTTTTAGGGTGTCCTTCATGTTTTGAGTCTGTGCCTCCCAGGATTAGGAACTGAAAACTTACTTTCCCAGCTTCCTTTGCAGCTAGGGCACAGACATGTGACCTGCTCTCCACCAATCAGATGTAACCTTGGAGTGATGACAGGGTGGAGGAAGCACCCAGACTGCAAAGGCAGCTGTGGCAGGGTTGCATGGTGTCATGTGAAGCCCTGCATCCGCCACATGAGGGGCAGCCTGGCCCACTGGCAGCAGGGTTGTTTCCTCATAGTGGGTCTGCCTTGTCACAGCTGTCAAGCCTGACCTCTGCCTTCACAGAGATTCCTTGAGAGGCACAAAAAAGCCTTTTCTGTTTAACTTGCCAGAGTGGGTTCTATTGTTTGCAGCCAAAAACTCAGTGATTTGCCACTTAATCTCCCTAGGCCTTTTACTGTGAAGAGTGAAGGAGATAACAGCCTGGAAGGCAAACTCTCCACTTCCTCCAAACCTGGTCATTTTGAGAGTCAGCCTCCACCGAGATGTGGAGCCCCAGGGTGCTGGGAAGACATCAGCAAGGAAAGTGCTGAGAGAGGACACTGCTGTCATCTTAGTGAAATCTCCAGAAAGAGCCTTGTCTTATCCAGGCGTGGTGGCTCACGCCTGTAATCCCAGCAGTTTGGGTGGCAGAGGCAGGTGGATCACTTGAGGTCAGGAGTTCAAGACTAGCCTGGCCAACATAGCGAAACCCATCCCTACTTAAAAAATAATACAAAAATTAGCTGGGCGTGGTGGTGCATGCCTGTAGTCTCAGCCACATGGGAGGCTGAGGCACAAGAATCGCTTGAACCGTGGAGCTGGAGGTTGCAGTGAACTGACATTGTACCACTGCACTCCAGCCTGCATGACAAAGTGATATTCTGTCTCAAAAGGAAAAAAAAAAAAAGAGTCCTGTCTTGTCTGCCTTGATGTTAAGCATTTGATTCATGTTTCTTGACAAGGAAGAGTTAGTCTTGCTAATCAGATTGGGCAAATGAGAATTGAGCTTCTTCCAAGCCAGACTATGAGATGTTCCCTTGGGTCCTGTTGAAACTCAATAGTCTCCTGTGATGAATGCTTCTTGCACAATGCTACAGAGCTTAATGGATTAATATCACCTTGGTCTTGGGACTCTATGATCCTTTGATCCTCAAGACTCCCAGAGGAAAAAGAAGGAAGAGAGCCACACCACAAATTCTGGTGTTGAGAAAGAGTGCACTGGAGTTATCCAGATCAATTAGCCACAAGATATATAGCTGCCATGTCTAAACAATGTTCTCTCTCAATTTTTTTTTTTCTAAGACTCAGTTTCGCTCTTGTCTGCCAGGCTGGAGTATAATGGCAAGATCTCAGCTCACTGCAACCTCCACCTCCCAGGTTCAAGCGATTCTCCTGCCTCAGCCTTTCGAGTAGCTGGAATTACAGGCGCCTGCCACCACACCCAGCTAATTTTTGTATATTTAGTAGAGACAGGGTTTCACCATGTTGGCCAAGCTGGTCTCGAACTCCTGACCTCAGGTGATCCTCTCACCTTGGCCTCCCAAAGTGCTGGGATTACAAGTATGAGTCACCATGCCTGACCTCTCTCATTAAAAAAAAAAAAAATTATAAATACATTTTTAAAATTCCACCTTGGCTTCTCAAAGTGCTGGGATTACAAGCGTGAGCTACAGAGTCCGGCCAAAACGATGCTCTCTGTCTCAGCTGTACCAGTCAGGATGAAACATCCACCTCAGAGCCCTGTTTCATCAGCCCAGGGGCTACTCACAGCACACAGTCAGTGGAAGGAGGAAAACTTCCACTGCTCTGACTCAGTTGCATTTTCAGCTCACCCACCCCCATCTCCTTCTTAACCACCTGAGTCTGCCCACCTTCCTACCTTCCTCTGGGATTTGAACATGGAAGTTAATCCCCTAGGCTCATGTGGAGACAATCCAGCAGCCCAGCCATCTGAAACTCAGGAAGAGTCACTGGGGCCACTTGGAATGCAGATTAATAATACTTTACTACGAATAACGACTGCCAATGTATAGTGATTACTGTATACCAAGCACTGTTCTAAGAACTACACATACATTAACATCTCATTTTCATGATAACTCCATGAGGTAAGTAGCATCATCTCCATTTAAACGAGGGAGAGCGATTAAGTGACTTGCCCAAATTCACCCCATCTCATTCCCATGTTCCCAATTACCTAACTCCTAGTAAGGGTAAGAAGCAAAGTGGAAAGTGAGTTTGTAGAATCGTATCATAATTCCCAGGTGAGCTTTTCACTCTGAGGAGGTTGGGCGGGTGAGGACATTTCCCTGGACTTTCTGTGAACACGTGACAAGTCTTTTCTCAGTATTCTCAAGGGTTTGCCATGGCCCTTTGGGTGTTTAGTCACCTAGTCCAGCAGCCGCAGGAGCTCAAGGAACCTGACATGTTGGTGAGATGACTTGGCTCTCCTGTGACCAGCTGTGCAGTTCACTTAACCTCTTTGAGACTCAGTTTCTTTATCTGTCGATCAGGAACAAGAATACTGCTCAGCTCACGGAGTTGCTGTGAGGATTAGAGGTGATGCATAGAGTGCTTATAGAGAGTAAATGAGGATTCATTGTAATTATTGGCTGTATCGTGTCTTCCCCATTGTCCATTATCCACATACGAGTCACATTCTATGTAACAAATACAGGGCAGTTGGAGAGCCTCCACGCCACCTAAATCTCTGCTAATCCTGGGAGAAGACTGTTAAACCTCTGTGGATCAAGGGAAAGCAGAGGTCGCCAGGCAGTTTGAACTCTGAACTAACACCTGCAGGACGTTAGCCACCTGTTAAGTGTCATAAAAGTCATGAAAAAGTAGGAGAAGATGACAAAACAAACCAGGGAGGGGGCCTGTGACAGCCATACCTTAACTATAAATAAGGCACCATAGGATCAGAAAATAGAGAGACACTATCCCCACAGGGGGAACCAAAGGGGAGAGAACAGACCAGCCCTGGTTGAAATTCTCCTTCAGCTGCAGGCTCAGCGTGGAAGCTGGTGCCCCGCACTGCTCACCCCTCGTCCTTTCTAGTTTAACTTTTAATGCCTTCTTTACAACTATATTTTCCTTCTTTCTTAAGAAAGTTATGAGTGTAATTATATAATATTTCATACATACAAAATACAATAAAAACTGAACAATTTTAAAGAAAAATAATGGAATGAGTACATATATACTCACGACCCAGCTTTAAAAATGAAGTTACCAGTGTCCTAGAAGCCACTATGTGTCCCCCTTCTGTGATTCCACACCCTCCCTCCTCATCTTTCTTCTTCTTCTTTATGTATGTATTTTTTAATTTAGTGACACAGAGTCTCACTCTTGTTGCCCAGGCTGGAGTGCAATGGCACGATCTCAGCTCACTGCAACTTCCGCCTCCCAGGTTCAAGCGATTCTCTGCCCCAGCCTCCCGAGTAGCTGGGACTACAGGCACCCGCCACCACTGCCCAGCTAATTTTAGTATTTTTAGTAGAGATGGTGTTTCACCATGTTGGCCAGGCTGGTCTTGAACTCCTGACTTCAGGTGATTTGCCCGCCTCAGCGTCTAAAAGTCCCGGGATCCCAGGCGTGAGCCACTGCACGCAGCCCCTCTTCACTCTTCTGAATCCTGGGTCACTCAGTCCCCTGATTTTCTCTATCTGAACCACTATACATGCTTCCCTAAACATACACTGTTGGCTGTGCCTACCTCTCAACTTTACCTCCTTTCTTTCTTTCTTTTTTTTTTTTTCTTTTAATTTTAGAAACTTTTCATTTAATTCCCCCAACCCTCCTACTCATTTGGAATTTATATGGTTTATGTCTGGTCTTTTTAGTGGTTACCTGACCTCTTTACATTTTTATTGTGGTAAAATAGATATAACACAAAAGTTACAATTTTAACCGTTTTTAGAGTTTCAATTCAGTGGTGTCAATAGGCTCACATTGTCGTGCACTTGTCAGCGCTAACCATCTCCAGAACTTTCTTCATCATTCAAAGCTGAAGCTCAGTACCCATTAAAAAGTAACTCCCTGGCCAGACACAGTAGCTCACTCTTGTAATCCCAGCACTTTGGGAGACTGAGGCGGGAGGCTCACAAGGTCAGGAGTGCAAGAACAGCCTGGCCAATACGGTGAAACCCTGTATCTACTGAAACTACAAAAATTAGCTGAGTGCGGTGGTGGGTGCCTGTAATCCCAGCTACCTGAGAGGCTAAGGCAGGAGAACTGCTTGAACCTGGGAGGCAGAGGTTGCAGTGAGCTGAGATGGCACCACTGCACTCCGGCCTGGTGACAAGAGCTAGACTCCATCTCAAAAAAAAAAAAAAAAAAAAGTAACTCCCCTTCCCCAGTCCCTGGTAACTACAATCTGTCCCTGGCTTTTTCTTTACCATGTGCACCTAACATAAGGAGGCCAAAAGTCAGTATCTTCACATTCCTCCCAAATAATATAGGAACCTTAGAATGCTTTAAATCCAATCACACTTCCTGACTTATATGGTATTCTCCCACAGCATCTGAGCTTGTTTTCCCATGTCACACACATAGATTTCACGGTATTTAATATTTTTGTAAGGACAATATAAACTTAATCTTATTCACATATTTGCTAATATCTTTGCTCACCATTTCTTTCCTTCCTTCCTTGAGGTTTGACCTTAGATTGTTTGTGTGGCTCTTTTAGACATTTTGATGTAGGCATTTAAGGCCATGAACTTTCCTATTAGCTCCACTTTTGCTGTATCCCCAAGACTCCCAGAGAAAAAAGAAAGAAGAGGCCGGGCGCAGTGGCTCATGCCTGTAATCCCAGCACTTTGGGAGGCCGAGGTGGGTGGATCACGAGGTCAAGAGATCAAGACCATCCTGGTCAACGTCGTGAAACCCCGTCTCTACTAAAAATACAAAAATTAGCTGGGCATGATGGCGCGTGCCTGTAATCCCAGCTACTCAGGAGGCTGAGGCAGGAGAACTGCCTGAACCCAGGAGGTGGAGGTTGCGGTGAGCCGAGATCGCGCCATTGTACTCTAGCCTGGGTAACAAGAGCGAAACAATGTCTCAAAAAAAAGAAAGAAAGAAAGAAAGAAGAAAGCCACACCACAAATTCTGATGTTGAGTGCACTGGAGGACAATGTCTGTTGCAAATTTAAACCACAATGGGAATCATCTTACACCAGTCAGAGAAGACTATCGCTAAAAGACAAAAACAAAAACAAACAAACAAAAAAAACCCACCAGATATTGTCCAGAATGTGATGAAAAAGGGACAAACATTTAATCCAGAAATCCCATTACTGGGTATCTACCCAAATGACAAGAATTATAAAGGTACTTGCGCTTACATGTTTATTACAGAAATATTTCTGATAACAAAGATATGGAATCCATCTAAGCATCCATTAACAAATGATTGGATAAAGAAAATGTGGTATACATACACAATGGAATGCTATCCAGCCATGAAAAAGAGTGAAATCATTTGCAGCAACATGGATGGAACTGGAGGCCATTATCTTAAGTGAAAAGACTCAAACATGGACGAATATCACATGTTCTCACTTATAAGTGGGAGCTAAACAATGTGTACACATGGATGTAGCATGGGGAGTGATAGACAACGGAGACTCAGAAGGGTGAGGGGCTTGCGGGGTTGGGTGATGAGGGATTACTTAATGGGTATAATGGAGTTTTAATTGGGTGGTGAATAGAGGAAAAACCCTGACTTTACCACTACGCAATTGATGCATGTAACAAAATTGTACTTGTACCTTATAAACTTATAAAAACAATAAATAAGTAAATACAAGCAAACTGAGAACAACAAAAAGAGGCTGCCTATGGATACAAGAGTTTGGCAAAAATCAACAGAAGTGTATTATAGGAATTGATTGTCTAGATGGAATTTACAACAAAGAGTATATATTTTATTGTCATGATGTGTAAATTATGTGCTATACATCCTTTATATCTGTAAAATTGTTGTGTGTATATATGGGTCCTTTTTTTGCCACATCATGAGGTGGACCCTAAGACTTATCTCCTTACCTCCCACCAGGGGTAGCCATGAGAGCACAAAAGTCTCCAGCATTCTGCAGACTTTATATAATTTATATAATATATGTAATATATATAGATACATATCTCCTATATACACCTCAGTTCACAAGGATATACCTAAAAAGATATTTTGTTTAATATTTTATTCAGCATTTAGGTTTTCCTTTAGGAGGATCATTCAGATTCATGTTTTCCATTGATTTCCCAGCTACACCGGGCTTGGCTAACGTTTAGGACCCAGGGATTTGCTCATTAATTATACCTGTTCATTCCACAAGGATACAGACTCAGCCATCTGAGTATGTGCAGGAAATGAGTGGACAACACCTGATTGTTCTGCCACTTCCTGTCTCCTCGTGAAACGTGTTTGAAATCAGGGCGTGAGGCTTTGGGTGGCTCCACTTTCTGAGTTGTTGTGTTGTGCCTTCATTTTGTGGATGGTACGGGTGGCTTTGGCTTGGGTGTGACGTACCAGTATTGCATTATTTTGGTTCTTCTGCAGTCCTGCTCAGGTTCAGTAGAGCAGCATTCCACAAAAAGGGGGGTTCATTTTAAGTGGCATCCTTGGCTGCCTGGTAAGCAGCTGGCCCCTGTCTTAGTCTGCTTTGGCTGCCATCACAAAATACCACGGACTGGGTGCCTGAACAGACAGAGTTCTTTCTCCAGTTCTGGAGGCTGGAAGTCCAAGATTAAATGTCAGCCAGTTCACCTCCTGGTGAGCACTGTCTCCCTGGCTTACAGATGGCTGCCCTCTCTCTGTGTCCTCACACGACAGACAGCGAGTGAGCAAGCTCTCTGGTGCCTCTTCTCCTAAGGGCACTAATCCTATAGGATCAGGGCTTCACCATTATGGCCTCATGCAAACTTAATTACTTCCTCACTCCAAATACAGCCACATGGGGGCGGTTAGGGCTTCAACATACGAATTTGGAGGGGACACACTTCAGTCTATAGCAGGCCCTCTGAAGAAGAGGCCCAGTATAAGTTCTAGAGTCAGACAGACCCAAGTTCAAAGCCCAGCTCTGCCATTCATAAAATATCTTTCTGACCCCCAGTTTCCTATTCTGAAAAGTAAAAACAATAAGTTCCATTTCAGAGGGCAATTGTAATGATTAGATTAGAAAATGTATAAAAAGTAGCCAGTAGAATACCGGGTACACCACAGGGGCTCCATGAATAGTTGTCTAGATGATACTACTCAAAGTGTGGTCTGTGGACCAGCAACAGCAGCACATGTGAAGTCCTGATAAAAATATAGAATGTCAGGCCCCATTCTGGACCTGCCAGATCTAAACCCCATCCCCGGTGATCTGGATGCACGTTGAGGTTTGAAAAGCACTAAAGTAAATGCTATGAATTGGCCCAGTTTGGCAATAAGGCATATTGGGGATGCTGTGACATAAATCAGGGGATCATCAGGAGGAGCTGGAGCCAGCCAGCATTGTGATTTCATTTGGCCCAGCCCAGGACTGAGCAATGCTTGAATGGAGGAAGAGAAGGGAGCCAGAGCCTGAAGACCGAGACCACTGAATGCTGACCGCAGGCAAAGCTCCCTGATCACCCAGCTGCATCCTCTCTAAGGGCAAAGCTGGGTGGAGCTGCTGCTATCTAAGGGCTCTGGCTGGTGGGTTGGGTCAGTGGTCAGCAGTGGATACAGAAGACTCTTCCTCAGTCAGTTTCTTTCCTGCCTTGTCTGAGCTACTGGTTGTTGAGGGAACCTGCTGCTTCTTCTCAACTCTGGGACTTTGCTCCTGATCCTTCTTCCCTGTCTTTTTCTCCTGACTTTCCTACTCATCTTTGAACACCTAGCTTAAGGCCACTTCCTTTTTTTTGTTGAGACGGAATTTCACTCTTATCCCCCAGGCTGGAGTGCAATGGTGAAATCTTGGCTCGCTGCAACCTCCGCCTCCTGGGTTCAAGCGATTCTCCCACCTCAGCCTCCCACCTCAGTCCCAGCTTGTAGCTGGGACTATAAGCACGAACCACCACACCTGGCTCAGTTTTTCTATTTTGGTAGAGATGGGGTTTCAGCATGTTGGCCAGAATGGTCTTGATCTACTGACCTTGTGATCCACCAACCTCGGCCTTCCAAAGTGCTGGGATTACAGGTGTGAGCCACCGCACCTGGCCTATTATTATGTATAACGGGAGTCCCTGTAAATTAAAACCATTGTTTATTATTGATTGCATAGTCAGTCATCTTGCTAAATTCTTTTATTTCTAATAATTTATTGATTCTTTTGGTTTCGACCTAATCTCATAATCTGCCCCTATAGTTGTGCTTCCTCCTGTCTGAAACTTACTCCTTCAATTTCACTCTCTTTTCTTATGATCTGACTTTGACCCTGCAGCAATGCTAAGTAGAAGGGTGAGAGCGGTCATTGTCCTCATCTGGATTTTAAAGGAGATGCTTCCTACATTCCCCACAAAGAATGATGTGCTCCCGCAGCATAGTTCCCCAACCTTTTGGGCGCCAGGGACCTGTTTTGTGGAAGATGATTTTTCTGTGGAGGGGGCGAGGGTGGCAGGTATGGTTTCTCATAGGGAGCACACAGCCTAGATCCCTCACATGCTCAGTTCACACCAGGGTTCGAGCTCCTGCGAGAACCTCCTCCCGCAGCTCATCTGACAGGAGGTGAAGCTCAGGTGGTCATACCTGCTTACCTGCCACTCCCCGCCAGCTGTGCAGCCTGGTTCCCAGCAGGCCACGGACCAGTACGTGACGGTGATGGGGGACCCCTGCCATAGCCTTTCAGGAAATGAAGGTCATCAGTGGGTTTACCTTCTTTCAGGCCTATTTATTGATTTCTCTCCACTAATCTTTAGACCTTTGACTATAGACACTGCATTTGCCATGAACTGGACTCACTCCCCCAGGGTTGAACTTGGCAGAGACGGGCATAGCCAAGGCTCCAGGCTGTCTGCTCTACCCTGAGGCTGCCCCTGAGTCCGGCCCTCTGCCCCATCTCCCAGTTCTCACTCCTACCACTAGGCCTCTTGCCCACGTCTGGTTGATTATGAGAGGTGCGTGGGAAAACTTCACCTTTCTGTTCGCACCCAGGAGCGGATGAACAGACCCAGGGATTAGGTGTTTGTCAGGGTCTGTCTTCAATCCTGGCTCCTAACCTCAAGCCAAACAAGGCCGCAAACCAAATCCAGCCCAGAGCATTGGCCCAGCCATCTGTCCCTTGCCACAGGCTACATCTTCGCTAGTGGTGGGAAGTTCTTTGCCAGATTCTTGCTTGATATTCTTCAGGGAGACCCAAAAAGCTGGGTGGGATGCAGTGACACTCTGGGGAGTATGGCTCCCACACAAGGCAGATAAATAGACCTCCCTCTCTCTCCTTCACCTTGGAGACCCTGTGCCTCAACAAACTGTGCCCCCTCTTCCTCCTTGTCCATCAAGCCCAGGCCTTGAAGCCTCCCAGCTCTCTCTCCCTTTATACTACACGCCTTATTAATATCACTTTATCATTGACAGGTGTGAGGCAGATGCTTCCTCTCCTAAGGGGTGGTGGAGGGAGACAGCCCTCTTTGGACAATAGCCAGCATCTGGCCACACACAGATGGCCCCCCTTGGACCCAGCTGTGGGAGTGACCCCAGGTCTTCTCAGAACCTCTGGTTTTATGCATGATTTCTGTTTTCTGGAACTGTCTGGCTTTCTCACAACTCCATGTATCTATCCATCTCTAGTTAGCACACAGGGAGAAATATAAATATTTGTATTTTGTAGACAGACGTTATGTTTAATAAAGAAGCCGAACTCCCACGAGGGTCTGCGGGGTTGCAGTGGCCACCTGATTGTTCATTTTGTACCAGGCTCCTTCGGTAGAACAGCAGCCAGGTACTATGCTCTGAGTCTTTGTGCCCCTTCGAAATTTGTGATGAAACCCTCACCGTCAGTGTGACAGTATTTGGAGGCAGAGCCTTTGGGAGGTAATGAGGTCATGAGGGCAGCGCCACTGTGAATGGAATTGGTGCCCTTATGAAGGAGACCTGAGAGAGCTCTGTCATCCCTTCCTTCTGCGAGGACACAGCAAGAAGGGGCCATTTATGAGAAGACGGGTTTTTGCCAGATACGGACTCCGCCAGTGTTTTGATCTTGGACTTCCCCACCTCCAGAATCGTGAGAAACGAATTTCTGTGAAGCCACCTATTTTCGTTACGGCAGCTCCAGCAAACTGCTAAGACACCAGGTGAGGGGTCTGGGCCCTGGAGGGCCATTGGTACAGTTGGGCCTTGGGGACATGCTTTTGGAAGCCCTGCCTGACATTCTATAGAACATATTAAAAGATCCCTGACATTTCACATTAAATAAAAATTTGACATAAAATAATTAGAAATTATCTGGGGACATTTCTTTCTCTTCTTTTTGTTACAAAAGCATACTTTTAAATTTTGTTATCTTTTTGATACGTACAAAAAGGAAACAAAGAATAATACAATACAAATCTGTGGGATTCACCACCTAGCTTAAGAATAAAATGTTACCCAGAGGATTGAAGCATCCTGTGTGCCCTCTCTGACCCACTCTCCTCACAGCAGAGGTAACTACCACCCTAAGTTTGGAGGATATTATTCCCACTCATTTCCTTAAACTTTACATATATGCCTGATGGAGATCTAAAGTGTTTGCCTTTTTGTCAATTCTATTACAATGATCTATTAAAATAATTTTTGTAATTTTGCGTGTGAAGTTATTTGGTTACATAAGTTAGGATTGTTCTCGTTTTTTAGTCATCATCACTCACTTAAATTCTTGAAGAAGGAGAAAAATCTAGCCAATAAATTCAAGTGTTACGTTTCTGATATAGTTAATAAAGTTGAAATTATAGTGTTTTGTGGACATTTAAAAAATGGGTCACTCATTTTGACTTTGCAAGTTTCCTTTCATATTTAGAGGCTGGTAATTTTTTCCCCCAAGTCTTGTAAATGTTTATGTGGGTCTGAAAACCTCCAGGACTCAGCACTTTAAGGACGTCACACTGCTGCCTCTCCAGGCTCACCGAGGGAGCCCTCCACGGGCGCACAGCAGCAGTGTGCCAGGAGCCACACTAAAGGTGGTAGTTTGGAGCATCCAGACAGAGCCAGGCCCCTGTCCTGCGCATTTCATATCTGCTAATTCACTTCCTCCTGTAAGGTAGGTGCTACTGACAGCCCATTTTCCAGAAGAAGAAATAGGCACCCCATGGTCACGGTCAGGTAGGAAGGGGCGGGGCTGGGATGTGAACCCAGGTAGTTTGCACACTTTGCGATGCTGCCTCCCATTTTCTGAGCCCTACATGTACATACACGTATGTGTATTTTCTCAGACTCCTCATGAAAACCAGGAAGTATCTCCATTTTACAGGAGGGGAAACTGGCCCAGAGAGGCTCAAGGACTTGCTCCAGGTCACACAGCTGAAAGGGACAGATTCTGTGATTCCAAACACTGCCTGTGCCTTTAAGGACTCCACACAACTGCCTCTCTCAAACTTGGCACAAGGCAGCCAGGCTGAGCTCCCCACCCCAACTCACCACCTCCATCTCACCCCTCTTTCTGCTGCACAGCCTTGCCAGTGGGGTTGAGGTAGGGTGGGGGGAGGTCCTATAGGTGTGAGGAGAGGGTGTAGATAGGCACCAGGGGCCAGAGAACCTGACCTCAGGTGCTCTGCCTCTGTTAGCTCAGGGCCCTTGGGGTTGGTCAGAAGGGGGCTATTTGCAGGTCCTTGGCCCAGGCCTGGCCTCTTTCCACCCCTCCCCACCATCCTTCTCTCTCCCTGGGCTGTTCTCTTGCCCAGGGCAGGTGGGAACCTGGCTGGTTGCTTCCCAGGTGCGATAGTCTCAGCTGGCTGCCTCTCCTCCCCCAGGATTGAGGCTTATCAGTCATCAGAATTATTCCTGCCATGCGGACCCAGCTCAAGGTCATCCCCAGAAGGTCCCAGCACCTGCTTACTGCACAGAACCTGTCTGCCTTGCCTAGAAATGTGGAGAGAGGGGGTGGCTGGTTTTTTTTTTTAGGAGCCAGATCCTTGCCTGGAGTCCTCTATATTCCAGCACAGGGAACGAAGCCAGAGTCAAGTTAGAAGATAAAAGGACAGCAGGCTTTAGACCAGATGACCAAGGTTTGGTCCCAGGCTCTGTGCCTCCCTCCTATAACCTTAGACTGGCCACTTCCTCTTTCTGGGCCTCAGTTTCCCCAACTGGAAAGGGTGTTGTGGGAGCAGACACTCTCCAAGATCCTTCTCTTCTAGGAGCGTATGACTTAATCTGTCCCCTGCACCAGAATCTTGAGTTTGTGACAGTATTGAGTTTATTATATTTATGATACGATTATATCTCATATTATAAATTCATTTTTCTGCACAGAACCTGTAGGTAGAAATACTGGCAAACTCATCACCTGCCCTCTCGGGAAGAAGCCTCACTGACTGCTCAGCCAAGAAGGAAGGAGGAGACTAAGATGGATCTCACATCTAGGGGAGAGAAGGAGGAAGCAGAGGCGGAAGTGGGAAGTGGGAGGGAAGCACGGCTTTCCAGCCTGGCAGTGCAGCACTAGAGCAGTAGATGGAGCTTCTGAGAATGGGATGCCTGAACCTTACTGCAGCCAATCAAAGCAGAATTTCTGGGAGTAGAGCTGGGTATGGGTGGTTTTTGGAAACACCCCAGATGAGTGTGATGTGCCATGAAGGTCAATAACCACCATTTAGGAGCAGTGGTTCTCAAACTTTGGCGTGCCTCTGAACCCCCTGAAGGTCTTGGTAAATACAGGATGCTGGGTCTCACCTACAGAGTTTCCCACCCAGCAGGTCTGAATGGGGTCTGTATTCATTTCCTGTGGCTGCCGTACAAATCACCACAAACTCTGTGACTTAACCAACAACACAAATCTATTCTCTTACAGTTCTGGAGGTGTGAAATTAAAAATGAGTCTCGCTGGCTACCATCAAGGTGTTGGCTGTGCTCCCTCTAGAGGCTCAGGGAGAATCTGTTTCCTAGCTTACCACCTCTTTTAGAGGCACCTGCACTCCTTGGCTTGTGGCCTCTTCCTCCATCTTCACAGCCAACAATTGCATCATTCCAACTTCTGCTTCCATCATCCTATCTGCTCTGTCTCTGGCTCTCTTGCCTTTCTCTTTCACTTGTAAGGACCCTTGCGATTACACCAGACCCGCTCAGATCATCCAGGATGACCTCTCCCTGTCAAGATCCTTAACCTAAGCACATACAAAAAGTCCTTTTTGCCATGTAAAGTAACAGGTTCCAGGGACTAGGATGTGGACATCTTTGGTGGGGGTAGGGGGTGGGGGCATCATTCTGCCTCCCACAGGGCCTAAGAATTTATATTCCAAACAAGCTTATAGGTGATGCTGATGTTGCTTGTCTGGAGACCATGCTTTGAGAACCCTACTTTAGAGTCTCTGGAAGATGAGATCTAACTGAGCTGCAGCTGCTCTGGAAAGTCAGTCTCTAGGAGTAGAAATGGGGAAGGAGGATTTTAGCTAATGTTAGCTGATCTGATCTCTCCTTGTCCAGAAAATGTAGAAACAAGAGAAACAAAACCTTCAGGGTAAGAGCAGTGTTTCCTTTGGATGCCACATGTTGGGACATTCCCTTAAAGTGGGAGCACACAGGCTCAGCCGATTTGATTTACAGGCAGGATGGAGTAGCATAACATCTTTTTCTTCAAAAGCATGGGATGCTACAAGTGGGACCCGCACAAAGACAGAGTCCATGGCTGGATGGTGTTTTGAAGACATCTCTCTGTACATGAAAGTGCTCCAAAGGCTCATCTCCCTGCAGACTTTGACCTGTTGGTACCTGCCACCTGGAGTGTTCTCCTTCCATCTCTCTTTTCTATAACATTTGTTTTTTTTTTGAGACCAAGTCTCACTGTGTCACACAGGTTGGAGTGCAGTGGCACAATTTCGGCTCACTGAAACCTCTGTCTCCTGGGTTCAAGCAATTCTCTCGCCTCAGCCTCCTGAGTAGCTGGGATTACAGGTGCCTGCCACCGCACCCAGTTCATTTTTGTATTTTTTTTTTTTTAGTAGAGACGGGGTGTCACCATCTTGGCCAGGCTGGTCTCAAACTCCTCACCTCATGATCTGCCTGCCTTGGCCTCCCAAAGTGCTGGGATTACAGGCGTGAGCCACTGCGCCTGGCCTTTTCTATTACATTCTAACCTCTTCTTCCCTAACTTCCTTTTCCCTTCCCTTTTCTTCTCTTCCTATCGGGCCATGTTCAACCCCCACTAGAAACACTCTCTTCTGGAGCACTGCGTCCATCTCCTTCCAGGTTTCACTGGCTGTTTCTCTCCATTTCTCAACACTTTCTATGCCAGCTGAGAATGATGCTCATTTAATCATTGTTTGTGTATTGTTCACTTATTTGCATTATGTCTGGCTTCAGAAAGGACTTAAGTGGGTCTAAGATGATGGAAGAACCCAAGCTCTATGTCGTGTTTGAGTTTGAATCTGCTGGAATTACTTTTACTTTCTTTTTATTTAACTTGCACAGCCAGTAAAGAGAAAAACTCCACCAAGGAGTCAGATTTTTCTAACAGAAGAACCTATGGTTCATTTGTAACCTAAGTGAGCAAGCTTTAGTTCCTTCCACAGACATTTTCTATATTAAATGAATAATATACTTTGTTTGCGGGGCTTCCCAGGTTGGAGGACCCTGTACTTAACACTCGATAGCCACCCCTGGAAAAACTCGGGATTCATTTGCTCAGGAGACTTTTTGCTTCTTTTTGGAAGAACCCAAAAGAGACAGAGGCTTGCAATTTAAATAAAAGCCTTTTCCCCCCAGTTTGTCTGGTGTCCTGATTCTGGTTTTTGTTTTTTTTTTGAGACACATTCTCACTCTGTCACCCAGGCTGGAGTGCAGTGGTGCAATCTCAGCTCACTGTAACCTCCGCCTCTGGGTTCAAGTGATTCTCCTGCCTCAGCCTCCCAAGTAGCTAGGACTACAGCTGTATGCCACCACACCCAGCTAATTTTTGTATTTTTAGTAGAGATAGGGTTTTACCATGTTGGCCAGGGTGGTCTCCGTCTCTTGACCTTGTGATCTGCCCGCCTTGGCCTCCCAAAGTGCTGGGATTACAGGCATTAGCTACTGCACCTGGTCTAATTTTTGTATTTTTAGTAGAGATGGGGTTTCACCATGTTGGCCAAGCTGGTCTCGAACTCCTGATCTCAAGTGATCTTCCCACCTCTGCCTCCCAAAATGCTACGGCCTGAGCCATCACGCCTGGCCTTGGTGTCTTGATTCTTTATGCTCTTGAGATCCTTGGAATATATATGTTCTTCCATACCTCCCTTCCATTTCCTTCACTGAAATTTAAAGTGACATAACAGTACCCTGTAGTTTTTTTTCATTTTAACCAAGCCTAAATCAAAGTGATGTTTTTAGATTATAACTCCTATTTTCTTTTAGGAATTCATAAAATGAAGCAGGATTATTTAAGTCAAAGTAAATAAGAATAAATAGGGTAAAACAAGGCTAAGGACATAAAATTGAACCAGTAATGAAGCTACTGTAAAAAGACCTGTCATGGAATTGTGCATTTTTGCTGCAAGTGGGAACATATTTGGTGTGAGGTTTCCTGGCAGCCAAGACTAAAAGGGAAAACTAGTTAGTTACACAGTTCATAACCGTCCGTGTGGTAGGAAATTAAACTACTGCTTAGGAATCTACAGCTGAAAGACTAGAAAGACCCTGTGGAAAGCGGGAAGTCACACCCTCAAGAACATCTTTCCAATAGGTTCAAAGACGAGTTTTATGAAACATTTCTTTTGGCAGAGCACAGGAGAGTGAAACTGATTCATAGGGAATGTTGTGAGTCGGCTCGGGGATTCATTTCTCTCTTGTTCTGGCTTAAACCTGGGTTAATTTTAGAGTATCCGAATCATCTGGTTGAGCTTAAAGGCGCATTAGATTCCCAGAACAAAGGTCAGCCGATTAGGAAGCATCCTGATAAGTGCAGGCACCCTAAAGTCCAGCCCTATTGGCCGAACCAAATATATTTCTGGGCTCATGTGATTTAGAAGCTCAGTGGTAGTTTTAGCATCAGACAAGACTTTACCCAGAGCCTAAATGCTCTCACCAGGGCCTGGTTTCTTTCTCTGCATTTCCCAAGACTATTTTCATGGTGTTGGCTTCACGTTCAGACAGGCTTGTGAGCTCTCAGGACAGCTCACAGGGCTGTTGGCCCTTCACAATGTTACGTCGATACCAATGGTTAAAATGGACACCCTGCACTCACTGGTAAATAGCCACTGTCCCGAGCCCTCCAAGTCCGGGAATACCCTGGACCTCCCCAAAATGCAACTCAAGAGTTAAAGCTCAGCATAGCCACGGGCCTAAGTCCTTCCTTCCTATGCTGACTTGTCAGATTAGTGGTAAGTCAGATTTTGAAAATCATTCCTCTATTTCCTCTTTATATTGTTGGGGGAAGAGAAGGTGTTTTTCCCACCATTCTCAGTGGAGTCCTGAGTTTCAATCTGATTGGGTTACATTAGGTCACACACTCATCCCTTAACCGATCACCCTAGACTGGTAAGCACTAGTTAACCTAGGCTAGGTTACATATCCGACCCTTGACCTCACTAGACCCAGGATAAGCAGCTTGTCTGGGAACAGGGAGCAGAAACAGTGGAGCAGAAACTCTTGGGTTTTAGAATCAGACAGATCCAGGTTAGTTCATTTACTCATGAATTCAAAACACTGCATGTAATGCACCAAATAAAATAGACCTAGTTCCAGCCCCAACAGAAACCTTAAACCAGTATATCGGTTGTCTATTGCCAGGTAGCACACCACTCCAAAACCTAGTGACCTAAACAATGACAATTTTATGTGCTCACCATTGTATGGGTCCCCAGTTTGGGCTGGACTCAGCTGGGCGATTCTTCTGGACTAATTTGTGTGGCTGCAACTGGAGCTGGATAATCTAAATGGTCTCACTCTTGGGTCTGGCCGTCAATGTTGGCTGTTGGCTGAGCCAGGGGATTCCAGCAGGCCAGCGTGGGCTCTTCCCTCAGCAGCAGGGTTCCAAGAGGACAAGCCCAACGCACATGTGCGTTTCAAGCCTGTGATTATGAGGGCTGTACTACAACAATCTGCCGCAATTAGTAACAACCACATAAGAAAGCAATGACAAGGTATGATTACCCCTGTGAGAGAGGGTTACTATTCCAAGTGGCACCTGAGCCAGCAGCATTGGCTTCACCTGGGGCTTGTTAGAAATGCAGCATCTCAGGCTCCACTGCAGGTCTGTGAAGTCAGAATCTGCAGTTTAACAAGGTCCCCAGGAGATGTGTGTGTATGGTTAAGTTTCAGAAGCTGGTGACTACTGGGGGGGGACCAAGGAGTGAAGGAGGGGAAAGAAACAGCACAGCTAATTTATACCACTGGGTGTGCTTCCCACATCCTCCCAGTTTCTGCTGTGACCTGGCTACCAGGCCAGCAGGGACCTTCTCCCACTGTCCTGGGGCCCTACAGGAGGGCCCCACATTCACAGTCTCACAGTGAGGACAGCTTTGGTTCAGTGGGTATCACCCAGAGGCAAGCACCTAAAACTGGACTTCCACTGGGCTTGGCAGGGAGCTTGCCCCTGAAAGGTGGGGACAAATGGGGCCCCTGTTTATGTATACACAGTTCCAGGCAGCAACAGAGGCCAATGTTGGAGCAGCCAGTTCTGGGATCCCTAAAGACCCCTAGGAAAGCCAGACCCTCAGGGCTGTTTGGTCCTTCAGCCCCTCACCTGGCATGGAGGGTGATGGTGAGTTGTCAGGTTCATAGTCAAAGGCTGTGAAGAGGCTTTCCTGGTGGGCAGGTGGGTGGCATTCGAGAATGCTCTGCTAGAATGACTGTATGTCCCATTTGCACAGGGCAGTCCTGTGGACACCTGCCATCCTGTTTTTGTAATGATTAATAAGGCCCCTTCTCATTCTGCTTTGGATAAGAAATTAAAAGGGTCACTAGTTAAAGGGTGAGTTTAATCTCAGAATGCAGGAAGGTGCCTCTGAAAGAGCGCTGGACCCTGAATCAGGAATAGGAACTCTTGTCTTGCCCTGCTGCTGACAAGGTGGGGGACCTCAGGCATATTTGTTTGTCCCTCTGGCTTCAGTTGCCATATGTCTGAATTGAGGGGTTGGATCAGACAATCCCTGCTGGGGAGTAAATGAATGTGTTGTCCTTGGGGTTCTGCTCCATCAGCTCCATGTTGATGAGGACCTTGTTCTCTCTCTAGCATCTTTGGTTCTGTGTCCTCTGGGGACCTCACATTCTGCTAGTTCCTCCCCCAGTCCGCAGCTTGCAGGAGCCCTGGACTAGTGTCTCTGAGGCTCTGCCTCGGGGCTCTGTGCAAGTGGGGCCGCACTGCCTGTCCGCCTGCCTACTCCCCCATACTCTGCTCCACTGGTATCCTTCTTTGGCTTGAACTTCCCAGCTGTGTGACATTTGGGACAAATAATCACCTGTGACTGTTTCTCCATCTGCCTTGGGAGATAGTGATGTCATTCTTGCAGGATCATGGATAATGCACATAAGGTGTCTGGCCCATCATAGGAACCCACCAAGGCATTTCTGTGCCTCATGTCTTAAAGTTGACCACCTGGAGGGCTCAGCTCAAGTCTTCAATGAGTTGAGAATTAAAGGAAGTGATTTGCAAGTGTGAAGGCTCTAGAAGTTGTAATACTCTGCAACACTCTGAATGTTTTTTTTTGAAAAATTATTTGTTTATTTATTTAGAGACAGGCTTTTGCTCTGTCACCCAGGCTGGAGTGCAGTGGTGTGATCACAGCTTACCGCAGCCTCCAACTCCTGGGCTCAAGCTGTCCTCACACCTCAGCTTCTCAAGTAGCTGGGACTACAAGCATGTGCCACCGTGCTCAGCCAATTAAAAAAAAATATTTTGTAGAGACAGACTCTCACTACATTGCCCAGGCTGACCTGGCTTCAAGTGATCTTCCTGCTTTGGCTTCCCAAAGTGCTGGGATTACAGGCATAAGTCATGAAATTAGTATACATTCTCTAACTTTTTTGTTCTTGATTGAAATTGTTCTGACTATTCTAGTTCCATTGCCTCTTTTTTTTTTTATTTGAGGTGGAGTTTCACTCTTGTCCGGGCTGGAGTGCAGTAGCGCAATCTTGGCTCACTGCAGCCTACACCTCCCAGGTTCAAGCAATTCTCCTGTCTCAGCCTCCCAAGTAGCCGAGATTACAGGCACCTGCCACCATGCCCGACTAATTTTTTGTATTTTTAGTAGAGACAGCGTTTTGCCATGTTGGCCAGGCTGGTCTTGAACTCCTGGCTTCAGGTGACCCACCCACCTAGGCCTCCCAAAGTGTTGGAATTACAGACGTGAGCCACTGTGCCCAGCCCCATTGCGTTTTCATACAACCTTTAAAATCACCTTGTCCACTTTAAAAAAAATCTGCTGGAATTTTTATTAGAATTGCACTGAATCTAAATCAGTGTGGGAATAATTTATATCTTGTATTTTTAGTAGAGATGGAGTTTCACCATATTGGCCAGGCTGGTCTTGAACTCCTGACCTCAGGTGTTCCACCTGCCTTGGCCTCCCAAAGTGCTGGAATTACAAGTGTGAGCCACTGTGCCTGGCCTCTTTGACTTTTTTTTTAAATTAGTGTTTTAAAGTTTTCAGCAGACAGACCTTGCACATATTTTGCTAGATTTATACCTAAGTATTTCATGTTTTCTGGTACTACTGTAAATCGTTCTTCAAAATTTTTTTCAAATTCCAATTGTTTGTTGCTAACATATAGAAATATATATATTTTTATGTTGACCCTTCCCTTTTATTGTTAATCTTCATTATGGATTAACTTTCCTCTTACCTTTCTCACACAAAGACTTTATGGCTATCACAATGTCCTAAGATGGAATGGTAAATACACTCTTTTTGTCTTTTTCTCCCGAGACCAAGTCTCGCTCTGTTGCCCAGGCTGGAGTCCAATGGTGCAATCTCAGTTCACTGCAGCCTCTGTCTCCCCAGGTTCAAGCAATTCTTTGCCTCAGCCTCCTGAGTAGCTGGGATTACAGATGCCAGCTAATTTTTGTATTTTTAGTAGAGATGGGGTTTCACCATCTTGGCCAGGCTGGTCTTGAACTCCTGACCTCGTGATCCACCTGCCTTGGCCTCTCAAAGTGCTGGGATTACAGACATGAGCCACTGCGCCCGGCCAATACACTCCTTTAAATCGAGTGAAGAAATGAAAAGCAGCTGTAAAGAAAGAAAAACAAACTGTAGAGAGAAGAAAACAGACTACAGCTAACTGATTAATATGTTGTAACTCTTAAATCACTCTTGTATAGAAATGCTGTAATCCCATTACATTTCTGTGTTTTCTACGTGTACAAGCAAAAGCTTAACTCTTAACTTTGGAGCACTGATCCCATTTCTCTGGAGTCTTTGTCTCCTAGATGACCATTTTCACCTTCTCACTTGAATCAACTTTAAACTGGATTCTGATCCTTTTCATTCTTTCAGGTTTACAGAAAGAAGATTCGAGCTTCAGCAGGCCAGGTCAGTTGGACAAGGTGACTTTTAAGCCCGCTTCTAGCTTCATGAAAACAAATCTGAAACTTGCCCGATCTCAGGAATGGTGGTGAAAACACCGTGTACCCGAATGGTCTGGTGACAGGTGTGTCCTGTGCACTCAGTGTTCTCTAGGTCCTGGGAGGAGCAGGTTGTCTAAAAGGAGATGCCAGCATCCTGATGTGCTCAGCAGTGTCATCTCATTCACCAGATAGGCAGCCCTTGTACCCCTCCACTAAGGCTAACTGCCAGAAGGGTGAGGTGCGGGTGGGTTTTATTCACTGCTCCATCTCAGAGGCCAGCAAAGTGCATGGAGGAGGAAGAAATCTCTAGTGTTTATAGATAGAGCAACACTCCCACCCTGAAAGGACACAGTACGACAGGTGATTGGGGGAGGTAATTACAGGCAACAGATTGTTCAAAACAACTACATTTGGACGAGTCTATTTTCGCAAAAAAATGAAAACTCAGTGTTCCTTTCAAAATGAAAACTTTCTTTTTCCACTATCAATTATTTCAGTCTCAGATATGCCCTGTTCTGTTTCTCCCACAATATATGACTTAATAAACAATACAGTCGAATATTTATAAGGAAGTTATTTTAAAACTGTGGTTCAAAATCGCATCTGATTTTTTCACTTGACTTTTGTAGTATAGTTAGTTATTTTTGTTTGTTGTTGCTTTTTGAGAGGGTCTTGCTCTGTCGCCCAGGCTGGAGTGCAATGGTGCTATTTCAGCTCACTGAAACCTCCCCCTCCTGGGTTCAAGTGATTCTCCTGCTCCAGCCTCCCAAATAGCTGGGACTCCAGGAAGGTGCCACCATACCCGGCTAATTTTTTGTATTTTTAGTAGACACAGGTTTTCACCATGTTGGCCAGGATGGTCTCGATCTCTTGACCTTGTGATCTGCCGCCTCAGCCTTCCAAACTGCTGGGATTAGAGGTGTGAGCCACTGCACCCAGCCATTTTTGTTTTTAATGACATTGCCAGGGTTAACTTTTTCCAAGAGTAGTTTTTAACAGTAAAAAATGGGGGGGGGGGAATATAATAAATGGCCAAAGAGGTTAAATAAATTATGTTACCTTCATTAAGTAAAATATTTATAGCCACTATAATAATGTGGAATTTTATTTACTGGTAAGAAAAAGTTCATAAGGCATTACTGAGGAAAAAATCAGTTTATAATACACTATGTATAATGTGTTTCCACTTTTTCTTTTAAAACATCTTTTATATATTTAAATATATTAATATGCAAATATATAAATACACAAAATATGTTTATAAACATTCTAGAACAATATGGAACAAAATGTTGACACTGGTTATCTCTAGGATTTTAAGTCATTTTTATATTCTTTGTATTTGTATAACAGGGTTTGTTTCTTTATTTTATTTTTATTTTTTTGACATGGAGTCTCTCTCTGTTGCCCAGGCTGGAATGTGGTGGTGTGATCTCAGCTCACTGCAACCTCCACCTACCGGGTTCAAGTGATTCTCCTGCCTCAGCCTCCTGAGTAGCTGAGATTACAAGTGCCTCCCACCACACCCAGCTAATTTTTGTATTTTTAGTAGAGATGAGGGTCTCACCATGTTGACCAGGTTGGTCTTGAACTCCTGACCTGAGGTGATCTGCCTGCCTTGGCCTCCCAAAGTGCTGGGATTATAGGTGTGAGCCACCATCCCCAGCCAACAGGGTTTCTTTGTCATCAGAAAAGGCAATAATGCTATCGTCATCTTATGAAAAACATTAGATTAAATAAAAGCACATTTCTCTCTAAGAACACAGATCTGGGATTATAACATGAGTCAAGTGGGAATGAAAAGAATTAGACAGGTTACACAGAGTCTTCTATTGCCCAGCTCTCTTGTGGCCCTCAGAGCTGTCTTCGCTTGCCAGCCCGTGCCCACCACAAGCCCCCTAACCTCAAGCCCTGGTACTCAGCACCACCAGCCTGGGCTGAACGCTCTCCTGGAGCTGGACCTACATGGAGAAAAAAATGTGTAAGCAGTGAGTCCCAGCTGCTGGGGAGGCTGAGGTAGTGTTTCTGTCCCTCCAGCAGGAAGCCACTGTCCCTCCAGCAGGAAGGAGACTTACACATGTGTACAGTCTCTGGGCACAAGAGTTTTCCTTTCTCTTTCTTCCCTCTCTTCCTCCTCCCTTTCTCTTTCCTTCCCTCACTTCCACTTCCCTTCCCTCATTTTCTCCACATCTCCCAAGCACCTGGATGTCATGAGGGACATAGTGATGAATCACCCCAGGCCCTCTCAAGGGACCTGCAACTACAGAGAGAAGCAGGTGAGTCCTAGAGTTCACCTCTGTGTACTCCGTACCCCGAGGGAGGGCCTCCTGGAGGAAGTGACCTCGGCACTCCGTCCTGAAGGAAGAGAAGGAGTTGGTCAGGAAAGAATGGACAAGAGCTCAATCCTGATGGGCAAGTTGGTTGGTGCTATGGGTTCCTGACTGGCCCTTCTGTTACACAGAACCAAGCCTGCCCAGAAAATGGCTTGACGCCCTTCCTTGGCTGGGGTGAGCT
Organism: Callithrix jacchus; assembly: GCF_049354715.1. Taxonomy (NCBI): domain Eukaryota; kingdom Metazoa; phylum Chordata; class Mammalia; order Primates; family Cebidae; genus Callithrix; species Callithrix jacchus. Next base: position 18,703,203 of record NC_133507.1, on the reverse strand, counting down.
CCCCGGCAGCCCAGCCTACCCGGCCCTACGACGGCAGCAGGCCTTGGCTGATGCTCACCCCATAAACACAGCTGAGTCAGGGTCTGTTTTGGTGCTTGGGACTTCCTGGAGGGCCTTGCACAACTGCCCCTGCCAGGTCATGCCCAGGTTTTATCGTTCTCACCGTCGGCTTGGCAGTTCTTCCTTATTTTGAATCCAGATCCTTCCTGCTGCAGTCAATCCAGGGTCTTTTGCTTTATCTCCAAGGTTTTCAAAAATGAAGAAAAACTCGTCTCCTTGTTCTATAGGAGATCCACTGTTCAGCTAGAAAGCTGTGATTAGGTCTGTCCCTCCTTTATCGTTAAGCCTTTGGGCTTTAAGCAAAGATGTGAGGTCTGCTTTAAGCAGGAATGGACTTTGGGATCTTTATCATCACTCTCGTCTCAACCATGGACTTCCCTGGGCACCCAGATCGATTTGCCATGTGGGGGCCATAAGGGAATTGAAGACCAATCCAGAGGTGATTAGCTCATATAGAACATTGATTGTCTCTGTGGATAAATCCACTACCCTCTCCAATTTTCTCCTGGTGACAGTTTTAAAAGGTATCCCATAAGAAGATAGATCTTGGAGAGGTCAGTTTCAGGATGAGCCAACCTTGAAGTTATGCATGGGAGGTGGAGAACAGGATGAGAAGACTGGAGCAAAGGTGACGAGGCTCATTAAGATCACTCAAAGAAAGGAGAACAGATAAACATCCAGGGTTGTGTAATTTAAAAATGTTTTAATACATTCTTTGCCGGGCATGGTGGCTCACACCTGTAATCCCAGTACTTTGGGAGGGTGAGGTGGGCAGATCACTTGAGGCCAGGAGTTCGAGACCAGCCTGGCCAACATGGCAAAAACCCATCTCTACTAAAAATACAAAAATTAGTCAGGTGTGGTGGTGCATGCCTGTAATCCCAGCTACTCATGAGGCTGAGGCAGGAGAATTGCTTGAACCTGGGAGGCTGAGGTTGCAGTGAGCAGAGATTGTGCCATTGCACTCCAGTCTGGGCGATAGAGAAAGACTCCATCTAAAAAAAAAAATACATTAAATTCAACAAAGGACAGAGAAAGATGGATTGGAGGGAAGTGCTGGACACAATCAGAAGGGAGCATCCATTGGGGAAGTTGGGTTGGAAGAGTTGCTATAATGTTGGAGGTGGGAGTCTTGCAGGATGATCAGAATCCAGAACTGTTGCCTGGGCAGCTCCCAACAGAGCCAGTGGGGACAGAGGGGCCCTGAGGTTGGGGACGCAAAGGACTTTGGGGTCAGTGTTCCTACACAGGCCTTTATCTCCTTCCTGTAGTCTGTCATCGTGGATGGGAGCCTTCAGTGGAGGGCCCACATGTCAAGCACTGTCCTCCTACTCCACTGTTCACTCATCTGTCGAAGCCCTTTGATGGCATTCTGAGTGTTCTCTAGCTCCAATGCGCTGCCCACCTTAAGTTCCTGTAGGGAGCTGGAGGAATAGTTGGGACATTCGCCCCATGTAACTTCTGCCCTCTCCCTGCGCTTTTAACTTCTGATTCATCCCGTCATGCAGCTTCACCTGTGGGTGCCCAGGGCATGTTCTGGTATCTTCCCTCATGCCAAAATCAATTCAGCCCAGAGAGGAGGTAGCTTTCACTGGCTGCTGGGTCCAGAGACAGGACAATCAGAGACCCCTCTCAGGGCCTTTGCTTTGTTTTTTTTTTTTTCAGCTGGAGTCTTGCTGGGGCAGTTTTCTCTCCTGGGAGACATTTGGCAAGATCCGAAGACCTTCTTAGTTGTCACAGTGGGGTGGGCATGCTCCTGACCACTCACATCCAGTGGGGAGAGGCCTCAGCTTCTTTCCTCCATACCTTCCCTCAAGCTGTTCCTGGCACGCCTTTCTCCACCATGCCAACCTGTTAATCCTCCTCTCAGCTGAAATCATGCCACTTTCTTCTTCAGATCTGCCACTCTCTAGCGGGGTGACTTTTAGGCAAGTGATTTGACCTCTCTGAGCCTGAGTTTCTACCTTGTTACAAAACAAATCCTTCCTTTGTGGTCAGCTGTTTTCATGAAGAGGACACACGGTGATGGGCAGACAAGGAAGGACCGGGCTTAGCTTCGTGCTTGGCTCCTGGGAACACCCGGTTCATGGAGACTGCTGCTGTGACTCATCTCTGCTTCCATCTTCCCCTGAGAATCCTGGGGTTTGTTGGTGAGTCTTTGGACTGCCGTATAGACAGCCTACTCTGCAGTAGCAGGAAGAAGTGAGTGAAGATGCTGCCTTGAACCGTGCGCACTGTAAGAGCAGAGGTCACATATTGATGTCTTGGTGCTCATACGGTGCCAGGGATGGGGTAGGTGCTGAGCGTATGTGCTCACCCTGTGCTGTACAAAACACAGAAAGCCCCACAGCGTTGGAACTGTAATTAGGCAGAGGGTGTGTGGGACTCCCCTTGGGCCTCTGACTTTGGCCTCTGCTCCACGCCTTGGGTGGACAGATGTTTTCTAGTAGATATCAGAGACTCCAGCTGACATCCTTCCAGGGGCTATTCTCCCAACTTTTTTTTGTTTTACAAATTTTCTTTTCTTTTTTTTTTTTGCAACAGAGTCTTGCTCTGTCACCAGGCACCAAGCTGTAGTGCAGTGGCACAGTCTCGGCTCACTGCAACCTCTACCTCCTGGGTTCAAACAATTCTCCTGCCTCAGCCTCCCAAGTAGCTGGGACTACAGGCGCCCGCCACCATGACCAGCTAATTTTTGTATTTTTAGTAGAGATGGGGTTTCACCATGTTGGCCAGGATGGTCTTGATCTCTTGACCTCATGATCCGCCTGCCTGGGCCTCCCAAAGTGCTGGGATTACAGGCGTGAGCCACCGCACCCGGCCTGTTTCACAGATTTTCAAGCCAGCAGAAAAGTTGCAAAAACGTACAATGAAGTTGCATAAGCCCTTCCCCTGGATTCACCACTTTTGTTTTGTTTCTCTCAGGATATATGTTTCTGTGTTTTGGGGACATATGACATTTTACCTCTAAAGCAGGCATCTCCCAGGAACAAAAACAGACTCCCACATAACTACAGCACCACGATGGCCCTCAAAACACTTTGCATTAATAAGTCCCATCAGTTAACACACCACTCTTACTTCATTTTCCTCAGTTGTACCACTAGTGTTTTTTTTTAAGGTTTTTGTTTTGATCCGGGAGCCAATTAAGCATCAATCAAAGCATTTCATGGATTTGTCATGTCTCTTTCACCTACAAGCGTTGCCCTCCTCGTTTTTTATCTTTATTTTCTTTTGACATTCATGACACCTCCCTTTCTTTTTAAGACTCCAGACCAGTTGTGTTGCAGAATACCCTTCAGTTTGGGTTTGTCTGCTGCTTCTGCATGAGTAAATTCCGGGTACGCATCTTCGGTAGGAACAGCACGATTGGGATTGTGTCCTTCTTGGAGCAGCTCATCAAGGAGCAGCACGTGATGTCCGGCTGCCCACTGTTGCGGTTCTTACTTTCAATCCCTTAAATTGTCAAGGAAGAAAGTTTTGCAGAGAGACATACACCCCTTCCCCTCACTCCACAAGCCACCTACACTGAAGATCTCCCCATGAGTATGGGGAGACAGCACAGTCTGTGGCTTTGAGGGACTGAAGGTGATGGGAGACACGTCAAGAGCTCCTTCCCAGGGCCCTTAACCCCTTCCCTCAGCCCTAATCCCACTCCCAACTCTGGGGAGGGTGTAGGACTCCCTCTCCTGGGCCCTGCCCTTGCAGATTTTTCAGAGAGCACCAGAGGGGAACGCCATTACCCACCATCATAGAAGCAGCACCAATTATATTTGTGACATTTTTCAATTTACAGAAGATTTTCTCATTGATTTCTTTTCTCTCTCTTTCTCTTTTCTTCCCTCCCTCCCTCCCTCCCTCCTTCCTTCCTCGCTTTCTTTTTCTTTCTTTTCCTTCTTTCTCTCTTTATTTTTTTCAAGATGGGGTTTCACCATGTTGCCTAGGTTGGTCTTGAACTCCTGGGGTCAAGCAATCCCTTGTGTCAGCCTCTGAAAGTGCTGGGATTACAGGCCTGAGCCACTGTGCTTGGCCCCCATTCATTTTTAGTGGCAAATAACAAGATCTGCCATCAAGTACATCCTACCAGGCTTGGGGTTAAAAGTATCGTTATGTATTAGAGTCATCCCAGGAACTCCTGTCTCCCTTGTATAGGTGGGGAAACCAAGTCCCAGAGGAGTTAAACAGCTGGCCCAGGGTCACCTGGCTAGGAAGTGGCAGGGCTGGGACTGGAGCTCTGGCCTCTTAGAGCCTCTGGGTCATTGTGCTGATCACCAAGCTGCATGGTCTCCTTCAAACATCACAGCAAAGTGAAAGCTGAGCAGTGCAGACACGGAGGTACTCATTTGCAGATCAGGCCCAGAGAGGGGGTGCGTACTGACAAAATCTGTGAAACTGGGACCAGCCCCAAGAACTTCTGCGACCTGGGCCAGTGTCTTGCCACAGCCTCGGGCTGCTTGTGGGACCAAGGCCGAAGCTGTCAAGGAAGCCAATAGTCATCCATCAAGAGGGATGAGTAGAGAGAAAGGTGACAGCAGTGTCAGTCTCAGCAGCATGCCTCCAACACGGCCACACCAGTGCAGGGGAGACTCCACCTCGCCTGGAAGACAGTCTGAATCACCTATGCCTCAAAATCCACCTCCCTGCCTGCCAACGTGGCTGCCGCACCCTGCCTCTCCCCTGCTGGGGAGAGAACCATCCTGTCCCAGCCGCCAGTCATCCCTGCTTGTCAAGGCACAGACATTTTAGGAGGAAGAGGCTGGTTCCTTATGAAAACCCCTGCCTAGCCTGATAGACATGAGCAGCAGGTTTCTTAAACTCTGGTCTCAGAAAACAAGCCAAGAATTCCACCTCTGGGTTGTCCACTAAAGTACCAAGCTGGGGTGGGTAGAGGGAGGTAACCTGGAATCATGTGTCCGGGAGTACATGAGACAAGAAAAGCTAAAGAGCAGAGGGTGAAGGTTTACCTGTCACCTGCCCTGCAAATCCTAGATCAAAGTTCACCTCTTCCATGAAGTCCATCCTGATTATGCCTGGACCCATCAAGCTCTCCTTAGCTACACAGGAAAGTGCTCATTCTGCCTTAACCAGTGGGGAAAACTTGTACCTCCTCTTCAATAGTGCAAATCTTGCGGGGTGGGGGAGCTTGCACGCTACTTGGCCTGATACGGAGCTGTGTGCAGTGGTTGCTCTATACATGTTTTAAACAGCTGAATGAACTGAAAGAATCCACTCATCCATTCATTCACTTGGAAAAACAGTGGCCAACAACTGCAAGATAGGGTCTCTTCTAGGTGTCCTTGCCCTGGAGTGCTGACGTTTTCTAATGTAGGAAGACACCACAGACAGATATGAGAAGGGCTGAAGGGCGAGGAAGAAACAATGGCATGATGTGGAGGCTGGGAAAGGGCGAGTGGGAGAGAGACCTCCACCCTCCTGCCAGCTCATCAAGCCCCTCCAGCCCCAGCCCCCCTTACCCACAAGGACAGGCATTCCACAGCGCACCTGGGCGTGGCCTGAGGTCGGCGGGCGGGCTGCTGGCCATGCCTTATGTGAACTGGAGACAAAATGTTCTGGAAGGAGACATTTTTCCTAGGCTTCTGTAAGAGCGGCCATTTTTCCTCCTAGGAGCACCAGAAATAAAATGGCTGGCCACCTAGGGGAGAAACTGAGAACTTGGCCCACACCAAGATCAAGGGCAGTCGAGGAAGCGGACAGCTGCCTGGGGTGTTCAGAAAAGGACAGTCACAGCTGGGCGTGGTGGCTCATGCCTGTAATCCCATCACTTTGGGAGGCTGAGGCATGTGGATCACCTGAGGTCAGGAGTTCAAGACCAGCCTGGCCAACATGGGGAAACCTTATCTCTACAAAAATACAAAAATTAGCCAGGCATGATGATGGATGCCTGTAGTCCCAGCTACTCAGGAGGCTGAGGCAGGAGAATCGCTTGAACCAGGGAGGTGGAGGTTGCAGTGAGCTGAGATCATGCCAATACAGTCCAGCCTGGTGACAGAGTGAGTCTCAAAAAAAGAAAAGAAGAGTCAGTCTCAAAAAAAGAGGAGAAAAGAAAAAAGAAAAGGGCAGTCACATTAAAATGCTGTGGGGTGGGACTGGGGCATGTGCAGAAGGACCAATTTCCCTGCCTCCCTCAGTGGGGCCTTCCTTGGCCCCTCAGTGTACATTGTACTCCTGGCCCCCTCTCTCCCACTTTCCTCCCCTCTGCCCTGAACATAGCACCTTCCCACACGCTGTCTGCTTTGCCTGTCTATTGTGAAACACAGTAGATAAGTAAAGTACATACTACCAGGTTGTTCACCAACCTTCCCCACCCTTCTAGAATGCTAGCTCCATCAGGACCGGGATTGTGGCTTCATTTGTTCACTGCCATGTCTCAGCACCCAGAACAGTGGCCGGCACACACTAGGTGCTCAAAGAATATTACTCATTCCATCCTCCATCCTTCCAGAACACTCCCCAAGTGCCTCTTCTGTGCCGCACACAGACATCAATCAGATGTTACCCCTGTCTTAACAGAGTTCATGGCCTCCCTCAGGAATGAATGACTTCAGAGGGTGGTGTGCTCCCCGTCCATCTCATCCCAAAAGCTCCTGTCCTAGCCCACCTTTCAACTTGGACCTCCGGTAACTGGGCCTGCAGAGCCTGCAGAGCTGTGTTAGCAGTTGCTGCTGTGGTCTCACCTCCTTCTTAAATATTATGCAGGGGCACTAGGATGGCAGGAACTCACAGGGTCAGGTGCCATGATTGAGGTGGCTGGGAGGATGCTGGTTGTGGGAAAGAGAGGAGGATGTGGAAAGAGGAAGAGGGCATGCTGGGAGGAGAGGCTAAGGAAGCAGCAGAGGGCAGCCGGCAAACCCCACACAGGATGAGACATGGGATGTGGTTGAGGTCACTCCAGGATCAAGGGTGAGGCCTTTCCTGGGTGACTTGGGTCCTGGAAGGGCTGCAAGAGACTGTGAAACAATGCCCTCAGCTTGTCCAACCAGAGAGGAGGCTGCAAGTGCGTAAGGAAAAGCAACAGAGGGGATAGCTCCTTTCCACAGGGATGCACTTTGCAGCTAGAAGAGGCTTTGGAAATGACCCATCCACAGCCTTCATCTTACAGGTGAGGACGCAAGCCCAGAGAGGCTAAGAATTTACGTGAGATCACCAGCAGAGGGAGACAAAAACTGGACCCAGACCAGGCCAGGAACCCTTCCACCACCCCACACTTGCCTACCTCAATTGCTCAAGCTTGATTATCTTTCTCTGGAGAATCTCAAGCGGCACATACTTTTTAATTGTTCCAGGCACTAGGAAAAAAATGAACAGGTACTGAGGGAATGCCACACACCAGGCACTGTGCTGGGCTCCTCACTGTGCTGTATCTCAGAGTAAGTCTCACCAGCAGGTGAAGTGGCTCACATCTATAATCCCAGCACTTTGGGAGGCCGAGGTGGAAGGATCACTTGAGCCCAGAAGTTTGAGACCAGCCTGGGCAATACAGTAAAACCCCACCTCTATGAAAAATACAAAACACATTAGGTGGGCGTGGTGGCACAGACCTGTAGTCCCAATACGCAGAATAAGTCTCACTGAGAGCCCGGGGGACATAACTGTCTCGACATTACAGATGACAGAGTGGAGGCTCAGAGAGGTTAACATTTGCCCGGAGTCACACAACTACTTAAGAAGCAAAAGTGAAACCAGGAACTTCAGTGCCTCTGCCCCACTACTCTGCAGGAGTCACACCCCCCCAGGCCCCCAGGCTGTGGAGGCTCTCACAGTTGCTCCTGCCACAGAAATGGGGATAAAGAGAAGACTTCTGGACTGGGAGACGCTCCTCAGGCCCATTCCTTGGTTGGTGGTTGCTGGGGTTCACTGGGGTCAAGAGAGGCCTAGCAGCTTCCTGGAATAAACCGGAAGGAGAAATACCATAACAGGTTAAATGCTATGGTATGCTGATATACTATAAATAAATAATACTTTTAATACTAAAAAAAAGAAATGCAGTGTAACTGTAAACTATACTTGCCATTATAAGACAATGACAGGATTTGTTTCTTTTCTGTCGCCCAGGCTGGAGTGCAGTGGCGCAATCTCGGTTCACTGCAACCTCCACCTCCTGGGTTCAAGCGAGTCTCCTGCCTCAGCCTCCCGAGTAGCTGGGATTACAGGTGCCTGCCACTACACCCGGCTAATTTTTGTATTTTCAGTAGAGACAGGGTTTCACCATGTTGGCCAGGTTGGTCTCAAACTCCTGACCTCAAGTGATCTGTCTGCCTCGGCCTCCCAAAGTGCTGGGATTACAGGCGTGAGCCACTGCGCCCGCCGGGATTTGTTTTTGAATGTTAATTCATGATGACCTATATGGGTTTAAATGTAACCCGAGAAAAAAGCCATGTGATAACAGTGTCTCCCTTCAACCTTGTATCCTCTTGGTAGTCTGAAGCCCCTCATTTGTACATTTAGTCTACTAAATTGGAAGGTCAAGGGCAAACGGCCTTCTCGTGCTGGCTGTAGGGGGTGGGGAGGGTGACTGTGATTGGCTGTGGCTCCAGGTCTGTCCCACTGAAGCCTCTTCAGGGGTCCCAGTCAGCATCTCCCTCCTGGACCCTGTGCCCTGCCCCAGGAAGGAATCCCCCAAAGAGGGCCCCCTGGGTTCCAGCACCACAGGTGTGCTAATGGACTCTGGAGGAGGTCTGGGTTAGACTGGATGGGCGCAGTTCTTACAATGAGCATGACTCCCCAGCTCCCCTATCCTTAAAGCAAGCCTTCCACCTGCCTCCTCCCAGGCTGGGCTTCAGGAACCACGCCACTCACTGCCCTCTATCCCACAAATGCACCACTCCTGTAGATGCCTGTGAATCTTGCAGCAGCTCCCCTCATCCCAGCCCTTGTCTCCCTCCCTGCACTTATCCCCATTGCCCTGTACGTAGATGGTTTTCTCCCCAGCAGTGAATACGCACGGCTGAAGTCAAACCCTCCTTCTAGCTCCTTCCAGAGGGGATGGGCAGAATGGCACAGTGGAAAGACTATAGCCTTTGAAATTGGACAGTCTAGGGTTTGAATCTCCAGCGAGTTCTTTAGCCAATCTTTTACTCATGCTTTTCAACTGTAAGATACACCTAGGATATCAGCAACAGGGACCATGTATTAAGTTTCTGCAGATGCCCAACACTTCGCAAGTGGTTAGTTGAGAATTAACAAATATTGCTAAAGAATCTGGCAACTGCAGAAACTTAATACATGGTCCCTATTGCTGATATTGCTTATGCAGCGTCTGACTGTTTCTTTGCCAAGGGAGTGGAAATATCTTGGTACCCCACACTGGCACGGTGTGGCCATACTCAACTTCCAAGCACCCCGATAAGCCTCAGGTGTTATACATGGCTTAGTGGCTTTTACAAATCTGGGATTTCAACTGGCAAAGTATTTTTAAAGCCAGCATTGGCAAGAGTGCATGGGAAAAGTCACTGACACTTGACTCATAGGGTGCATGCTTTGTTTGGTAAAATCTTTCCGGGAGAAAATCTAGAGGTACGTATCAAAACAACTCTGCCTCTAGGAATTCACAGAAAGTTGTGCAAAGACTTACATACCTGGATGTTCATGACAGCATTCTTTGTAACACTAAACAAATAAAAATGACCTCATCGCTCATCACCTAACACTAGGGGATTGTCTAGAAAAAACACAGTATATCCTGCTATTAAAAGTGATGCTGCATCGGGCTGGGTGTGGTAGCTCACACCTGTAATCCCAGCACTTTGAGAGGCTGAGATGGAAGGGTCACGAGCCCAGAAGCTTAAGACCACCCTGGGCAACATAGGGAGACCCCACCTCTACAAAAAAAACTAATAAAAAATTAGCTGGGCGTGGTGGTACATGGCTGTGGTTTCAGTTACTTGGGAGGCTGAGGTGGGAGAACTGCTTGAGCCCAGGAGATCAAGAATGTAGTGAGCCATGATCAAGCCACTGCACTCCAGCCTGGGCATCAGAGCAAGACCCTGTCTCAAAAAAAAAAAAAAAAAAAAAAAAAAAAAAGTTACAGAAGAATAATATGGGAAGATATTTACAAAATATCTTTTTTTTTTTTTTTTGAGACAGTTTTGCTCGTTACCCAGGCTGGAGTGCAATGGTGTGATCTTGGCTCACTACAACCTCTGCCTCCTGGGTTCAAGCAATTCTCCTGCCTCAGCCTCCCAAGTAGCTGGGACTACAGGCGCGTGCCACCATGCCCAACTAATTTTTGTATTTTTAGTAGAGACGGGGTTTCACCTTGTAGACCAGGATGGTCTCGATCTCTTGACCTCGTGATCCACCTGCCTCGGCCTCCCAAAGTGCTGGGATTATAGGTGTGAGCCACCGTGCCCAGCCACTACAAAATATTAAAGGAGTAAAAAAGGCTATAAATGAAACACTCCCCCCCGCCCAGCCCGTCTTCAATGAGCTAAAAAAAACACTAGCCTACATTCACCAAAATACAGTATTGCCTCTAGGGGGTGGAATTACAGATGGTGTTCACTTTCTTTTGTGTTTTTCTGTATTTTCCAAAAATCTCTATAATATCTCTGTATTTTTAACGAAAAATTAGAAAATCAAATTTATTTTGACAATATACAGACTAAGCATAGATTTTACCTAAATATTATGGTTAACTCATGTCAAGATCACAGATTTTAACCAAAAGACAGTTCCTGATCATAGACTAATGAACTTGTGAAAAACTCTTAAACTTTTTACAATAGTTTATACATTTTTTCCCATAATACCCTTGTATTTTTTAATAATTTTAGATTTACAGAAAAGTGGCAGACAGCTCCCACATAGCCCTTACCCAGTTTTCCATACGGTTAACATTTTACATAACCATGGCACATTTGTCCCAACTAAGAAACCAACCTGGGAATTTTCAGGCTCTCTTTGGATTTTACCAGTTTTCCCATTCACATCGTCTTTCTGTTCCAGGGTCAAGCCTGGTAGCACATCGCAGAGAGCTGCCTGTCTCCCAGGGTGCTCCGTCCCAGATATTACTTGTTTTCCACATGCACTGTGTGAATTTCATAATCAGAAAAAGAAAGGACAGATGTTGATGCAGATGATGATGATGGTGATGATGATGCTTAGGTCTGGGAATTCCTTCATTCTGATCTCCCTGGGAGGCCAATGATCCCCTTTTCTCTGTTCAGCAGTACGAAAGGAGAAAGGCCCCAGGGTGAACGGCCACACAGAAGTTGGGGCTCCCGGATTCCCCCTGCCCGCTGCCTTATCGGACCCCGCTCCTGCAGCTGTCCCCCAGCAGGACTCGGGGATCTTCCGGGGCCCTCGGCTCGTATTCCCCACCCTCCTCCGCCCCGCCCCACCACCATCGGGCGAATGCGCGGGCGGTTCCCCGGTCCGCAGCTCAGTGCCCTACGCGGCCGCTCCGCCCCCTGCCCAGGTCTCAAAAGCCCCGCCGGGCTCCGAGCACCCGCCCAGCCCCGCATCCCTCAGCATGGCCTGGAACACCAACCTCCGCTGGCGGCTGCCGCTCACCTGCCTGCTCCTGCAGGGGGCTATGGTGGTTCTCTTCGGGGTGTTCGTGCGCTACGACTTCCAGGCCGACGCCCACTGGTGGACGGGGAGGGCGCACAGGAACCTCAGCGACCAGGAGAACGAATTCTACTATCGCTACCCGAGTAAGTCCCGCCGCCCACAGGCCCCCGAGGCCTCTCCGCGCAGCTCCCCACCTGCCGCGGGCCCCCCAGCTCTCCAGCCTCTGCAGGAGTAAAAAGGCTATAAATGAGTATGATCCTGTGGCAGGACAGGAGTGGGAACAAACTCCTTTTCCCCGTGAAAAACTAGCAGGGGGCCGGGCGCGGCGGCTCATGCCTGTCATCCCATCACTTTGGGAGGTCGAGGAGGGTGGATTGCCTGAGCTCAGGAGTTCAAGATCAGCCTGGCCAACAAGGTGAAACCCCATCTCAACTAAAATACAAAAAATCAGCCGGGTGTGGCAGCGTGCGCCTGTAATCCCAGCTACTCTGGAAGCTGAGACAGGAGAATCGCTTGAACCTGGGAGGCGGAGGTTGCAGTGAGCTGAGATCACCCCACTGCACTCCAGCCTGGGCCACAGAGCAACACTCCATCTCAAAACACAGACTAGCAGGGAAAACACCAGGGTGAGGTTTTTATTTGACCGCCCTCCCAGTTGTCAGATGCCCCCAACATCCCTGCCAGAGAGACCTGCTTGGTACCCTAAAAAGACCCGAGTCCTCTCACTCCATTACCAATTGGTGCGTGACATGGCTCCTGTCCATGGAGCCTATACTACAAATAAGGGGGTAGGTTCCATGCCGAGGGCCACAGCCATGGCTCAGTGGCTGGCTGGCCCTGCTGCAGGCAGAGGTGTTGTGGGGACAGTGGGGGGCCAGGAGGCCAGGATGCCCATCCCCTTTGGGCTTGGAGAGGGAAAACAAGCGCCCCTGAATTTTCTGGTGTGGGCTGTGCTGTGGTTAAGAGCATGACCTTGCCATCACAGGCCTCTCTTTCTCTCCTGGCTCTGCTGTAAACCAGCTGGGTGGCCTCGGGCAAATGTCAACCTTCCTAAACCTCAATTTCCTCCTCTAGAGAATGAGGATGATGGTAGGGCCTCCCTCACAGGGGTGAGGGTGAGGTTGTGGCACAGAGCTGGGGAAGGATCCTCACTTCATAATGGAACAATTGCTACAAGGGCCCTAAACACAGGTGCCCTAGGACTCAGGAGCAGGGAGAGCTAGCCAAGGTCACTCAGAGCTGCCCGACCTCCAGACTCCTAGCCCAGGGCTCTTCCCATGCCCTGGCCCTTTCTGATTTTCCACTCCATCCGCCATCAGCCAACAACAATTACGCTAGCTGGTGGTGTTCATGGAGTCACTGACTGTGAGTTTTGGAAGGGACCCTAAAGCCGCTGTATCAACTGGTGTTTCCTCCATGACTTAGACACTCTCGGCAACAGGGGATTCTCTATCTCAAGGATAACAACCGCACATGTTCAGAACAGCAGCCTGCATGAAAAAAGCCTGAGTTTGCGGGCTGCAGGCTTGATGGGAGCCAGCCATATTAAGTGGCTGCCAAAAAGTTAGGGCTATCAGGAGCTGCGTGAATGGTTACATGGTGCCTAGAAGAAGGGAAGCAACAAACAAGGGCTGCGCCCCCTACTGGCAAGACCACAGCCTCTCCTGAGCTCCATGTAGGGCTGTTTTAAAAGATACCTTGACAGCTGCAACCTTGGGATTCAGGCTTTGAATCCGCCATTCACATTGCCTGCCTTTCCTCTCCTCAGTCAGGGACCTACCAGCAAACAGTGGGCCAGGCAAGCTTAAGGCCCTCCTTTGCCTATTCCTCTCACTGCCCTCCCACTCTTGTTGACCGCTTGACCCCAGAGCATAAGGGACAAGGCCCCCCCATGGGCATTCATAGGTCCCCCATATGTCTGGGCAATGGAGGACCTCAAGACCTTAAATAGGGCCAGGCGTGGTGGTTCATGCCTGTAATCCCAGCACGAGGTCAGGAGATAGAGACTACCCTGGCCAACACGGTGAAACCTCATCTCTACTAAAATACAAAATATTAGCCAGGTGTGGTGGCTCGCAACTGTAGTCCCAGCTACTCAGGAGGCTGAGGCAGGAGAATCGCTTGAACCCAGGAGGGGGAGGTTGCAGTGAGCCAACATCACACCACTGCACTCCAGCCTGGTGACAGAGTAAGACTCCATCTCAAAAAAAAAAAGAAGGAAAAAAAAAGAGCTTAAATAGGCTGGATGTGGTGGCTCACACCTGTAATCCCAGCACACTTTGGGAGGCTGAGGTGGGAGGATCACTTGAGCTCAGGAGTGTGAGGCTACAGTGAGCTATGACAGCACCACTGTACTCCAGCCTAGGTGACAGAGTGGATTCCTATCTCCCTTTCAAAAAAAAAGAGATCCTGTAACAGGAGCTGCAGACCTCACCAGTAGTCTTTACATCTCCCCAGCGCTTATCCTTCTCCCGCCACACTCGCCCTCCTCCCCGCCTTTCACATGCCACCTTCACGTATTCATGCAACAAGCACTTATCTGTAGTGTGATCATGTAATTTATCATCCCAATGAGGACACCTCTGAGAGTGAAGGTGGTGCTGGTAGTAGTTTGCTGGGACCCAGGGATAAGCCATATGGTCACTCTGGATAAACAAGTTGAATATCCTGGGTCTCTGTCCTCAGGCTTTCTGGGAATAGAGAAGGGCACCCTGGTACCCAGGGCCTCAGTGAGGCCAAGTGCTCTGGGAAGAAGAGATCTGTGACAGTTTCCTGGGAAGCGGTGGATGGTGAGGAGGGGAGAAGCTGAGCAGCCAAGAGGGCCACCAAAAGCAGGTAGTGTTTTGAGGAGGGATAGTGGTTCTGTGTGGCCCAAGAGTAGGGTTTGTGAAAGGGATGGGGAAGGATAGAAGTGGGGAGAGAGACCCAGCATTAAGGGGGGCCTTGAGTTTCCCTTGCTAGTTCTCCTGGAGAGGTCTTGGCCACTGGAGCAGGAAGCGACAGAAGAGAGAGGTGTAGGGAAAGAATCTTGGCAAGAGAGCATCGCCTGTCCAATCACACATGCACTCTCTCCTTTCATCACCACCACCTGTGAGGGAGGCACTGTGATGACCCCCATTATACAGATGAGGAAACTAAGGCCGGAAAGGAGCAGCCCTGGGGTCTGAGCCCCCAGTCCCTGACCACTCTCCCTGATCTCAACCTTCCCCTTTCCCTGGCTCCACTCACGGTGGCTGTGGTTAGGAGTCAGAGGGCACAAGGCTTCCTGCCCATGTGGGTCACCAAGCTGAGTTCCTGGGCAGCGAGGTGATTCCTGGGGGATTAGGGTAAGGGCTGGACCTGAGGTGCCTTCCCTGTTCCTGGCTCCAGGCCGTCAGCAGCTGTGCAGGCCTTGTTTCTACCCAGGGGGTTTGTGAAGCCTGCTGGCCATCTCCAGTTTCCGGAGGAGCCCAGGTCCAACTGGCTTGGCCTGATTGTAGCTCCCCAGGCATGGGTCCCACAGCAGACAGCAGGCACAGAGCCAGCCGGGGACTCACCCTGGCAGTGCTCGGAGGCCCAAGGTGCGGCAGTGGCTGTGGCTGATGAGCATGTGGCTTCCCTGCAGACTGGGGCTCCAGGGCCTGGGTGAACTGCTGAGGGCAGTGGCTTCAGGGAGGCTGGCCCAAGGAGGAGCTGCCAGGGCCTGGACTCCAGGAACTCCCTGAAAGACCAAGGGAGGAGTGGGACACATTTCAGGAGCTGACCCAGGAAGGAGGAAGCTCTGGCTTCAGACACCTAAAGGACTGTGTCATGAGGCCAAAGCAGGCTCCCTTTGATAAAGGGAGCTCACCCACAGGCAGAAGGCCATGGAACTTCAGAATTCAACAGATCCGTTTAGGTGCACCACTGCATGAAGGAGCCAACCACCTCACCACTGTGAGCCTTAGAGTGGCCATCTTAGGGTACAAATGTTATTTAAAGTACAGGATTGGTCAGGCGCGGTGGCTCATGCTGTAATCCCAGAACTTTGGGAGGCCAAGGAGGGCGGATCGCCTGAGGTTGGGAGTTTGAGACCAGCTTGACCAACATGGAGAAACCTCATCTCTACTAAAAAAATACAGAATTAGCTGGGTGTGGTGGTGAATGCCTATAATCCCAGCTACTCGGGAGGGATGCAGGAGAATTACTTGAACCCGGGAGGTGGAGGTTGCAGTCAGCCGGGATGGCGCCATTGCACTCCAGCCTGGGCAATAAGAGTGAAACTCCATCTCAAAAAAAAAAAAAAAAAGTACAGAATATCTAAGAAGATCCAAGATGACAGGTGACTGGTGGGCACACATCTCCTGGCATAAAAGGAGAGGACAGTAAATGCAGGTATTGGGGTTCCCAGAAGGGAGCAAGCACTCCTTCCGGAGGGTGTGTAAGTATCAGCACCTCGTTAGAGACGTGGTGGAGACATGTCTCCTTGAATACTAGTTGGAACTTTTATAGCATTTAAATTCTTTTGTGCACTTCCCAATCACAAAATGCTTTTTGCCTGTCCTGTCAGGTGGGGCATTTACAATTTCCATTTTATGACGGGGGTAATGAAGGTTCGAGAGGAGCTGGACACTCTCAGGCAGCCGGTGACACAGGCAGGGTCAGAGCCGAGCCCCCTGCCCCAGGGCCTACCTGCTTTCCAGGGTCTTCTGTGGCACCACTGCCCCTGACCATCTGCCCAGGAGATGTTGCAGTGTTGATGTGGAAGAGGTGGGCATGGAGTCTTGGGGGAAGTGGGGAACTGGCCAGTAGGTCTCAAAGAAAATAGGCTGGGCTGGCAATGGGATGGGGAAGGGTCGCACCTAGTCCCTGGAGGATGCCATCCTTCTGGTGCTGATGCACAGGGGGAGGCCTGCAGAGGGGAGGCCTGCTGAGGCTCATTCATGCAGGACACTGTGTTCCTGTAGACTCAGCCAACTTGGTGGGGGCTCGCCTACAGAGGGAAGCAGCAGGCGCTGGAATGGGCTGGGGGCTGGGAGTGAAGGGGAGAACAGCTGGGTGCTGGTGCCATCTGGAGGCCAGAGTGCCAGCCCTGCTCCATCAGGGACCTCCAGGTTGAGGATGCCGGTTCTGGGCAGGACAGCTGGAGTCACTGAAGCTGGGGAGGGGGACTGAGGGTCATCCTGCTGATCCAAGCCAATGCAACCTTGTCAGTCTGGAAAGAGAAAAAGAGAAATAATAACTAACATGATCGGGCAGTTGCTGAAGAGCCGGCTGCCTCCTCCCAGGGCTCTGATTGGGTTATTCCCAGTATATGTGAGTCACAGCGCTGGCCAAGCGCTGTAACGTGAACACTGGCCAAGCGCTGCTACTCTCTCCCATCTGACCGACAAAGAAACTGTGGATCTGAGAGGTTCTGGCCTTGGCTGACGGTCAATACAGTTTGGACCCTCAAATCACTATTAAAAATCTTAAAAAAAAATTTTTTTTTAAATTTTTTTGAGGCAGAGTCTCACTTACTCTGTTGCCCAGGCTGGAGTGCAGTGGTGATCTAGGCTCTCTGCAATCTCCGCCTCCTGGGTTCAAGCGATTCTCCTGCCTCTGCCTGTCGAGTAGCTGGGATTACAGGTGGGCACCACCACGCCTGGCTAATTTTTGTATTTTTAGCAGAGCAGGGGGTTTCCCCATGTTGGCCAAACTGGTCTCAAACTCCTGACCTCAAGTGATCCAGCCGCCTTGGCCTCCCAAAGTGCTGGGATTACAGGTGTAAGCCACTGCGCCCAGCCTAAAAATCATTTTAGGTAGCATCAAACTTTATAAATCAGAAATTCATAAATGGATACATTGTGATACTGAATTGAGACCAGTTTGACAGATAAAGAGACAGGAAGCAAGAGGACGAACTGTGGAGGTTCCCAAGGAGAAGGAAGTGGGTATCTGTTCCTGATGAAAGGGAGAGAAAAAAGGAGACAGCCCAGACAGGGTGAAAAAGGCACCCTGCACAGCAGGGAGAAGACAGAGAATGGGTGAGAAGGGACAGGCAGGGAGGAAGGACCTGGAAGGTGAGGACTGCCACGCAGAGGCCACACAGAGGCTACGGCAGCCCTGAAACCCAGTGGCTCCCTTGGTCCTCTTCAGCCTCACCCCTGCCACACAGCTTCACTAAATAACAGGCAGCGGACACCCCTCGTGCGGTGCGAAAGCCCCATATGTGGTGATGCTGTCTTTTCCCAGGGGCTCCTCCTACCTTCCTGCCCCTCCTTCCTCATCTTCTCTGTTAGCTCCAAGGCACAGCCAGTTCTTGGCTTGTGTTGCTCTGCCCCTTCATTCCCACATGGCAACTCACAGCTCTATCAGCAGAGCTGCCCAATCTTAGACCCCAGCTCCAAGTCCCCACAGCCAGGCTCCACTTCTCCTCCCCCGCCTCTCACCAGCCCAGCCCTCACCCCCTGGTCTTCTCACATTTACCAGGCCAGACCCACCACCTCCCTGGGGCACAGCCACCTCCTCCCACTGCTTTCTGTTTGTCAACAGCACGGCCATCCTGTCACCTGTCAACTGCTTCTGGAATTGTCATCTGAATCTGTCGCCTCCCTCTCTTTCACACCTCTCTTCCAGTCTGTCACCCACCAGTTCTTCCCAGAATAACCATAATACCATTTATGGTGCTTCACATACATAAGCTCAGTTTCCTCCACGACAGTGGAAATGTGATAAAGCTGCAACATGAGGACACATGAAATCAGCTGCACATTGAGAAACCCAAGCCGAGGTGCGTTTGTTCATGTAAACTCGGCACCGAAGCTAAACTCAGAGAAAGCTCAGAGCACCACCCTGGCCAGAACCCACAGCTCTTCCACATTAGCTTGTACCCCTGCCCTTCAGTGTGCCAAGCCCCCTAAGCCTCCTCCAGGTAGCTGCTAGCTGAGGGGCCTATGGCCTCGGCCTCCAGGGAAGCCTGGAGGGAAACAGGCTGTGAAATCCCACCTGGGCTCCTGGATCACCGTTCAGCTGGCACACCTGGGTGCTCCTGAGTAAGTAACAATCATTCGTTCATCCACAGATTTTAATTGAGAGTTGACCTGGGCACTCTCCTAGGTGCTGGGAATACCACCATGAACAAAACAGGCGTGGCTCTGCCTTCTTGGAGTTTTACAGCAGAGTGGGACAGACAAACAAACAAATGTATTAAAACAAGAACCGTGAAATAAAAAAGATGTCGTAAGGGAAAGAACCTAGGAAACAAAACAGGTGCGACAGGGAGAGATTCTGTCTTAAATGGGTGGTCAGGAAGTGACACCTCTCTAATGAAGTGACAGTTTGCTGAGATCTGCTGGTCTCTGCAGGAACAGCAACCCAGGTGGAGGGAACGTCACAGGCAAAGACCCTAGAGTGTGGGACCCAGGAGCAGGAGGAAGGCCAGAGCAGCTGGAGCACCAGGGGAGGGGAGGAGGTGGGGAGGGAGGAATCCGAGGAATCCCCCGGGAGGCAGGTGGGTGGGGCCGGGACGGGGCCCTGAAGTCTCTTCCTTTTAACTTTTTATTTGGAAATAATTCTAAACTTACAAAAAGTTGCTCAGACAGAAATAGCACAAAGAACACTACACTCTGGCTGGGCGCGGTGGCTCATGCCTGTAATCCCAGCACTCTGGGAGCCCGAGATGGGTGGATCACTTGAGGCCAGGAGTTCGAGACTGGCATAGCCCACATGACAAAACCCTGTCTCTACTAAAAATTCAAAAAAATTAGCTGGGTGTGGTGGCATGTGCCTGTAATCCCAGTTGCTACAGAGGCTGAGGTGGGAGGATCATTTGAACCCCAGAAGGCAGAAGTTTCCATGAGGTGAGATCACACCACTGCACTCCAAGCAGGCGACAGAGTGCGACTATGTCTCAACAACAACAACAAAAGAATATTATATACTCTAGCTCAGACTCCACTATTTGCTCACTCTTTCTCTACACGCATGTACACACACATGCACACACACGTACACACACGTACACACACATGCACACACACATGTACACACATGCACACACACACATGCACACACACATGCATGCCTTGTTTTTCTGAACCATTTGAGGGTCAGTCACATACCTCATGACCCTCTACCCTTAACTACTCCACCATATTTCCTAAGGATAGGGAGATTCTCTTCCATAACCACAGTAATCAGCTGCATACATTTCCATTAATACAATATCTTACTCTACTGTTTATATCTGATTTTCTCAATGGACCCAATAATGACCTTTATAGCATGCCCCCCACTCTCCCATCCCCACAAAATACAGGATCTAGTCTAGAGTAAGGTATTGCCATTTTTTTTTTTTGAGATGGATTTTTGCTCTGTTGCCCAGACGAGTGCAATGGCGCGATCACGGCTCACCGCAACCTCTGCCTACTGGGTTTAAGCAAGTCTTCTGTCTCAGCATCCCAAGTGGCTGGGATTACCGACATGCACCACCATGACCGGCTAATTTTGTATTTTTAGTAGGGACAGGGTTTCTCCATGTTGGTCAGGCTGGTCTCGAACTCCCGACCTCAGGTGATCCCCCGCCTCAGCCTACCAAAGTGCTGGGATTACAGGTGTGAGCCACCACTCCTGGACAGTATTGACTTTAATATCTTTTGTTGTGTCTTTTAATCTGGAACATTTCAAAGGTCTTTCAGGACTAATACTTTTCAAGAATGCAGCCTCACCCATTTTTAACAGCATGCTCCTCATACTGTGTTTGTCTGATGTTTTTCTCATTACATTGGGCTCCAGTCTCAGCTAGAATCCCACACAGGGGATATGTCCTTTCCAGGCTATCACATGTGGAGGCATGAGTGACATTAATTTTGATCACCCAGTCAGTATGTCGCCCAGTATAATTACTGTTATTTTCTTCCCCTGCAACTAATAAGCAGTCCGTAAGGAAACTCTTTAAGACAATGCAGGTGTCCTGTACATAATCAAAAATCCCCCCTGCATTTAGCATCCACTGGTTGAATCTTTACCATGAAGATGATGATTTTCCAACCCTAGCACTCTCTCCACATTTAACAGTGTAGCCTCAGCATTCCACTGGAGGCAAGCGCCCTGTCTGCTACCTCATTTATTTGTTTACCAACTTATTATCGGTATGAACTCATGAGTTCCTTTTTTAGTAGTTTTAATTCATTATAACACATAATTACTCTGGTGCTCAAACGGTCCCAGATTTGGCCAGTGGGGAGCCCTTCATCTGGCCCCTATGTCCTGTGACATTGCAGTTCTTATCAGCGTGCTATGCTTCTGCAATGCTCTTTTCTTCTCAGAGTTTTGTCTTCTGTTATTTTCTTGGAGTTTAGAACTATGCAACGTAAGTGCTGAGAGGGGAGTGAAGACCATCCTAGTACAGTCCTTTAGTTTGGTCATTGAGAAAACGGAGGCTCTGAGAGGGGAAGTGGCTTGCCAACGCCACATGGGTTGGAGAAGACTGTCAGAACTCAGAAATTAGGCCATGCCTGAGTGAAAATAAACAATGATGTCTGCCCATTTGGGTCACTTCATATGGGGTAGACACTGTGCTAGATGCTTCTTTACATACACATCTGTGTTAAATCCCCCAACATCTGTGATGTAAGCATTCCAGAAGCCAAGCCCCAAGTTAAAATACATAACTTTCCCAGAGTCACCCACCATGGAGATGTAGGAACTGGGGTCCAAATTCAAATCTCATTGGTGAGGGGCTGGATATCTGCTGGAGTTGGTGGTGGGATGTGGGATGAGTATCTGCTGGAGTTGGTGGTAGAATGTGGGGAGTATCTGCTGGAGTTGGTGGTGGGATGTGGGATGTGGGATGTGTATCTGCTGGAGCTGGTGGTGAGTGATGTGGGATGTGTATCTGCTGGAGCTGGTGGTGAGTGATGTGGGATGTGTATCTGCTGGAGCTGGTGGTGAGTGATGTGGGATGTGTATCTGCTGGAGCTGGTGGTGGGATATGAGAATGTGATGAGCTGGAACAGATGTGCTTGGCCTGTCCAGGTGACTCCTTGCCCAGATGAGCATTGATTCTCCATAGCAAAGGAACAGTGTTGTGGTGGTGAGGGCAGGGCCTCATAGCCTCAGATGGTCTAGGCTATGGACCTTAGACCCTGCATATCACCCACATCTGGCCCCAAATTCTGATGCCCAGCTGCTACCTCCAATCCTGGGCCAGCAGAGCCACCTAGGGAGGAAGGTAGAACCAAGGAGCTGCCATCTCTCAAGGAGGGTGCTTGGGAATCTCTCGGTGCTGCAGCCCAGTGGTTAAATAGGCCAAAGTGGGGGTCCACGTTGGGCCCCCCAACCCCTCCCCTTCCAGAGAGGCCCTGATGAAGGGACTGTGGTTCTGTCCCCAGTGGGATGCACCTGGCCCAGGGCTGGGATGTGGGGATGCGGGGACAGGGCTAGGCTGGTGAAGCAGGTGGACCGGCCGGTAGTGGGGAAGACTGAGGCACTGCCCCCGCCCTCCTGGCCCAAAACCAGGACGAGTGAATTTTGCAAGACCACTGAGTCCTGGCTGCCCCTTCCTGCAGGCTTCGAGGATGTGCACGTGATGGTGTTTGTGGGCTTCGGCTTCCTCATGACCTTCCTGCAGCGCTACGGCTTCAGCGCCGTGGGCTTCAACTTCCTGCTGGCGGCCTTTGGCATCCAGTGGGCGCTGCTCATGCAGGGCTGGTTCCACTCCTTCCAAGACAACCACATCCTCGTGGGCGTGGAAAAGTGAGCGCGGGCGGCCTGGGGCGGGGGACTGGGCGCGATGGGGCTGGGCAGATGGGCCTGGGGCAGGGGGTCTGGCTGGGATGGGGCTGGGCAGGTGGGCCCGGGGAGGGGGCTGCCCAGTGGTGGGGCCGGGGCTTGGGGCCAGAAGGCAAGTCGTCCTTCAGGCCACACTGGGCCTACGACACACACACACACACACTCACACATACACACACACTTAGGCCACACTGGGCCTGTGAGACACATACTCATACATACTCTCAGGCCACACCGGGCCTGTGAGAGAGACACACACACACACACATCTCGCTTTCTGACCAGTGATTCTCCAGGGTGGGCATCATCCAGGTGCCATAGGAAGGTCTCCCTTCTCCAACAACAAAAGCTGCAGGAACTTGAGCTCAGACTTTCCTCTGGGGGCAGGGCCGGCCGGGCCTGGCACATCAAAATCGCCCAGCCCTGGTGGGAAAGCTGGGATGTCTGTGCCAGCCTCAGAGGCTCCTTGTGGAGGGAACCGAATGGGGACTCCAGCCGAATGAAGGTACCTCTCTCCCTGCCTTGCCTCACCACACCCACCCACCCCAGGGAACAGGTGCTGGAAACAGCTGTGAGACAGAAGTAGGTGTGGCGTGGTAGTGCTGAAGCCCCTTCCCCTGCCTCAGCCTCTGGGCGTGGAGCACCCCACAGTCACTTCTCAGCTCTGCCCTTCTCCTGACTCCCCTGTGATGACTCGCTCTGATGAGCGCCACCAACCCCTTCTCACCAGGTGACTCAGCCCCTCCCTCTGTTCTGCAGTGACTCCTCCAAGCCTCAATATACCTCCCCAACCCACACCACCACGAACACGTTATAAAATAAATCCACCCAAAGCCAACTCGCCAAAAAATCAATGGACAAAGTGGTCAGCTCACTGAATGACTCATTTATCAAAGTCTCCATCCCATGGCAGCTCATGAAACCTACAGCAATCTGTGTTGCTCAGGTCCTAATCAAGAGCTTTTGGGAGATTTTTCTCACTTTAGCCAAGTTTTAGTTTATTGGAGGTTCTCCTTTAAGTCCAGTTCAGACAGACTTTTATTTCTGTAAACATATGACAAGTTTGGCTAAAGAAAAAAAAATCTGTTTTCCTCCATTCTCCCATCCTTCAAGAAAAAAAACTTAATTTGAGAAAGTAATCATTGGTGTGTGAAAATGAACATTCATTAGCTCGCTCATAAACTAAGTTCACAGAAAGGGCTTACAGGCAAATTGGTATAAAACCACATTTAAAGGGCAAGTCCCTGATATTACCTGTGGGGTACCAACCAGGTATTGGAGGCCAGATGTCTGAAATCTAGGACACGTGTCAAATATTTGCAAAAAATTACTTCATTCAAGCCAGCTAATTAATCCATGAATGAAGAGACACAGGAAAGATGGTCAACCGGATAGGTGTTGGAACCAATAAAATAGTGTTTTTGTGTCGAAGACCCTCGACATGTGTCTCATCTGGAAGTTCAAAATGCATAAGAAGTGATCATTCTCGAAGCCATAGATCCAAAGTATAAACATACCTGGAATATATATCATTGGCTAAATGAATATTTTTTAATCTCAAGAAAATTCGAAGGGAATTATTACAAACCCTGAGTTAATAGGTGTTTGGAGATGCAGTTATTCAGCAAGTTGGTCACTCGAAAAACTGAGTTTGTGGGAGGCTGAGGCAGGAGAATCACTTGAGCCCAGGAGGCAGGGGTTGCAGTGAGCTGAGATTGCACCACTGCACTCCAACCTGGGTGACAGAGGGAGACTCTGTCTCAAAAGAAAAAAAAGGAAAAAGTGAGTTTGGACAAACTGGCTCTCAGGGGACTGATGTTGCAGCACCTGACTTGGAGCCGATTTCTGGTGCCCAGGGCTGGGATGAGCATGTTGTCCCCAGACCTGACCTTGCAGATCCAGAGATGTGGCCCCTCCCCTGGCTTCAGTCCTGTCCCTGCTGAAGAGTCATCCAAGTCCCACCTGTCACTGTAGAATGTGCCCTCTGCAGGCCCTGCCCAAGCCTTGAGGTCAGGAGTTCAAGACCATCCTGGCCAGCGTGGTGAAATCCCATCTCTACTCGGCCCTCCTGAGATGTGGCATCTGGATCCCCATCTCCCAGGTGCTGATAGACCAAGGAGTGGGCTTTTCTGTTCTCTCTCTCCTTTTTTTCTTTCTTCTTCTTTTTTTTTTTGTTTTCACTCTGTCACCCAGGCTAGAGTTCAATGGCATGATCTCAGCTCACTGTAACCTCCACCTCCCAGGTTCAAGCCATTCTCGTGCCTCAGCCTTCCAAGTAGCTGGGATTATAGGTGCTCACCACCACACCTGGCTAAGTTTTGTATTTTTAGTAGAGATGGGGTTTCACCATGCAGGCCAGGGTGGTCTTGAACTCCTGACCTCAGGTGATCCGCCCATCTTGGGATTGCAGGTGTGAGCCACCAGGCCCGGCCAATCTCTCTCCTTTCTAATGGTCACATCTATCAAGACGAGTCTTCTGAATACAGTAATGGGATCTTGGGCAAATAACTCAGCCTCTCTGAGTCTCCATGTCCCATCTACATGATGTGGCTCATGACAGTGCCTGTCCTGTATGGCACAGGAGGGCATATGCAGTTCTTAGTAGAGATCCTGGAGCGTAGCACTTAGGAAATGCCACCGCTCATTTAGCTGGGCTCTGTATCAGGCCCTGGGGACACAGCAGTGAATGAGGCAGTAGTGGGGTGGACAGTCCAGTGAACACTCTCTGTCTTGGGAAGGACCCCACCCCCATTCCATTAACTGGCCCTACAAGTGAGCTTTGTTCTCACTCCTCACCCCATTCTCTCTCTCATATACACAGCCCTGAGCATGGAAGGGTAAGAGAGTCCACTCTAAATGTGACAGCCTTGAGGAAGTAGCCCCTTTTATCACTACACCCACCCCACTCACAACTCTCCTGGCCTGAGGCCATACTGAGGGTCTTGCCTTGGAATCCAGAGGACAGCTTTGCTGCTGGCAGGGAACAAGGAGGACCAGCTTGGGCAAAGTGGGCACATGGATGGAACCAGGGTCTACACAATGTCCACCCAGCTGTCTCCTCTTCATCAGCCTTCTGCCGAGCTGGCAGGTATTCAGGGCTCAGGCTTGAGCAGGACCTATGTACCTGCCCCTTTGACTCCATTCTCCCTGCTGGCCTTCCTGCCCCCTCCTTCCATCCAGTACCATCCCAGCTCCCTCCTTCCTGCAGAAAGGCCCTTCTGTCTCTTCCCTGGCCTTAGATCCTCTCTCATGGAGAAGGTAAAGGGAAGGTCCCAATAGCTCAAACTCAAGCAAGGCCCTGGTCACCAACAAAGAGGTTTGTGCAGAGTGAGAGAGAAGGATCTGGAGGCAGAAACTGCATCTGGTTGGAGGAATCAGGAAGGCTTCCTGAAAGAGGAAGCAGTGAGAGGAGGTTCTAGAAGAGCAGATAGAAGCTACGGGACAGGCAGGACCCCAAATATGGGGCATGTTCATCAGTAACAGCCAGACCACATGGGTGCCTGAGCCTGAGCTGCCTGCAAGCAGTGGGGGCCTGAGGTGGGGCTGCATGGGGTGGGGAACCTAGAGAATGCTGCCCGACTGGACCTGTCTCATGTGTGGTTTAATTCTTGGAATAGCCCTAAATGTTAGGTGCCCATTAGTGTAGACAATGAAACCGAGGCTCAGAAAGGTTAAGCCACAAGCCCAAATCCACATATGACCAAAGTCCATGGCTTCCAGTGCCTCCTGTTGCTGCTGCCCCAGCTTCCCCACTGGCCTGTCTCCCCACAGCCTCATCAATGCTGACTTCTGTGTGGCCTCTGTCTGCGTGGCCTTCGGTGCAGTTCTAGGTAAAGTCAGCCCCATTCAGCTGCTCATCATGACTTTCTTCCAAGTGACCCTCTTTGCTGTGAATGAGTTCATTCTGCTTAACCTGCTACAGGTGAGAGGGGCTCAGAATGGGGATGGGGTGGAGGGGATGCTTTGGGGGACAGCGGGGTATGGAGGAAGAGATGGCTGGGGAGACGTGCCAGCCTGGTGAGTCACTCAGCCTCCTGAACATCACTCAGTTTTCTCATCTCTAAAATGGGAGTCATGGTATCTACCAGGCAGCTACCATACTGCACCTGGCAGATCAACCCAGCACATGGGCACAGCAGGGCTTCTTTGAACATGGTTTTTTCCCCTCCTTTCTTTCCCACACATCAGGTGGAAGGACTCGCTATCCCTGCACATTCTCTTGCACGCATACCACATTTCCAGATTGCTCTGCCAAGAAAAGGGATCCAGTGTATTGAGGGGGCAAATCTGTAGGGCCGGATCCCAGGTGGATGGTCAAGGTGGCGTGGTGTGTGCTACACAACCCAGAGCTGTCATTCACATGGACCATGACAGCAGTGCTGCTCCCAGGGCGGGGCGGGGGGGGGGTCAATTCGACGGCTCGGATAAGGGGCACCTGAGACCTTTGACTGTGTCTCAGAAGCCTCCTTGGTGCCTTTGGACGGTAGGGGTTCTCACATAGAAACGGCATGCTTTTCTTAGCTCCCTCCTCCTCTACATGTGGACTCTGTCTGGAACTCCCCCTGCTTGGAAGGCGTTGATTTAGGTCACCCTAAATTCAGTCATTCATTTTGTCATTTTTTCAGCTACCACACTAGTCCAAGCTACCATATCTCTTCCTCCTGACTCATCTCCCTGGCTGGATTCTTGCCTTCCTTGTCCCTGAGGCAAGTCACCTCCAGCAGCCAGAGTGGCGCATAAATAATGCATAGAAGACCATTCACCCAGTGAACATCTATCGTGGTTTTAACATTTCATTCAGGAGAAAACACCAACTTGTTCTAAGGCCCTTCCTGTTCTGCCACCAACTTTCCTCTCCACTTGCTGTCTGCTCTCTCCCCATCTTCCTGTGCTTCATCATAGCTTGCTGTCTGCTCTTCAGGCACAGAGCTCAGTCCCACCTCAGGGCCTGTGCACTGGCTGTTCCCTTTGCCTATGAGGGTCGTCTCTCAGTCCTTGCATTACTGAATCTCAGTGTGTACATCCTCTCATTTTTTGTTGTTGTTGAGATGGAGTCTCACTCTGTTGCCCAGGCTGGAGTGCAGTGGCACGATCTCAGGTCACTGCAACCTCCGCCTCTCGGGTTCAAGTGATTCTCATGCCTCAGCCTCCGTGGTAGCTGGGATTACAGGTGCAAGCCACCAGGCCTGGCTAATTTTTGTGTTTTTAGTAGAGACGGGGTGTTACCATGTTGGCCAGGCTGGTCTTGAACTCCTGACCACAGTGATCCGCCTGCCTCAGCCTCCCAAAGTGCTGGGATTACAGGCATGAGCTGCCATGCTCAGCCTTGCGTACCCTGTCTTAAGAGAAGCCCTGCAGGCTTTCTCTAGACAGTGTCCCCATCTATCTCATCTCTCCCATTGCTTTCACACTACCTTGGTGTATTTTCTCTGCTGCATTTATTTCATCTGCAAAGGGAAGAAAGCCTTATCTGCTCGGACAGTCTCTCTCCCCAGCACCTAGCCCAGTGTCTACATAGGAGTCTGACTGCACGTCAGGGAATGCTCCAGGCTCTGGGAGGTAGAGGTGAGTGGGGCTGGCACTTAGACCCCTAGAAGCTCACAGTCAGGTGAGGGAACCAGGAATTACATCGGCAGTGAGCCGGTGCTGTGATAAGAAGCACGTCAAGGGACAAGGGCTCAGTGGCCCAGAGGAGAGAGTCCAAAGCAGCCTGGAAGGTCAGGGAGGCTTCCTGGAGGAGAAGTCAAAGCCAGAAGTCACGTAGGAGCTCAGCAAGTGAAGGAGCAAGTGAGGGCATTTGGAGTACACAGGGCTGGAGACAGACGCACAGCGAGGGCTCCACAGTGGCTGTGGCTGGAAAGGGGCGGTGCTGAGAGGGAGGTCATGGGTGATGGGTGAGGGGGAGCACAGGTCACCCAGCCCTCAAGAAACAGTGTTGAAGAGCCTTGCCTGTAGCATGAGGGCAGTGGGAGGTCAGCAGAGAGTGATGTGGTCAGACACGTGTAAAGGAAACACCGCTTTCCCTAGGGTGACAAGAACGTTTGGGAGGCAGAAGTCCCCGCTAAGAGGTTGTCCTGGTCGCTGTGGTGACAGATCATGGGACTAAGACTGGGTTAGCATAGTGGGAACAAGTGGAGGAGCCAGGAGCCACTAGGAGGAGAATAATGGCCTTGGAGACTTCGTGGGGTGGGACAAGGGAGAGGGAGGACAGAGGCTTCTTCAGGGGTAGGCTGCGGGGCCAGTTGCTGAGATCTGAAACAGGCTGATAAGGTGATATCTTGGGGATGAGTTAAGAGGCAGGAAAGGGCCAGGTTTGCTGGCTCAGGCCTGTGATCCCAGCACTTTGGGAGGCCGAGGTGAGCGGATCACCTGAGGTTGGGAGTTCAAGACCGGCCTGACCAACATGGAGAAACCCCATCTCTACTGAAAATACAAAATTAGCTGGACGTGGTGGTGGGCACGTGTAATCCCAGGTACTCAGGAGGCTGAGGCAGGAGAAGCACTTGAACCCAGGAGGCAGAGGTTGCAATGAGCCAAAATCACACCACTGTACTCCAGCCTGGGCTACAAGAGAGAAACTTTGTCCAAAAAAAAAAAAAAAAAAAGTGGGGGGGGGCAGAGAAAGCTCCTATGCCCTCAAAACCCCTCCCCAATCTACTACAGCAATGATTTTAACACATGACAGTGTTTCAGCCTCTCTTCGATTCAAGTTGAAACACAGTAATGGTTCACATGTAAGGTGCACTGGCCCTTTGCTGGGCCCCAATCTGCACACTTTCCATGGGTTAACTCTTAATCCTTAGCTCTGACATAGGCACAATTATTACCCCCATTTTATTTCATTATTATTATTATTATTATTATTATTATTATTTGTGAGATGGAGTCTTGCTCTGTCACCCAGGCTGGAGTGCAGTGGTGCAATCTCAGCTTACTGCAACCTCTGCCTCCTGGGTTCAAGCAATTCTCATGCCTCAACTTCCTGAGTACCTGGGATTACAGGCACATGCCTAGCTAATTTTTGTCTTTTTAGTAGAGACCATGTTGGCCAGGCTGGTCTCGAACTCCTGACCTCAGGTGATTCACCTGCTTCAGTCTCCCAAAGTGCTGGGATTACAGGCATGAGCCACCACCGTGCCTGGCTTACCACCATTTTATAGATGAGAAAGCTGAGGCTCAGAGAGGTTAAGTGTTTCACCAAATGTCACACAGCTAGTTGAGGCATCGGCTAGGCTGAGAGTTGAGAATTTCAGCCCTGTCAACAACCTTGGATGACACACTTACCTCTCTGGCTGGGTTTCCCCCATCTAAAGAGAAGGAGTGAGTCTATGATTCTATTCTTCTGAGATTGGTTGTGAATGGGGAGGAGGAGGTTGTTAAAGAGAAGGGGAGGTGAGTGTGAGGAGGACCAACATTAATCAGTCACCTATTGAGCACCAGGCCCTCGCCAGGGGCAAGTCCCCTGCACAAATGCTGACAACAGCCCTGCTACGTCACTGGGATCACCCCTGTGGCGCCAATAGGGAGCCTGAGGCCCGAAGAAGTGAAATGAGAGGCACAGAGGCAGAAACCAGTGGGTGAGCAAGCAGGCAGAGGCTTTCCCTGGGTTCTGCCTCTGCCCCTCCTCCTTCAGCTGTGTGAGCAAATCCCTCTCTCCAGGCCTGGGTTTCCCCATCTGGGAACAGCAACATTCCTGGAATTTTGCTGGTGGGGATCCCTGCTTTCTCCCCACATTACCAGTTGATTGGTCTGTGAGGGCCCCAGGCTCCATCCTGCACTGAGGAGTCCGAGAAGGCTGGAGCCCTGGGCGGGTGTGTGTGGCAGGATGGGGACTGCTATGAGGAGGGAGGGAGAGAAGGTGCCAGGGTCTGACAAGCCTGTTGAACCCCAGGTGAAGGATGCAGGGGGCTCCATGACCATCCACACATTCGGCGCCTACTTTGGGCTCACAGTGACCCGGATCCTCTACCGACACAACTTAGAGCAGAGCAAGGAGAGAGAGAGTTCTGTGTACCAGTCGGACCTCTTTGCCATGATTGGTGAGAACTGCTATGATGACTGAGGGCCACCATGATGGGTGAAGGAGGCCATGATGGGTGAAGGCAGCCATGATCAGACCTGATCCCCACATGGTATGGTGGTGGGTGGCTGCCAGTTCTCTTTGGGGGAAGGACAGATAGAGGTTGCCTGTAGATAATTCTAGAATCCCGTATGACCGCCCTCTTCCCCAAGGAGCTGAAAGAAGTTGATCACTCATCCTGTATTTCCCCTAGAATGTCCCAATGCAGACACAGTGGTAACCGGAACTGCTCACTCCATCAGGCAGGATGTGCATTTCCACTTCCTGTGTCCATTCATTCCAGAGAACACACTGACCACACCTGTTCTGGTCTCTCAAAACCCAGCCCTGCCCTCCAGGAGCTCCTCACAGTATAGTGAAAGAGACAGCAGTGCCACCTCGAGGATCTCCCTACAGTGGAGAAAAGATTCTCCTTCTTGGTGCTGTGGGAATAGGGTGGGGGCATTTAACCCAGAAACAGGGGTCAGGGTAGACTTCCTGGTGCAGATAGCTGGATGTGGGGGTCATCTACAGAGCTAAAAGGCAGGACGCCTGCCTGAGCCGTGGGCCTATCTAATGCCTCTCCCCCTGGGCCTGTCGGCCCTGTCTGGTCTGACCAGGCACCCTCTTCCTGTGGATGTACTGGCCCAGCTTCAACTCAGCCATATCCTACCACGGCGACAGCCAGCACCGAGCTGCCATCAATACCTACTGCTCCTTGGCAGCCTGTGTGCTTACCTCAGTGGCAACATCCAGTGCCCTGCACAAGAAGGGCAAGCTGGACATGGTGAGCATGAGGGCATCGGGGGTGTGGCTGAGTGCCTGGGCCTGGAGGGCGCCATCACCATGGCCTGCCCACAGCTCCCAGGGGATCATCACCCCCATCTTGCAGATGAGGCTGGGAGAGAAATGATTCGTTTTGAGCACATGGCCAGTTTCCAGCAGCACCCAGAGCGAGATTCTTGGAGTTCTGGCTATTTCAATGGCTCTTACTCCTCATTATCCTGCCCATAACCCAGGTGCTGATTTTATTCTGGGCTGAGAGTGCATCTGGCCTGCCCAGCAGAGTTGCTGAGGGTGTGTCCCCTCTGCCAGGCTCTGAACCTCCAGACATCGGCCCTCAGCCTGCTGTTTTATTTTTTGGAGATGGGGGTCTCACTCTGTCACCCAGGCTGGAGTGCAGTGACACAATTATAGCTCACTATAGCCCCAAATCTTAGACTCAAGTGATTCTCCTGCCTCAGCTCCTGAATAGCTAGGTACAGGCATGCACCACCACACCCGATCAATTTTTAAAAATACTTTGTAGAGACAAGATCCACTGTGGTTGCCCAGGTGGTCTCAAATGTCTGGCCTCGAGTGATCCTCCTGCCTCAGCCTCCTAAGGTACCTGGATCACAGGCTTGAGCCACTGTGCCCAGCCAGGCTTCCTACAGTCACCTCACCTGCCCCATCCCATGCACTCAGAGAGGCAACCCCTGTAATGCTTTGTCCACTGAACTGGGCAAGTTTTGGGGAGTGTCATGTTGCAGAATGTCCCTCATATCACATGGCAGCTATTTTTGTCATTCGTAGGAGGGACCAAATTCCATAGAAGTTGGCAGATTTTTCTATGAAAAATAAGGACATTATCTTGTAATTTTTTTTTTTTTTTTTTAGATGGAGTCTTGCTCTGTCACCCAGGCTGGAGTACAGTGGCACGATCTCAGTTCACTGCAACCTCCGTCTCCCGGGTTTAAGCGATTCTCCTGTCTCAGCTTCCTGACTAGCCGGGACTGCAGGCACAGGCCGCCACAGGCGGCTAATTTTTGTAGTTTTCACCATCTTGGTCAGGCTAGTCTCCAACTCCTGACCTCAGGTGATCCACCCGCCTCGGAAGTTGGAGTTATAGGCATGAGCCACGGTGCCTGACGTAGGTTATAATCTGACACAAGCATCTTGACACGGGCATGTGTGTAAGACGCTGTCAGGACTATCCATGATTTGGGGACACTGTCACCATGCAGAAAGGTGGGGACTCGGGTACCTGGGGAAGAGAATCAGGCACACTGACTGGCACACCTGTGTGTATCCACACCCACCTGCAGGGAGGGACATGGAATAGGGTCAAGGACGGGGACTCTGGGGCCACAAGGCCTGGATCAAGACACACATCTGCCTCTTGCTAGCTCTGTGGTCTTGGACAAGCCACTTAACCCCCTCACATCCGTTTCCTCATCTGCAGTTGTTGCAAGGTAACTGTCAGCACCTTGCAGGCTCGTTGTAGTTATAGAAAGAGCTAAGCTCCACAGCCAGCAGCACGGTACCAGGGACAGGTTAGCACTCAGCAGCAGCTGGTGCCTGCGAATGTCTTACCCCATAGGCACTGGACATGGACTTGCAGGCTAGGCAAGAACATTCAGACATGCTAGTCTGGCACACAGGTATACATGGCGCACGTAAAACAACTGTAAGGCTGCTGTCAGGGCTCACTGGCAGGTGCACCAGCACGTGGAAAATGCCCAGACCTGCTGGGGGGGATAGGTGGTGTGTGCAGAGGGAGGGACATGGGGCAGCAATAGCAAGCCTGGGCGGGGGCTGGAGTCCTCTTCGTGCTCCTGGCTTGCTGAGGTGAACTCCAAGCCATCCCTGGCTCCCAGGCCCAGGCTGCCCCCCTCCCCCGCCAACCAGTGAGTGAGCCCCTCCAGGCCTGGAGCTCCAGGAAAGGACTGAGTTCCTGCCCCTTCTGCCTGCCCTGTCCAGGTGCACATCCAGAATGCCACACTTGCGGGAGGAGTGGCCGTGGGTACCGCTGCTGAGATGATGCTCATGCCTTATGGCGCCCTCATCGTCGGCTTCCTCTGTGGCATCTTCTCCACCCTGGGTTTCGTATACCTGACCGTAAGTGCCCAAGCAAGTGGCTAGGGGTTGGAGAACACTGAGGTCTTTGTGTTTCTGGCAGAGAGCTGAGGGTTCCTAGGGAGGGGGCTGAGAGCTAGAGAACCCTGAGTCTCTGAGGGTCCCCCCACACCCTTGCTGCAGTCCCCGGCCTGAGCAGCACCCATTTCTCCTCTCCAGCCATTCCTGGAGTCCCGGCTGCGGATCCAGGACACATGTGGCATTAACAACCTGCACGGCATTCCTGGCATCATAGGCGGCATCGTGGGTGCCGTGACGGCGGCCTCCGCCAGCCCAGAAGTCTACGGAGAAGAAGGGTAAATGTGGCGGAGGTGTGGTAGGGTGGAGCATCCCCTCTCCTTCTCCACCCCTTCCTCCTGCTGTTCCTCTGGGACCCGACTGTGTCTCTCTCACTTTCCTTCCCTGCTCTGGACCAATTGTTTCATGAGCCTCTCTCCCCAGCCTCTGTCACTTCCTAGAAGTCTTAGAGACCAACCAATATGTCCAGTGTCCCAATGTTGTGAATAGGAAGGCTGAGGCCTGTGGTACCCGCTCATATTTTTGGGGTGGAGCAAGTGGTTACTTGGCTTCCCCATGGGGCCCTGACCTGCCCCCTGTCTCCACCCCAGGCTTGTCCATTCCTTTGACTTTCAAGGTTCGAAGGTGAACTGGACCCCAAGAACACAGGGAAAGTTCCAGATTTATGGTCTCTTGGTGACCCTGGGCATGGCCCTGATGGGCGGCATCATTGTGGGTGAGCAGGAGTGGCTGGGCCAGAGAAGGGGGCTGCTGTGGGGCTCCCTGGGTGGGGAACCAAACGGTGGGCAGTACCAGTCAGCCCGGAGCCCCCAGGAATTCCTGAGCTCTGCACTTCTGGCTACGGGACTGGGGAGATTTGGACCTCAGCCCAAGGGCCCCAGGAGGATTCTCCCAGCCGAGAGAAATGGCTGCGGTGAGCAGAGAGAAAGCATTTCCTGACATCCAGTGATCTCCAACTTTCTGTAGGGCTCATTTTGAGATTACCATTCTGGGGACAACCTTCAGATGAGAACTGCTTTGAGGATGCAGTCTACTGGGAGGTGAGCTCTATGGATTTGTCCCCCTGAAGGAGGCCAGAGGCGTTCCCTTCCTACCTCCACCTGCATCAGCTGGACTGGCCTGGGAGCCAGACACCAGGGGTGGGGGTCAGAGCCTGCATCACCCTACCTCATTGGGGAAGGCTACGTCTCAAGGAGTTGAAGACTTTTCCCTCCTGACCCCAGGGCTTGGAGTGGGTGGTGTGTACCTCTCTTTCTGCAACCCTGGGGTCGGGGGGTGACAGAAGCAAGCTCGGGGCTGCAGCTGGAGTTTACTCTTGTCCCTAAAGACTCAGTCAGCTTTATGCTAGCATAGGGGTCCCCATGGTATGGTGGCCAGCACCATCAGCATTGAAAACTAGTTAGAAGAGCCGATTTTCACTGGCTGTAGTAACTCATGACTAATCCCCACACTGGGAGGCTGAAGCAGGACTGCTGGAGCCCAAGGGTTTGAGACTAGCTGGGCAACATAGGGAGACCCTCTCTCTACAAGAAAAGTAGAAAAATTAGCCAGATGTAGTGGCATGTGTCTGTAGTCCCAATTACTCTGGAGGCTGAGGCAGGAGGATCACTTGAGTCCAGGAGGTGGAGGCTAAAGTGAGCTATGATGGTGCCACTGCACTCCAGCCTGGGCAATAGAACAAGACCCTTTAAGAAAGAAAGAGAATATTCTGGGCACGGTGGCTCATGCTTGTAATCCCAACACTTTGGGAGGCCGAGGTGGGTGGATCACGAGGTCAGGAGTTCAAGACCAGTCTGAACAACATGGTGAAACCCCGTCTCTGCTAAAAATACAAAAATCAGCCAGGCATGGTGGCATGTGCCTGTAATCCCAGCTACTCAGGAGGCTGAGGCAGGAGAATCTCTTGAACTGGGAAGGTGAAGGTTGCAGAGTCGAGATCGCGCCACTGCACTCCAGCCTTTACAACAGGGTTAGACTCTGTCTCAAAAAAAAAAAGAGAGAGAGAAAGACCACCAGCCTGGGTTGGAAATCACAGTGCAGTGCTCAGCTTCCATCTCCATAAGAACCACTTGGAGACCTTCCCAGACACCACCCCAGAGGTTCTGATTCAGTAGGGCCCTGGACTGCAAGTGACAAGCTCCCAGGTGATTCTGATACAGAAACTGAATTCTGGACTGGATGTGGAGGCTCATGCTTATAATCCCAGCACTTTGAAAAGCCAAAGCAGGCAAATCCCTTGAGATCAGGAGTTCGAGACCAGCCTGGCCAACACGTTGAAACCCTGTCTCTACTAAAAATAAAAAAATTAGCCAGGCTCACTGTCTCGTGCCTATAATTGCAGCTACCCAGGAGGCTGAGGCAGGAGAAATGCTTGAACCCCAGGGGGTGGAGGTTGCAGTGAGCCAATATCTTGCCACTGCACTCTAGCCTGGGCAACAGAGCCAGACTCTGTCTCATAAAAAAGAAAAAGAAAAAGAAAAACGGAGCTCTGCAACACTCCACCACTTCCAGGAGCTTGAGAAACGTTGTAGATTTGAAAGTGGTGGAATGTCGCAGAACTCAGTTTCCTTAAGAACATGCAGCAGTCTGGGCTTTCTGTGACTTCAGGCTGGCCTCTCCCCATGAATCATGATTAGAGGTGCCTACCTGGCACTGGATGAGGGTGAATGGCAGGACTCCCCTCATGCCTCCTGCACTGACTCCTTGTGACAAGCGTGAGGACCAGCCTTTGTCTATAGCTCCTGGGACAAGGGACCACCCATAATGCCGTTCACTTGGCTCAGTCTTTTTAAAACCACACCAGAAGTTTTCAGGGTAAATTTAATATCCACCACAAGCCAATTTCATGCACATAATGAATGTCTCTTAAATTCTTAAAAATTTTGTAATTTAAAAATGACTAGATACTCATTAAAGAAAATCCGGAAATAGAGAAAAATAGAAATATCATCACCCTATATCAAGCAATATTAATATTTTCTGGTATATTTACTTCCTTTTCTTTGCACAGATTTTTCTTATGCAGTCCAGGTTGTATTATTCACCCAATTTGGTATCCTTCTCTTTCTCCTTACCTATCATAAGGATTGTTCTGTGTTATTACATTCCCAATAAACGTTTTCTCACGGCATAATTACTTCTAGTCCATATCTAATGGTGAGAACTAAAACTATTTTAGACACCACAATTAGAAACCACACAGATTTTACACTAATGAAACACATCAGAAATGTTATCAGTTCCCCAAAATAGAAGTTCCCTCTTGGTTCTGTTTTGATTTTTATAATTTATTCCAAGTTCACACCTCTCAGCTCTGTACACCTTGAGCAGGACAGCTGTCCCCCAGTAACCTCTCAGGATTGGCTGCTGGATCCCTCACTGGGACGCTAAAGCCCCTGATAGAAATTGGCATAGTATTTGCATATAAGCCTCCATGTCTCCTTCCATATGCTTTACATAATCTCCAGATGACTTATAATACCTAACACAATGTAAATGTTGTATTTTTTGTTGTATTGTCATTTTTTGTTGCTTTTTCTGAATATTTTCAACCTGCGGTAGGTGTAACCCACTGATACAAAACCCATGGTGTGGTGGGCTGGCTGCGGCTGGTTGGGAATAATGAAACTCTGTGCCAACGGAAGGAACAGCATCAGACAGTCCCTGAGCCCCTGGAGGGTTTACCTTGGAAGTGAGGTGGCTTCTCAGAGGATCGGGATTGGACCAATGTTCCCAGGAGGCAAGGCAGGGCTGATCTGCTCCACTCACACTCCACCTCTCTACCCACTTCTGGCCTTCCCTGTACCTTCCCAACCCCCGTTTCGGACCTGCCTGCAGTTGACAGACCTTGCATACTGCCTCTTACCTGACATCTGGCCCTTACTGCTACTCATCTTTTAAAAGTGGGTTCAGTACACCTTCTCAGCACCCCCAGGCTGGGTTATAAGCCTCTCGTGTGCAATTACAACTCTTACTGACTCTGGGTATTTCACGGGAATTCCTCACCATTGCTCTAATGGGGCAAGGACCCCATCTCATCCTTGCCACGCCCCAGAACCCAGGACAGTGCCTAGTATGGGGTAGGGGCAGGACGCCTGTGTCGAAGGACCACCTTGCTCTCTGTGGCATGTGATCTGCATAGCAATCACAAGGTGGCGCTCACCACACACCATTTACAGCTCCAGGATATTCTAGTTGCCAGGGACACCCTGCCTGGCCTGGGACGGGGTCCTCGGAGTTGCATCCTCTCTCTGCAGATTCCTGAAGGGAACAGCACTGTCTACATCCCTGAGGACCCCACCTTCAAACCCTCAGTGCCCTCGGTATCCATGACATCCCCACTACCCATGGCTTCCTCGGTACCCTTGGTACCCTAGGCGCCCAGGGCCCCCTGAGGAGCAGGTGAGCATGGGCTTGGTCTGTGAGGATGACAGGGAGGTTCTCCCCATGGGGGCCCAGCTCTCAGAATCAGATGCTGTCGGTAAAGAGGCAAAAAGCAAACCTCGAGAAATGAGGGCTCCCACCCCTCCTGCCGGGCTGCAGTGGGCACACTGGGTTGGCAGGGGGACTTCTGAGTCAGACAATGCACATCCGGGACAGATGCAGAACATCTGAAGGCATAAGGGCCTGGGAGGCATAGGGAAGGAGACCTGGGGCACACTTGGCTGTGTGACTGTGCCTGCTGGCTGTGACTTTGAAGACCTCCTCACCCTAGAGGCTGAGCCTCAATTTCCTCATCTATAAAAGGTCTGGCTGTATTCAGTTGTGCAGCTCAGATGAGACCCACCCTGCCCTCCTTCCTTCCATCTACTCACACTTTGCCTCCTCTGTGGAAGGCACCAAGCCCATACTCATGGCTTCCACATTTCACCTTCCCAAGATCTCTGCACGGCAAGTAGAATGACTGCTCTCTTTCTAATAGATGAGGAAACTGAGGCTCAGGGAAGTTCAGGTTCCTCAAGATCACATAACCAGCAAGTGGAGAAGCTGGGGTCCTTGCTGGTCATTGTTCCTGTTATTTATTATTGTTATTTAACTTCCTTGGAGGCCAGAGCTTGGAAATAGCTGGGTCTGGGGCAAGAGGCTGAGTGACGCGGCAAGAGAGGATGTTAGGATGCCAGGAAAGAGGAAGGTGGGGCTCTGCCCCATTGCCTTGAATCTCCACCCCATCCAGAAAAGAAAATCGTGTCCAAGAGGCTGCAGCAGGGCCCAGCAGGGACCCACTGATCTTGGCTGTCCCCTGCAGGCTGCAAACTGTCCCGGGGCTCCAGAGGAGCTGGTGCTGACCTACCCGGAGAAAAAGAGCAAGGAAGCAGCATCCCCACCACTACCTTGGCCCATGAGCCTCCATCCCACCTCTCCTTCATCCCAGGGAGTCTGCCTGAGAATGGAGAAGCTACAAAGTGGGTGTCCAAGCCAGGTTCCGGCTGCAAAAGTTCTGCTTCTGTCCTGGGTCTTGACTATGTTGGAGAAACACGGGCTCAGAGTGGGGCTGGGGCCTGGGGGTGAACCTGAGCTCTTCCAGGAAACAACTTAGTGCCAGTCACCACCTATGAGGCTCTTCTACCCCCGACCTTTACCGCAGCCAGCATCTCCTGTGCTCCCTGGGTCCCCCAGCCTGCTCTGTGTCAAGTAGATTGTAGCCTCCAGGAATAAACATTTTTGATGTCCTTTGTAAAGTGGGTGTGAATGCTCCAGTGGGGACAGTTTGAGAGAGAAAAGGACCCCAGAGACCTGCTTCTGCCCCAGCCCTTACCTTTATCCAAGGGTACCACCTACACTGCAAGGAAAACCATCCCAGGCTGAAGAGGCAAAACTTGGGTGCTGGAGCCTCTTTCAGCCTGGGGCACACACCAGGGCTCAGCTCTGGGTGGGGATCTTGCTTCAGGGCCCCTCCATTACCTACTCCAGAAACTCAGCCCTTAAGAAAGCTAGCATCCCTGTGGGGCCCTCCATGTGGTCCTGCTCTGGGCAGCAGCTGCCATACAGAAAAAGGAAGTTGCCTCTGATATCCAGTCAGTGTGAATCAGCCTTAGGTTTCCTGCCTCCAGAGACTGCTCTCCTGCCTCATTCCTCCCCGTCCCCTACCCCTGAGAGACATGATCCCTGAAATCTTTATGGGAGATGGAGGGACTCTGGGGGTCCCTTAGGCCCATCTCCTCCTCCCCATCCCTTCCATTCTTCCTCTCTGCCAAGCCAGCCTCCTTCTCCCTGGACAGTGAGGGAAGACTTGAGAAGGGTGGATCTCCAAGGCCCACCACCACCCTGGGCAGAGTAATACATACTTCCTGCCCTCAGGGGCTCACAGTCTAGCTGGGGGACAGACCTAATGCACAGAATCCACTCTGAACTCTGACAGGTATGGCTAGACAGGCAGTCTGTGCCCAGTTGGCTTCCCAAAGCAGGGTCACCTGAGCAGGGTTCTGGAGGGTGAATAGGAGTTTACCAGAAGGATGGCAAAGGCACAGCATGGACACAAACCTGTGACCAGGTCTGCTACTGGCTAGAAGAGAGGTGATGCAAAAGTATGCCAGCTGGAGAATAAGGCATGGAATCTGGATCTTTTTGTGGAGCAAAGGCTCCTGGGAAGAAGAGGTGAGGGAAGAGGGAGGAGGTCTCTCAGCCTCCAACTCGACCCTCCCCACCCCCTTGCAATTCCCCAATTCACACACACACACACACACACACACACACACACACACACACACACGGCTGCATGCCTCTCTCCAGTGCAGGGGGGAGGGGAAGGAGGGAGCTGAAATGCAATCTATTCATGTTCCCTCGATGTAACACCCCTCATTTTCCATGCTGGGTAAAGACAAAAACCCTTTACAACCTGTTTCTGGAACTTGTCAGCAGCTGCCAAGAGGAGCATGTTAATTAAACATCGGCAAAGATGGAAGCCGGAGGCCCCGGCTCTAATTGGACAGTTTGCTTCACCGGATTGAAAAACATTGTGACAAAGGAGGAGGTGCGCGGCGCTCGGCAGGGGTGCGGCGTGGCAGGGAGGGGAGCTGTGGCTTTGATTTCAGCTGATCCGAACCCCAGCCTCCCTCCCCAGCGAAGCCGACTGGCCCAGCCCCACACATCCACTAAGGGACTGGGAAGGGCCCACAGTATGAGTGGATGTGGAGTGGTGTGGGAGGAAGGTGGGGGACTGTGGTGGGGTTCCTGGACAATTTCAGGTTTTACTCCCACTGCCCCCCACCCCAATCCTGGCCACAGCCAGGGCAACAGTATTGGGCCCAACTCAGGGCCAGGCTTTTAGGGCTCTGAGGTTCACCCTTCCTCCTGATCAGGTGACCAGGGTCCTGGGGGCCACGCAGGGAGGGCAGGGGCCCAGTGCTGGCTTCCAGCTCCCTCCTGGCAAGGTGGAGGTGGCACTGAGAGCCTATGCTCAGCACATCTGTTACCGGTTGAGGGTAGCTGTCCAGGTTCTTGGTGTTTTGAACAAAGAACTGGACAAAATACATAAAGCAAGGCAGCTAGAGCAAAAACACACTCCACAGGGTAGGAGCGGGCTCCAGCAGACAGCTCAAGAGCCTGAGCCACAGAATTTTCTGGGGTTTAAATACTCATTTTCCCCAAGAGACATGATCCCCAGAAATCTTTATGGGAGACAGGGGGACTCATGGTCTTTCTTCTGTAACTGCTTCACACTGACTTGAGGCGCAGTCTTACCTATTGGAGATGTCAGAACTCCCGCCCTGATCTATCCAGTGGAGACAGTCAGGGTAGTTTCTTGGTGGCCGGGCTGCTGTCTTTATTTGGAACTGGCTGGAAACCTTGTCACATGATCATCTGAAGCTCGATGCTCTCTAGGAAATGAATTTGGTTAAAAGATTTAGTGGGGGCCGGGCGTGGTGGCTCACACCTATAATCCTAGCACTTTGGGAGGCCGAGGCGGGTGGATCACGAGGGCAAGAGATTGAGACCATCCTGGTCAACAAGGTGAAACCCCGTCTCTACTAAAAAAAATACAAAAATTAGCTGGGCATAGTAGCGCGACCCTGTAGTCCCAGCTACTCGGGAGGCTGAGGCAGGAGAATTGCTTGAATCCAGGAGGCGGAGGTTGTGGTGAGCCGAGATCGTGCCATTGCACTCCAGTCTGGGTAACAACAGTGAAACTCCGTCTCAAAAAAAAAAAAATTTAGTGGGAACTTGAGCGGGTGGATACCTCTGCTGTCAGGAATGTTTGTTATGGGAATGAATCACAACATTCTGCTTAATCACTACAAAGGAAGTGATTCCAATCATTTGAAAGAAAGCAATTAAACTGAAAAAAAATAAAAACATGGCCGCCATTATCCAGCCTACAGTAACT
Source organism: Callithrix jacchus (assembly GCF_049354715.1). NCBI lineage: Eukaryota > Metazoa > Chordata > Mammalia > Primates > Cebidae > Callithrix > Callithrix jacchus. Next base: position 18,661,582 of record NC_133507.1, on the reverse strand, counting down.
GCAACAGAACCACCAAGGAAATTTGGTAGGCATTCACTTGTCTTTTGCCTGCCTTCTTTTTTTTTTTTTTTTTTTTGAGACGGAGTTTCGCTCTTGTTACCCAGGCTGGAGTGCAATGGCACGATCTCGGCTCACCGCAACCTCCACCTCCTGGGTTCAGGCAATTCTCCTGCCTCAGCCTCCTGAGTAGCTGGGATTACAGGCACGTGCCACCATGCCCAGCTAATTTTTTGTATTTTTAGTAGAGACGGGGTTTCACCATGTTGACCAGGATGGTCTTGATCCCTTGACCTCGTGATCCACCCGCCTCGGCCTCCCAAAGTGCTGAGATTACAGGCATGAGCCACTGCACCCAACCCTTGCCTGCCTTCTAAACAGGTACTTCAGGCTCCTGGTCCAGGGCTTTGGGTATCACAGACTTGATCCTTTAAAGATGTACCTGACTATCTAATCCTAGTACCTTGACCGTAGAAGCCATAGCCAGTACCACTGAAAACGGTCCCTTCCATTGGGTTGTGATTCTTGAGCCGGTGACCACTCCTTCCATGTTTTAACAACTACCTTATCCCTCAGCCTAATTTCGGGTTGCTGGTTAGTTCCTGGTATGGGGAGCCTTTGAGCTCTAAACTTTTGTAAAACCTGAAATTGTCCTAGGTTAACTAGGTATTTTACTAAACCAGATGTTTCTGGATCAGTAATGAGATCATTAGTTAAGAATGGTCTTATAGGTTATATTAATTTTTGCTCTAGGGGTATTAAGGATCCTTAAGAGGGCTGTGGCCACTGACCCAAGATTTTGATGTTTCCTGACATAGTTTAGCTAATGCTCACTTTAGGGTTTGGTTAGCCCTTTCTGCTTTCCTGGAGGATTGAGGCCTCCACGCTGAATGTAAATAGTATTGGATTCCAAGAACCTTAGCCACCCCTTGAGTTATTTGGGAGATAAACGATGTGCCATTATCACTTTGGAGACTCTGAGGTAACCCAAACAGGGGGATTATTTCTTTGAAGAGAACCTTTATAACCTCACTAGCCTTCTCTGTTCTGGTAGGGTAAGCTTCGACCCAACCAGTAAAGGTATCTATTAGCACTAACAAAAACTTGTATCCTCTGCCAGCTGGCATATGGGTGAAGTTTAAGTTCCGGTCCTCTCCTTGGTAAGTTCCCCTCCTCTGGACTGGTTCTATTAGAGGAGGCATTTTGTTTCCCAGGCTGTCAAGTGCACACAGTGAGCAGGCTTGGCAGACCTGCTGAACCACCGAAGCCAAGTCAGGCCCAATGACGAGCCTGTTAATCATGGCCAGGGTGGCACCTTTCCCCCTAAGGAAGGAGTCATGCAGGGTTTTTATAATTCTCCACTGGGCTGTTTGAGGGAGATGTATTTTTGATGCCACATGCCACCGGGATCCTTGTTTTTGCCTCCCTTGCTCCTTTACTAACTGTTCTTCCTGTAGTGTATACTCAGGTTCTACTGGGAAATCACAGAAAGGAAGCAGTGCTAGGACCTGTCGGGATTGCGTCCTGAGGCCTGCAGCTTTGGCTTCTCTATCCGTGCTTCTGTTCCCTTGCACTATAGGGGTTAGTCCCTTTGATGCCCCCTACAGTGGATTATAGCTGCAGCCTTTGGCAGGTGTATTGCTTCCAATAGTTGAAGAATTTTGGGCCCATGCTTTACGGGGGACTGTTTGCTGGCTAGAGATCCCCTTTCTTTCTAGATTGTAGCATGAGTGTGAACCACAAGAAATGCGTGTTTAGAATCTGTATAGATGTTAAGCTTTTCTTTTGTTCCAACATGAATGCTCAGGTAGGAGCAACAATTTCAGCCTTTTGTGCTGATGTACCAGGGACAGTGGCTGGGCTGTCAGAATGGCATTGACTATTGCATACCCAGCTCAGTGCTCTCCATTTCACATAGAGCTGCCATCTGTGAGCCAGTCCTCAGAATCTGGGAGAGGCTGATCTTTTAAATTAGGCCAGCCATAGGCATGTGCAATGACTTGCTCACAGGAATGATCAGTTACTGGGTATCAGTGAAGCTGGATTAGAAGGGCTACAGGTTTTAAGGGTTACATCCGGATTGTCTAGGAGCATGGCCTGGCATTTGGTTAACATTTCCCCCATCATCCAAATGTGTCCCTTTATCTCTAAGACTGACTTTACCTGATGGAGGGGTTAGAACTTATAGTCGTTGGCCCAGGGTGTTTTAGCGGCTTCCTCCACTAACCTAGTGGTGGCTGCTGTTCTCCTCAGGCAACCTGGCCATCCTGAGGCCACTCTCCAACTTTGAAAAGTAGCATTTGGTCTGTGTTCTGATCTGAATTTCTGGGCTAGGCAGCACTCCCACAGCTATGCCCTTATTCTCTGCTACATACAAGGGAAGGGCTTAGTTAGGTCTGGGGTACCAAGAGCTGGAGCCTGGGTAAGGGCCTATTTTAGCTTGGCAAAGAATTCTGTCATTTCCAGGTCCCTTCATTCGCTCATTTTCAGGCCTCTTTGTTGTTTAATAGGGGCTTTGCTATGAGCCCCTAAATTTGGTACCCATATTCCACAAAATCTGGCCATTCCCCAGAAAGAAGGAAGCTGCTGCTTGGTGGGGTGGGGGTAGAGGGCAAACACAGATGGCTTGCACTCATTCTGAGGATGTTTATCAGGTTCCAGGGGTCAAGACATACCCTAGATAGTGGAGCTGTTGGAGGGTGACCTGAGCCTTCTTTTGGACACTTTGTATCACCTGTCAGCCAAGAAATATAAGGTTTTTATAGTGTTTAGGTCAGAAGCCTCTTGGATTGGGCTACACATGAGAAGATCATCCACATACTGCCATGTGCTCCTGTCCTCCCATTGCAGACGCTCAGATCCCTCTCTAAGGCTCGGGCAAACAAGTGGGGGCCATCCTGAAAGCCCTGGGGGAGCGCTGGCCAAGTGTATTGCTGTTTTTCTCTGGTATTAGGATTTTCTCAAAGGCAAAAAGGTACTGGGACTCTGGGGGCAGAGGAATGGAGCAGCAAGTATCTTTCAGGTATAGGACTGAGAACTATTTTGCATCCCCTGGCCCTGAGCCAGGAGGGTATATGGATCCACCATCAATGGGTGCACAGAGATTACAGCCTCATTAACTGTTCTGAGATCCTGAACGAGCCAGTAGTTCCCCCGAAAGCTTTAGAATAACATGGGGGTGTTTCAGAGAGAATCACAGGGTCTTAAGGGCCCATGGGCAAGTAATACCCCAACTGAGGGTGCCAGGCCTTTCCTTGCTTCCAGCTTAATTGGGTATTGTTTCCCATTGGGAAGATGGCTGGGGTCTTTAAGCCATATTCTGACTGGCACTGCTGTTTTGGCCTTCCCTGGTTTCCCAGTTTACCACGCTAGCAGGCTAAGCTGTTTATTAATGGGGTCTGGGCACTGTCTGTATTTTTGAATATTAGCAATTTCACCGGGTGATGCTTACATTGTAGTAGTGCCCCTATTTTAACCATAGTATAACAGGGGGACTGGGCATCTTGGAACTGCTAGAAATCCCAGTTGGAAGATTTATGTATCAAATTGACAAATCAAAGGAGGAGTAAAGGATCTTGTCTGTGGCTTTCCTTCCATTCCCATAGTACTCGTGGAGCAGGAAGAAAGTTTTCCTGTATGAGCAGAAAGGACAGAGCAATTTGCCCCTGTATAAAAAAGGAACTGAAATTGGGTGTCCATGACATCCAGGTTACCTGGGGCTTCCCAGTAGTAGTTACAGTGCTCCTGGACAGCGGCAGTGAGGAAGACCCAGGCCCCTTCAGTCTTCATCTGACTCCTCCTTGTGCCCAGCTAGAGCTTTGCTTAACAGAGCCCCTCAGTGGGACAGTCAATCCTCCAGTGCCAGGGGTTGTAATTGGTGTTCTTACATTTTCCGCAGGGGCCTGGGGGAGATGGGATTAGCACAGTCCTCTGCCGGATGCCCAGCTTTCCTGCACTTGAAGCAAGAGTCCTTTCTGGCATCATCCTCGTGGCCCTTCGGGTTTCCCTTGGATGCTTTCTGGGCATTTGGGGCATCACCAGTGATGGCTGCCGTAACTTTGGCTTGCCATTTGTCTTTACTCTGTTCCCTTTTTCCTTCCATCAGCTCACGATTGTTATACACCATAAAGGTGGTCTCAAGGAGCTGCTTATAATTAGTTTGTGGCCCCATCTGTGGCTTTTGGAGCTTACTTTTCATATTTGGGGAGGATTGGCTGATGAAATGTTGTGCTATTAATATTTTGCTTTCAGGAGACGAAGGGTCCAGATAGTATATTTTTTAAAGGTTTCCTTCAGCCTGCTATAAAACATGGCTGGATTTTTCTCCTTGCCCTGTGTAACCTCACTTGCTTTATACTTTACTGACTTAGTTCTTCCCTTTTTCATGCCTCCAAGGAGAACCTCAAGAAATTTAGCCCAGTTGTTTATTCGCATGGGTGTGTGATAGTCCCAATTAGGGTCAGTAGTGGGGACTCTGCCTGGGCCTGGGTGATTGCCCTGAGGTTTTGGACAGCCTCAAAGATCCGTTCCTTTTCAAAAGGGGAGCAACAAGTTGCTAGAATGAATTAAACATCTCTCCATGAAAGATCAAAGGCTAAGATCACAGTTTGGAACCCATCTGCGAATTTCCTGGGATTCTCGGGATAGCTTCCTTGCTTTTCCCTACATTGTTGCATAGCAGTTACAGAGAAGGGGGCCTGCACTAGGACTGGCCCCTCAGCTCCTGCTACTTCCTAAGGGGTAGCAGGGCTGGAGGGAGAGTTGAATAGGTTGTTCCCTTTCAAGTGCGAGGGGCCTTAGTAGTGTCCCCAGTGTTTGGGTTTTAGCCTCAGGAGCACTTGACAAAGGCCTATATGGGGGTGGTTGCTGTCACCCTGAGACAGGTGGCCTGTGTGAAAAGGGGTCATCTGTATCTCGTTCTGCCTTTGAACTTTCCTTTAGGGGGATTATTGATTTTGGTATAGGGCCACAAAGGCCTGTACGTATGAGATTTCTGACCATGTGTGCTGCCTTTTACAAAATAGGTCTAATTGCAGGATGGCGTCATAATTAAGGCAACCATTGACAACCCATTGTTTCCTGGCTGGACAGCTCATAATGGGGCCAAACAGTATTGCAGAAAAAAGAACCACAATTTTTCTCTTTAGATTGTCAGGGTCAACTTAACTTCAATGGTGGAGGATGTAGCCAGGCAGGGAATCAGGTGGAACTGATGGAGAGGTGCTCACAGTGGTTTGGAAAAGAGGACTTTGGTGAAAGGTGGGGATCTCAGCAGGTGACTCAAATTTTACACAGGCCCCTGGAAAAATTCTGGGCCCTGCTTGGGGTTCTAGGGCATCCCACTTTGGGGCCCCATCTTAGTCTGCTGGCCGCCTGACCTTAGATCCGACACCGCTGCAGGATGGTTTCCTCCACCGCTGATGGCCAACTATGAACTTCCCCCTTGTCCCTGGATGAAGACCCTGACTTCTAGAAATTAATTTTCAGTCAAACCTGTGGACCTTTTTTCCTATCCCACTTAAAACAATTATTTAACTATCTAAATTTAGACAAGACTAAGTGCTACATAAATTCCTTTTTATGAATCCCCCTCCACCCCCATGACTCACACAAATGATCTGCCCAAGCCTTCTGACCTGTCCTTAGCCAGTTGAGTAGAGGAACGGAAGAATTTAGCATAAGGAAAGTTTAAGTTGCCTGAAACATGTGTGAGTTCAACGTGGATGGGCTGCCACTGCCAATTGCATCACAGAGGGTTCAGGATTGATAACTGGACAACATAGGAAAGAGTCCTTCCCTTTCCAGCAGGCAGCTGTCCCCATTCCCTCCTTGGCCTTCCAGTAACACCAGAGAGTGGTCCTGGCCTGTTGCCCTCAGTTACTAAACAGCTGCTGGGAGACAGCAGCTGAAAGATTAAAGGAGAGAAGGACTCGGTCCCTCACCCAAGCTGGGCAGTGGGGGTCGGGCGATTCCACAGAGAAACAGTGGGCCTGGCCAGAAACCTGCAGTTGCCTCTGTGCACAGGTGCTGTCCATCGAGGGTACTGAGTTGAAAAGAAAAAGAGAAAAGTATATCCCAAACTTTGGGCTTACCTCCTGGCTGGCTTGCCAACATGTTACCAGTTAAGTGGAGTTGCCCAGGTTCTTGGCGTTTTAAACAAAGAATTGAATAAAACACACAAACAAAACAGCAGCATAAACAGAAAAAGTATTTTAAATAAAAGTACACTCAATAGAACGGAAACAGGCTCGAGTAAGAGCTCAAAAGTGATAGCTACAGAATTTTCTGGGGTTTAAATACCCATCAGTGGTTTCTCATTGGTTCACTCTATGCAAATGAAGTAGTGGCCCACGACCAGTCTGACTGGTTGCAGGAGGCGAAGAGTAGGACCACGACCAGTCTGATTGGTTGTGGGAAGGGACCAATCAGAAGTACTTTCATTTATCAGCTACCACACAGGCAATGGAGGGGTTGGCAATCAGTAGCCTCTGCTATTCAATCCTCATGCATCACCTTAGATATCCGCTTTCAGACCCCATTCTCCTGCTTCAAATCCTTGGGAGAGAGCTGAGTGGCGGCCCCTGTTCCCCAAACCAGCACGGGGTCATCTGATCAGGTAGAGCTGACAAACGTTGGCAACTGAGAAGCTCGTCCTGGAAAACCCAGCTATAAAGTGAAGGTCCTTAGGAAGCTTGTAGGGCCTGAGTTTCTCTCCACAGAGATACAGGGTGTGCACACAGATCACTCCACAGGGATACGGGGTGCACACACAGGCCACCCCACAGGGATGCGGGGTGCACACACAGACCACCCCACAGGGATACGGGGTGCACAGAGACCACCCCACAGGGATACGGGGTGCACACAGAGATCACTCCACAGGGATACAGGGGTGCACACAGATCACCCCACAGGGATACAGGGGTACACACAGACCATCCCATAGGTATATGGGGGTGCACACACAGACCACCCACAGGGATACGGGGTGCACACAGACCACCCCATCCGTGTGTTTGTTGATTGTACTTCAAGTCCCCTCTTGTTCATGGCTCGTGAAGGTTGACACAGTCTGGCATGGAGTGCTGACTGTGCTGGGCGCTGTGCTGAGGGTCTTCTGTGCCTCAGCTCATTTAGCCTCCCAGCAACCCTGAGAGAGATAGGCTGCAGCATTCCCATCTTACACATGGGGAAACTGAGGCCCAGATCTGATAAGTAACTCATTCAAGGTCACCAGTCCTGATTCCGGTGTCAGAACCTGGGCTCTGTGTTCACTGCTCTCTGGCTCCAGGCTCCAGGCATTTAGGATGATCTGGCAGAAGGATGGGGTTCCTGAGTAGACAATATCCTTCCCAGGGCCTCTAGCCTGGGGTGCACAAAAGATGGAGTTACAGCAGGCTGGGGGAGTCACTCTGGAAGGCCCTGCACCTGTTCCCTATCCTCATACACACACCCAACTTCCATCTCCCGGGCAAAGCAGTTAACAAGGGCAGAGCCCCCACTTCTGTCCCCTTCTGCCTCGGCCTCTGCGTTGCCCCCACCGCACTCCTATTCTGAGCTGCTGGGGCCTATGAGAGCCCCAGCAAGTACAGGAAAAGGAGCCACTGGGGTTCAGCCTCAGGGATTAAGAGATACAAATTGGACGTGGAGGGCTAAGGCCACTGACTGAAGCCCCTTCAAGCTGAGTTCCCAAGACGGGAGAAGCCGTGCTGGGGGCAGCCTGTGCCTGAGCAGTGTCCGGGTCGCCTGCTGGGCCTAAGCCTGTGGGAGCTGCAGCTCAAGGAGCCCCAGAAATAATGCTGCTGGGGAGGGAGTCTGCCCTCGATGGGGTCAGGAAGCCTCACCCCGGATGCTCGGGGCGGCCGCGGGGAGGACGGTGGGAGATGAGACAGTATACTCACAGGGGCAAATGCACATATGCCTCTGGCATGGGGACTGTATCTGTGTGGGACCCTCTAAAGATGGGCAACCCCAGGCATTAGGGACAGTGTCAGGTCCTGTGTGTGTCTGAGGTTTGGGGCACAGGGAATGGCACCTGAGGTGCCTGATTGAGGGAGTGAGGCATGATGACGAAAGTGGCCGAGCGCCGCCTGACAGGCCCAAGTGGGTGCTGTGTGTGTGTGTGTGTGTGTGTGTGTGCCCATCATCTAGCGGGCGCTTGAGAACGGCCCTTCAGAGGCGGCTGGAGGGCTCTGCAAATTGTAATCAGATTAAGGGACCAATCATTCGGGGCTCTTGAAAAGGCCACGAGGTTTCTAATCAGCCCTGAGCGCCCTGGCCCACAAAGCCCTGAGGAACTCGGTGGGAGCAGCCCGCTGGGGGGCCAGGGGGGTGGGGGGGCGTTTTTCTTCCCTCGATGTCTCTTGTAATTATGTCAATTTGCTAGCCAAATTGTTTGCTCGAGTGGGGGGAGGGTGCCTGTGCCCCATTCATGTGGTAATGTGGGAACCCGCCAGCCTCCTGGCTGGGAAAATAGGTACCAGAGACCCTTCCGCAGGAAGCTGGCCGGCCCAGGGGGTGCAGGGTGCCCAGGCCTCAGGAACTCACCCTCACCAGGGTGGTGCTTTTTTCCCACCAATTCCAGCACCTTCCACCTTCCAGCTTGCGTGTTCTCTGGGACGTCCCTTTGGACTGGCTGAGATGAAGCTTGCAGGAGGAAGGCAAGGACCGCCAGAGGGAGGGCTGAACAAAAGGGGTAACCTCCAGGCTCCCTCAAAGTGAAGGTGGGCAGCTCTCTGTCCCCTGTGTCTGTCCCCTTGTGGGACAGGCTGAGACTTGAAGTTTGGGAGCAGCAGAGAACCCAAAGGTGCCAGAAAGATGGGGTCCTGAAGGGGTGTCACACCACATATGGATTCAGGGGTGAGCAGAGACTTGGAAGAAAGTTCTTGCTTTGTTTACTGAGCAAAGGCTCAGCAGGCACCAATCACTGTCCACCCTTTGGGTACGCAGTGGATCATTGAACCTGACAGCAATGCAGCGAGGGAGGTACTAGGTATCCCATCTCACAGATAAGACTACTGAGGCTCAGAGAAGCTAAGTGACTTGCCCAAGGCCACAGGGCTAGGAGATGAGGAGAGAGATTTGAACCCAGCACTATCTGATCCCTCTGCCTCTTCTGCCCTGTTCCCACCATATGGGTTCATTCCTTCCTTCGACCAGCAAACAGGAACTGGCTGTCCCCCACCCCAATTCTGTATGAGGAATTAAGGAGGTGGAAGAGTAAGATGACCCGGGGGGGCACTGTCAGGGTTCAGTTACCATCAGCACACTGGGGTGTATGCTGTGGTCACTGTCAGCACAGGGCGGTGGCACACAGAAATGTCGAGCCTTGGACACGTTGCTCAGTAACAAGGGTCATTAGGGACAATGGCTGTTATCAGTCCGGACACAGAACCTGCAGTGCATGCATTTCCCTGCCTCCTGGGCTACTCAGAAAGGGGTTTCTCTCCTCCCCAAGTCCCCTTTCAGCGTGAAAAAACCCCTCCTCTCTCCCCCAGGTCTGGAACCCCAACAACTGTTTCTCAGATTTGGAGGCATTGTCCACCCTGGCCGTGTCCCTCTGGACCCACCTGGGTTGTCTGTTTCCCTATGACTGTGAAGAGCCCCCATCCACAGGTGTTCACAAGGCCACCTCCCTGACCACCAGTGCCCCTCACTGTTCCATTCCAGGGACACTGGGATCTGCCCTATTGACAGCTGGCGGGAGGCTGGGGTGCAGGATGGCATTGGGAGTCGCGGAGTGGAGAGAGATCTGAGATCAGGATCCCTTATCCCCCAACTGGGAGAAAAGGCCAGAGGTCATGTTTGCTTCCATGTGGGATGATGGCCGGAAATTCATTCTTCTTAAAGCAAATCCAATGGGTTGGGCAGTTACCATATGGCTTCCACTGGGCCACGTACTAGCAGGCAGGAGTACACGAAGGCCCAGCACTCTGACCCTAGAGTTCCCCAGCCCTGTGAGGCGAGGCAGGACTGAAACCAATGACACAGTACCCAGTCCAGGACAGAAGACTAAAGACCAATAACAGCACTTTACATATGTCATTAATTCATTTTATCTTCACAGCCATCCTATGAGGTCAGTGCAGTTCTTATCTCCATTTTACCTCATGTAGAAACTGAAGCACAGAGAGGTGGAGTAACTTACCACAACCACACAGCTAACTGCAGAGCAGGCCCCTGACCTCACTACCCTCCCTCCTGGCAAAACCTACAGAGAGCACTTAGATTTGAAAGGGCAAACAGGAGAATATCCGGTCTAGCTTTCCAGAGACCAGGATGTCTACGCCAAGTCCTGAAGGACCGGGAGGAGTTACTCAGGGAAAGGATTGCAGATGGAGGGACCAGTGTCTGGGAGGCAATAGAACATCCAGCTCGGGAGTGGTGAGGCAGGAGGCCAGAGGGGAAGGCAGGGACCTAACCTAGGGCAAGTGTGGAACCTGTACTAAAGCTAATGGGAACAAGTCATTGAAGGGTTTTCAGCAGTAGGGGTGACAGGATCAGGAACGGCATTCTCCACTGCCCCCTCGCTGCGGGGATGCCACCTTACATGCCAAAAAAAGTTGGAAAGTTGTTCTTCAAGTTGGGAAAGGGGATAACCAGAGTGAAGGGTCTGGGCACTGCACAGCCAATCAGAATGACAGGCACTAAGCGTGGATGAGGCTGTCACCCGTAGTGCTTGCTCTGGGTGCAGACTATCTAGGAGGATCCCCATGCTGACCCTCCTTTCCTCGATTGCTTCATTTAATTCTAGGAATTAGTCACACTCGCTTCTGCCTCAGGCCCTTTGCATAGGCTGTGCCTGATGCCTAGAATGTTGTACAGACCCTGTTCCATTCCACTGATTTTGTTCATTGCTACTCATGCTTTTTTTGTACCCTGTACCTTTTCTCCATAGCAGTAATCCAGTCTGTGATGGTGCACATCTTTTTTTTTTTTTTTTTTTTTTGAGACAAAGTCTCACTCTGTCACTCAGGCTGGAGTGCAGTGGCTCAATCTCAGTTCACTGCAACCTCCAGCTCCTGAGTTCAAGAGATTCGCCTTGCCTCAGCTGCCCCAGTAGCTGGGATTACAGGCACCTGTGATGGTGTACTTCTTTGTGCCATTAGCTAATGATTAGTCTCCACAGTTCCACAAGGGCAGAGATCCCATCTGCCACGGGATGAGCTGCACACATTGCAGAATTGATCATTACTTGCTGAATGAATGAGTGAAAGAATTAATGCATATATGCCCTTTGGCTATACTGAGAGAATGAGGTAGAGGTTAGCAAGCAGAAATACCATCTATGAACACTCACGAGGCTTTTCTGGGACTGACCCAGGTCTGCGACATGCAGGCTGTGAATGTGGGTGGCAGGTGTGTGAATGAAGACAATGGACATACTAAGGGGCTTGGGAATTAATTCTGTTGCAGGACTTACAGGACCTAAACCTGCCACCTGCTGCATTCTTCCCTATTTGAGCATGGCTAGAAGAGTAGAAGACCTAGATGCTACCTAGAGAATTTTTCCTTAGCCGACAAACCCCCTGCCACCTCACATGCCAATAAAAAGTTGGAAAGTTGTTCTTGGAGTTGGGGGAGGGGATAAACAGACACCACACAGCCAATCAGAATAGGTCTGGACACCACACAGCAATCAGAATGACAGGCAGTAAGGGTGGACAAGGCTGTCACCCATGGAACTTGCTCTGGGTGCAGATCACCTGGCAGGACCCCTATGCTGACCCTCCTTTCCTTGCTTGCTGATACCTTTGGACATGGGCTTTGGCTCCAGTCCTCTCCTTACTTGTTTTCTGAAGGCACTGACAGATGCAAAGCCACCGTATTAAAAGCTTTTATGCCTGAGACTCTCCTGAACAAAGAAACAGAGCTAAGGCCACAGGGCTGGATCACATAGGACCACTGACAGAGACTGCTAATTGTCCCACTATGTCTATTTTACCCTTCATAACTATTTGTAGAATAAAGGGGCGTGTAGCCTCTCACTATAAAACTACATTTCCCAGGCTCCTTTGCAGATAGCATGTGGTCACATGACCAAATTCTGGCCAATGAGTGGAAGTGGACTACATAACTTCCTAAGTCAGGCTCCGGGAAGGATCCCTTTTCTCTTCCTTCCCCCCGAGGTGCAGATGAAGTTGAAGTTGCATGTTAACAAAGGCAGAGCAACAAAACAGAAAGCGTCTGGGTCCCCAGTAATTATGGGGCCACCATTCCAGCATTCGGCCATCCACCTAGATTTTTATGTAAGAGAAATAAATTTGTGTTTAAGCCCTATTCTTTTGGGTCTTTCGATGCAGCAACCAGACTGATACCCTGACAAATATACAACCCATTGTAGGAGGGATAGGAAGGGCTGAGAGAAGGGGGTGTGGGGTGGAAACACACCTTAAAGTTGTGAGCATTTGTGAATCTCAGTCTATAAATTAAGGAAATAACACCCAATAATTCTGTCACCCCTTTCTTCTCTCCCCAGCCTGGGAGAGTTTTTCTCTATTCCAAGGATGTTGGAGAAAGGAGAATCCCCTCCTTTCTCTGCTTCTTCAAGATATTTTGTCTTTGCTCACAACTCTGAATTTTTCTAGGGACTTGGGCACTGAGAAGCAGAAGCCAGGAAGGTGGGTGATGGACCTGTATTTCCTGGACCGCCCCATTCCAACAGGGTGGCAGTGAGCACAGAGTGGACTACCCAAAGGGAGCAAAGGAAAGAAAAATATAGGCTCAGGGGAAGGACATAACTAATAGCTATTTACTTGGTCTCAATGACACAAATGTCACGGGGGAAGGGCCCAGAGTATCAGATACAGGGACACAAAGTGAGGAAAGCATGCAGTTGTGTCCAAGCCAAGAGATAGCTGGCTTTACTAAACAGCACCCAAGAGGGTTTATTAATTAGCACTTTTTTTTTTGAGATGGAGTCTCACTCTGTCACCCAGGCTGGAGAGCAGTGGCATGATCTCGACTCACTGCAACTTCCGCCACCTAGGTTCAAGCAAGTCTCGTCCTCAGCCTCCTGAATAGCTAGTATTACAGGTGCACACCACCATGCCAGGCTAATTTTTGCTTTTTTTTTTTTTTTTTTTTTTTAAGTAGAGACAGGGTTTCACCATGTTGGCCAGGCTGGTCTGAAACTTCTGACCTCAAATGATCCGCTCACCTCGGCCTCCCAGAATGCTAGGATTACAGGCATGAGCCACCATGCACAGCCTCATTAGCATCTTGATATAAGGAAAAGAGGAAATGTATTGTAGTCAGATAGACTTAGATTGAAATCCATCTTTGCCAGTAATTCCACATTTGATCTTGGGCAGGTCACCTCACTTCTTTGAGCATCAGTTTCCTTATCTGTAAAATGTGGAAAATAACATCTATCTGAGTGAGTTGTGAGTGTTAAGGGGGATAATCAGCACATAGCAAATGGGCAATATATGCTAACTATGAATATGTAGCTATAAAAAAAAAAAATAGGCGGTGGTGGCCTAATCCCAGCACTTTGGGAGGCTGAGGTGAGCAGATCATGAGGTCAAGAGATCAAGACCATCCTGGTCAACATGGTGAAACCCCATCTCTACTAAAAATACAAAAAATTAGCCAGGCATGGTGGCAGGTGCCTGTGATCCCAGCTACTTGGGAGGCTGAGGCAGGAGAATCGCTTGAACCCTGGAGGCAGAGGTTGCAGTAAGACAAGATTGCACCACTGCACTCCAGCCTGGCAACAGAGCAAGACTCTGTCTCAAAATAAATAAATAAATAAATAGATGTCCCCACTTTCTGGTATTCTTGCCCTTGTATAACCTTATCTCCTTTTTGTTTGGCCAGACCTGGAACTTGCTTCTAATCCGTAGAATACAGTAAAGGTGATGGGATGCTGGTGATTCTGTGTACATGGTTAGGTGATTAAATCATCAGGTAAGAGTGTAGCACCTATCTTGCTGGAGCATTTCACACAAGACTTGCTGGCTTTGAAGCAGGTGGTCATTTGAGGCCCAACTGAGAGTGACCTCTAAAACTGAGGGCAGCAGACAGCCAGCAAGAAAATGAACCCCGAGTCTTGTAAATGCGAGGAACTGAATTCTGCGAAGAGCTGTATGAGTTTGGAAGTAGATCCTTACTCAGTCAGGCTTCCAGATGAGGACCCAGTCCTGACCCACACCTTGATTGCAGGCTTGCAGAGGGCCCAGCTCAGCCATTCCAGGATTCTTGACCTACAGAAACTGAGACAGTACATATGTGCATTGTCTGCCTCTGAGTTTGTGGCAATATTGTTCTGCAGATATCTATATCTAGCTGTCATAAATGATGTATGTAAACATATCACATATCACACATTTGTCTGGCTAAGCATGGTATCCCATCCCTCTGACCACAGAGGTTGGCACAGATAAGGGCACCTGCCAAAGCTGGGCCAGTCAGCCTTCTTCCCTGGGATTTTGTAAACAAAGGCAGAGAAAAAGCCTTGTCTTTGCTCTCGGCTTGCTCAGATGGTATGATGTCAGTTTATGCTTGTGAAATCCATGTTCTCCTACCGCATGGAGGAAACCGCACAGCAGGAAAGAACAAAACTGGCTCAAACAGAGGAGTCCTGAGACACGTTGAAAAAGAGGCTGGCTGGCATTATCTGAGTAGCAGGGACTGCCACACTTGAGGCCAGGCCAGCCCTAAATTTCCCAGGTGCATGAGCCGTTAAATTCCTCTTTTTGCTTGTCCTGGCTCCCCTTGTATTCCCTGAGCTGCTGGAGGTCAGTGCATCTGCCAGCTTCCACATAATGTCCCCATACGGCCCAGCTCAGAAGGTTTTTCCAGAATAAGTACAGTAAATGGTGGCTGGAGGTGAGAATCTTACTATGTGTCAAGGTCCCCAAAGACCTTTCACTTATGTGACCTTATTTGATCTTTACAAACAATCCTATGTAACCACTACTGCATGAGTTAGACAGTTCTGGCTATAAATGATGGAAGACCCCAATTCAATGGCTTAAATCATAAAAGGATTTATGAATTCATGTAAGAATCTCCCCAGGGCCTTTCAGGCTCATGAGTCCATTCAGTTCTGCTTTCCTGTGAGTCTTAATGGCTCACACCTCTTGCTATTATTGGCTTCAACCTGAGGTGAATATAAAGGTGGCCCAGCACTTCTGGGCATCACGGGCAGACCTCAGTGCTTAGTGGAAGAGGAATAACCATCTCTTCCTTTCATGTCCTTTCTGCTTTTCAGGCATGTTTTTAAGTGAAATTATATATACATACATATATATGTATGTATATGTATTTACATATGTATGTATGTAAATTTGTTTCATTTTAGTTCTAGAGTCTTTTTTTCTTTTTGAAAAGTGGTGTTAAGTTGCAGTTTCTCCCCCCCCAACACACACCTGTGTTTCAATCTGTTTTAGATCATTCTCTAATTCAGTGGTTCTCAAGTGTGGTCTGGACCATCAACATCACCATCATCTGGGAACCGACTTGCTAGAAACACTTGAATGAATGCCTCCCAACCTGCTGACTCTGAAGCACTGGGAATGGGCCTGTCCATCTGTGTTTTAGCAGGCCTCTGGGTGATCCTGATGTATGCTCAAGTTTGATATCCACGGCTCCAATTTACTTATTTATTTATATTTTTTGAGATGGAGCGAGAGCTCTGTTGCCTAGGCTGGAGTGCAGTGGCATAATCATAGCTCTCCACAACCTCAAATGCTTGGGCACAGAAGATCTTCCCACCTCAGCCTGAGTAGCTGGACTACAGGTGCACACCACCACACTCAGCTAATTTTTTAATAATAGAGACAGGGGTCTCATTATTTGCCCAGGCTGTTCTCAAACTCCTGGCCTCAAGAGATCTTCCTGCCTCAGCCTTCCAAATTGTTGGGATTACAGGTGTGCACCACCATGCCGGCCCCCTACTCTAATTTATTTAACTATTGCCCTGGTGACATTCAGGTTGTTTCCAATTTCTTGTTATCTGTGCTACCATAGAGCCTTTTTTGTGTGCTTTTGCATCCTGTAAGAACATCTCTTCTCTCTTAAAATATTCTTGGTTAATTTTTCACGTTGGCTCTTCCAGATGAGTGAGTCTGCTTGTAAATTCCAATCTCAGTGGGATTACATTGAATATGTGCTTTAATTTGGGAAGGATTGACATCTTGACAATATTGAGTTTTCCCATCAAATATTGAGATCCTACAGGATTTTTAAAGTATAAGTCATACAATTATACGTAATTTCGATATGCTTTCTTATTATCCCAAATGTAACAATTGTAGAAGATACTATAACGGTCTTCTCTTATCCCTGAATTTTATGCAATTAGGAACATAATCATGAAGGGTCAAGTGTATGATCTTCTTGTTTTTCTTGGGATTGTCTCATTTCTTATGTTGGACTCTGAACTGTTACTCAGTTACGCTTATGTCTCTTTTTGAGAGCAAAGAAACCTTTCCCAGAAATCCCCCAATAGACTTCTCCCCATGTTCTCTTGGCTATGACAGTTTTAAAACGTCGCCCTTGAATTATCTGATGCCCCTCCCTTTGAGAGCGAGGTCTATCCCCTCCCTTGAATCTGAGCTCGGTGGGTCAAGCTCCTGCCTGATCGACAGACTAGGACAAAAGTGACACTGCCAGTTTCTTAGGGCCTAGACTGTAAAAACTGTTTCCACTTCTTTTCTCTTGGGACACTCACTCTTGGAACCCAGCCAAGCAGGAGTCCCCTGGCCCCAGCCTAGGCTGAGTGACCAGTCTGCAGCTGGCACACCTTGCCAGCCGCGTGAGTGAGCCCTCCTGGAAATGGCTCCTTAAGTCCTAGTCAGCTTGACCCAGCTGATACCATATGGCAGAGAGAAGCTGTCCCCACTGATTCCTGCCCCAGTTACAGATGTGTTGAGCAAAATAAACGCTGCTGTTTTAAGTTTTGAAGTAGTTTGTTCAGCTGCAGTAGGTGACTGTGCCAATGGCCAATGCCTAAACAACTCACAGGTCTGGGGACCGGGACATCTATGAATTATTGAAACCACCCAGAACCCCCCCCCAGAGGCTGGGACTGGTGCTATTAACAGGACTGGGCTAACCTGTGGCCGGGTGCAGTGGCTCATGCCAGGAATCTCAGCGCTTCAGGAGGCCGAGGCCGGCAGATCACTTGAAGCAGGAGTTCAAGACCAACCTGGCCAACAAGGCGAAACCCCGTCTACTAAAAATACAAAAATAGCCAGGTGTCATGGCACATGTCTGTAGTCCCAGCTACTTGAGAGGCTGAGGCAGGAGAATCCTTGAATTCGGGAGGTGGAGGTTGCAGTGAGCCCAGATTGTGCCACTGCACTCCAGCCTGGGCAACAGAGTGAGACTCCATCTCAAAAAAAAAAAAAAAAAAAGGCTGGGCAAGGTGGCTCACACCTGTAATCCCAGCACTTTGGGAGGCTGAGGCAGGCAGATCACCAGGTCAGGAGTTCAAGACCAGCCTGACTAACATGGTGAAACCCCATCTCTCCTACCTGGGCATGGTGGTGTGTGCTTGTAATCCCAGCTCCTCGGGAGGGTAAGGCAGGAGAACTGCTTGAACCCGGAAAGTGGAGGTTGCAGTGAGCCAAGTTCACACCACTGCACTACAGCCTGGGTGACAGAATGATACTCCGTCTCAAAAACAAAGATTACTCTTTAAGTTGCCCAGCAAGTCAGTATACATAGTATTGAAAAGACAAATCTTTACAGTAATATGCATGTATAAATGTATCACAGACAGTATACATAGTATTGTATACACAAGTGTTCACGGTAATATGCATGTATAAATGTATCACAGATATATAATGTGTCGTATGCAAGAAAGAGTGCATATCCAACTGGACTTGCACAGTATTTTTAATTAAAAACATCTTGAGTGAGAATTGTTACATGCCTATCAATTAAATGCATACAAGATAAACACCACTATAAATGCCAGGAGAAGGACTCAATCATTGTAACACAAAGGAATGAGTCTGGCCTATCTGCTCATCTTTCCCCCCAGACATCTCCCCTATTGGCCGAGTTTTGTTTATCTTTCTCTTGTGCCTGAAATGCCCCCACCTGAGTTGCTGAGAACAAGACAGTGAAGTGTCCCAAAGGCCGTAGTTAGGAGCAGCACACCAGTACCTGATACGTGTTCCAGCCTCTCTACAGTTGGCTGTTACCCCCAGGTGTAATGAAAGGTCACTTAGTGGAGGGCCTGGATACACCAGGGGCTGCACTTGGAGCATAAATTGTGTGTGTGTGTCTGTGTGTGCGCACAGGTGAGCCCACGCACGCATGCACGCATTTATCTGTGTGGGGACTTGTGAAAAGCTGTGTCATTAAGGACCTGGCATTTCTCATGTTCCTAAGAGATGGAACCATGGCATGATGCCAACCAGTAGCCCCAGTCCCATTCACCGAGGTAAGGGAAGGATGGGGAGCCCCAGTATTTTAAATCCCATCCCCTAGACTGTATTTGAGGGTACTGTAGGGAAGGGGAATTTTATATTTCACTTGACCCCCTCCTGGGCTGTTACCCTAAAAACTAATAACATTTCTTTAATTTTAAGAATTTGAAAAATTGTGTCTCACCTGTTCCCAAATAAATGTAAACTCCTTTGATGTGCAAGTGGGGTCTCACGTCTACAGCTCCTCCCTGGATCTCAGCATGAGCTCCGCTTCTGCCTTTCAGAGCGTGGTCTAGAGCAGGTGAGTTCTGGAAGTCTGCATCGTGGGCCCTGCACGGGGTAGCTCTGGCTTCATCTGGGCTTCAGATGCAGGTGCGCGTGGCCCAGGCATCATGGCGAAGAGCAAATGGTCTGGGAGGGCGCTGATTCTCACGCTTAGAGCCTGAGAACCACAGAGACACCCCTCCACCCCCTCCCATGTCCCGCCCCCAAGGGCACCACCCACATCTGGAGCTCTGAGCTCCCTGCCTTCTCACCTCCTCTCCTCTCACCTCCTCTCCTCTTGGCCTCTTTCCTGTCTGGGCTCTGTCTCCGTCTCTCTGAGTCTCTCTCCCATCTCTCTCCAGGCAGCCCCATTTCCTGTCTCTTTCTGATCCTCCCTCTTTCTCTCTCTCTATACTCATCTGATTCTTCCTCTTTCTCTCCTCCTTTCTCTCTTCCTCTCTGCTCACTTGTCTCCCTTCCCTCCTTCTCTCTCTCTTTTTGTTCTCTCTGTGGCTCTCTCTTTTTCTGTCTTTCCCACTCTGGTCTCCTCTTGCCCTCTCTGGAGGACGCTGTAGGATCATGCCAAACCCAGAAGGAAGGTCAGGGCACCCTGCGGGGCCAGCACAGCCTGCCATTAACCTGTCACTTAGTACCTCCAGCCTGGGAAATAGCAGGGCTCAGGAAAGGGGAGGAATTGCAGTCGCTGGAGATGGGCATCTCCGTTGGGATTGTCAACCAAAAGCAGAAGCCACACAGCCCGCAAGCTGCAGACCTGCTCCAGGCACCACGGAGGACTGGCAACGGTTTCTGGGCACCAGCTCCTCGCTGCAGCCCTCTTCTGGCTTCAGGGCAAGGGGCTCAGAGGGAGAATCTGAATTCATGTGGCCATGTTGGAGCTTCTGTTGCCTGCAGAACAAGAGGAGGAATTCAGTGAGGCAAAAACCAAAAGCCTCAAACTCTGCACTCTGCGGGCTATGAATCAGCATTCTTTAATTGGAAAACTTCCCGCTTTTTAAAAGTCTGTTTCCCCCTGAGAGTCTGGCCCCACTGGGCTTACCCTGGTAGATCATTGCACATCCCTGTCTCCCCAGCCCCTCCTCGGGGAACTTGGATGCCCCCTACGGTAACCTGCCTGACCTCTCTCAGCTCCCAACCGTGTGGTCTCTGGCAGACCAGAGTCTCTGAGCAGGGGTAAAGACCCAAGGGCTACCACCTACTAATCCTGTGACATTGGACGAGACGTCCCTGCTTCCTGGGCCTCCGCTTTCTAATCTGTAAAATGGGAGTTTGGTTGAGCCCAGCAGCAGGAATGACCTCTTCTATTTTTTCTTTTAGAGACAGGGTCTCACTCTGTCACCCAGGCTGGAGTGCAGTGGCAGTGGCATGATCACAGCTCACTGTAATCTCAAACTTCTGGGCTCAAGGGATCATCTCGCCTCAGCCTCAGTAGCTGGGGCTACAGATGTGCACCACAACACCTGGTTAATTTAAGAAAAAAATTTAAGAGATGAGGTCTCAGTACGTTGCCCAGACTAGTTTTGAACTCCTGGGCTCAGGCAAGTCCCCACCTCAGCCTCCCAAAGCCCCAGGGTTACAGCTGTGAGCCACTGTGCCTGGTAGGACTTACCTTTTTGAGCATCTGATGAAAGCTATTGAGCTTCTTCCTAGAGAAAGAAACCTGTGCATAGATATGCCTGTGACTTTGGAGGCTCGCATGTCCCTCCCCTGGGGCCTTGGGTCCCGGGCTGAGAACCCCTGCTTCAATACCAGGCCCTTCACCTTCCATCTCAGCCAACTGAGTCTGGGTTCAGGTGCACCCACTGGCTCCATCTGACTGCTGGGAGACACCCCCTTTCCCGGTAAGCCAGGGCTCTGCCCGTTTCAGCTGCCATCCCTGCAGTCCATCAACATGCAGGAGGGGTCTGGGCTGGCGCTAGATTAGCATAGAGCACTCCAGGAGGTAAAGGCCCACCGGGTGGCCTCTATCTGCAGCACCCGCCTTTGTCCTAGCCCAGGGACCAAGCAGGAGAGCCCAGGCGGCTCCTACACTTTTGACTGCCAGATGAAAAGGGGCGACATAAAGCGGCTGCCCGGGCCAAGCATGGGGGCGCTTTGTGTCCCTCCAGACGGAGTTACAGACGTCTGTGAAACATCAATTACAGCTGAATAAAGACGTCTGCTCAGCCCAGACGCGCCTCCTTTCAGCTGGGAGGTATTTCCAGGCCAAACCGGGGATGCCTTTGGCAACCTAATTTGTGACTTTGTAAGCAGCCCTAGCATTCATCACACCCAGGGAGGATGGGAACGGGCTGGGCTGGGCCGGCCCAGTGCACAGTGTGGCTCCAGGAGGTGTCCTGGAATGTGGGAGGGGGTGGGGAGACTAAAGAGCCACTGACCTCCC
The DNA here is from genome assembly GCF_049354715.1 of Callithrix jacchus. NCBI lineage: Eukaryota > Metazoa > Chordata > Mammalia > Primates > Cebidae > Callithrix > Callithrix jacchus. Next base: position 18,640,531 of record NC_133507.1, on the reverse strand, counting down.
TTTCCGTCTCCTCCAGGCCGGGATGGTGGGGAGGTGCCAACTGGGAGCCACATGAATCCCCTGTATTACCCAGGCGCCCTCCCCAGGGCCTTCGTTCATGCTGAAGTTGTTCCTAGATTTAACAAATCAGGGTTCACTGGTTCTTTTCCCTGACGGGCTGGTGTAATGTGTTGTAAGGGGACAGTCAAAAAGAAAGCCTCAGACTCAAGTCCCATGGCTACCAGAAAAGCTGAGCCCATTCCTCGACATCACTGAGTCCCAGGCCCAATCCTGGCTCCCCACCCTCTTGCTGTGATAGATGAATAAGGCTGCATTTGCATAAGTCCCTGCCCATCAATTACTTGCAGCCGGAAACAATTCTACCTGACAGTCTCCCCGGCCTTGCACTTTCAGGGTGACAGAAGAGGTTGTGCCACTGAGAGCCACCTTGGGAGCAGGTGACAGGGCCATGATGCGCATGAGGACCCAGGACGGCACTGGTTCAGGGCATGGAGCTGGGCTGCCCCTTTCTCAATGGCGGTGGTCTCTGGGTTGCCCTTGCCCCAGGAAACCTGATCCCTGAGTGGTGTTTGGGAGCAAATGCATTTCCTGAGGAACCCCATGCACCCAGGGGCACTTGTCCTGAAACGAGCCCAGCAGGACCAGGCCAATGACCCTTTGCTCCGCATGTGTCAGGCCCTGAGCAGAAGCCAGTGAGTCACCTTTTACGGGGGTATGGAGGAGAAAGGGCCCTGATAATAACCTTCTTGCTTCCTAAGCCCCCATTTCTCACCCCATCTTAGATGAGGTAGAAGGCCCCAGAAAGCTGAGAGGAAGCCCCATGATCCACAGGACTCAGAGGCAGCCAGCAGCGTGAGGAGGACCACGGCCTCCAGCCAGCCGGCATGGATATAATCCCGGCCCCACTGCTCACCGGCTGGGGGAATTCAGCGAGTCACTTACTTTCCTGTGCCTCGGTTTCTAGACTTGCAGGCCCTGGCACACCGGGGCAGGCAGCAGGGCTAGGGTTCCAACCCAGGGTGGCCTCCTGAGCTCTTGTGCGCCCCACTCCCCAAAGCCCTGGGAATGTGGAGCCTCAGCGCCTGCTTTGGACCAGGACTGCGTCAGGTGATGGCTGGGGGGGGGGGCAGCCAGGGAGGGGGCTGTCCAGGGATGGAGGAGCCCAGGGATGGAGGAGTCCAAGGACAGGGAGCCCAGAGATGGAAGAGCCCAGGAAGGGGAGCCCAGGGTTGGAGGAGCCCATGGAGGGGAACCCAGGGTTGGAAGAGCCCAAGGAGGGGAGCCCAGGGTTGGAGGAGCCCAGGGAGGGGAGCCTAGGGTTGGAAGAGCCCAAGGAGGGGAGCCCAGGGTTGGAGGAGCCCAGGGAGGGGAGCCTAGGGTTGGAAGAGCCCAAGGAGGGGAGCCCAGGGTTGGAGGAGCCCATGAAGGGGAGCCCAGGGATGGAAGAGCCCAGGGAGGGGAACCCAGGGTTGGAGGAGCCCAGGGTTGGAGGAGCCCAGGGAGGGGAGCCCAGGGATGGAGGAGCCCAGGGATGGAGGAGCCCAGGGTGGGAAGCTCAGGGATGGGGAGCTCCCTCCTTTCCTCCAGCTCCTCCTCTCCTGGGAGTCATTCAGGCCTGTCTGTGCCCTGCTCCTGCCTGTGGCTGAGGCATCTGTAATGTGAGGAAGACCCAGGCCTGCGTGTGCCAGGTGTGCCTGCGTGCCTACAAGTGCATGTTGTGTGCGAGACTGCGTGTATGTGATTGTGAATGTGCACGTGCCACAGACACATATGGCTGGGGCAGAGACCTTCAACCTGCCTGACCCTCTGGAGGTGCAAGGCAAAGGGGGGCCACAGCCATGTCTGGATGATTGGGTGAGTCCTGACGTGAGCCCAGCTAAGTAAGGCTGGATGCCCCGGAGGAAGGAAAGGGAAGAGAAGGCCCAGCATGGCCTTCAGCCCTGGACACTCATGCGGCCAGGCCACAAGTGGTGTTGTCTCAGTACACGCACCTCCTGTGATAGTGTGTACCCAGTGGGGTGGGCAGGTACACCTACGAGAATGGGAATCTTCTGCTGGGGGTTGGTGATTTGTAGGGGCTTTTAAGTAAGCCTATACCAGATCAATAAGATGTATAAGATCATTCAGATTCGTTTTTTGAATAGCTAATACTTCTTTTTTTGAGACGGAGTTTCACTCTTATCACCTAGGCTGGAGTGCAATGATGCAATCTTGGCTCACTGCAACCTCCGCTTCCCAGGTTCAAGCAATTCCTGCCTCAGCCTCCTGAGTAGCTGGGATTACAGGTGGCCACCACCATGCCCAGCTAATTTTTGTATTTTTAGTATAGATGGGGTTTCACCATGTTGGCCAGGCTAGTCTCGAACTCCTGACCTCAGGTAATCCAATCTGCCTCAGCCTCCCAAAGTGCTGGGGTTACAGGCATTGAAAAGCTAATACTTTCATCTAGTACAAAAAAAAGTTTTGTGGTGAGAAGTCTCCTTTGCAGCCTTGTCACCCGTCTGCTCAGTTCTCACCACTCCCTACAAGATAATCACTGTTATTAGTTTCTTATGTATCCTTCCAGAGCTTCTTTGTAGATAAACATGGACAAAGAAGAATGCGTGACAATGCAAATGTGACTCGTATTTTCACACAAAGGTGGCATAGTGCACTGGGTCATGCCGTTTTTCTTTATGGTAGAGAATCACGGGATCTTTTCAACCTTTATCAGAGCAAGGAGGTTGTTCTCATTCTCTTACTCAGCTACATGGTTTTACCCAAACTCATCCTCTCTGGAGGCTCATTTGGGTGGTTTCCAACCTTTTTCACAAATGAAGTTGCAACAAATCGTCTTGCACTCTCACAGTGCGAGTGTGCCTGTAGGATACAGTCCCAAGATGGGGCTTGCTGGGCCAGAGCTTATGTGCATTCGTGATGTTGCCAGTCTTGCCACATTGCCCTATGGGCAGCAGGTGCCACCTCCAGACCACAGGCTATTATTAAGGTCTTAACCAGGTGGGTTACTGACTATTTAGGCCTGGGTTTCCCTCAGAATCAGCTCCCCGCTGGAGATCAGGAGATTTTCTTTTGCAGCAAGCTGGCTTTCCCCTTCCTCCAGCCCTGGTCCAGGCCCACACTAAGCCATGCATGCATCTTGGCTTAGCCAGCAGCGAAGGGCCTTTCCAGTGTTCCTAGCCCAGGGGCCTCCACAACACACACAGCAGCCCTGTTCATGCTTGTGTCTGCCTCCCTTTCTCTCCTGCCCCTTTTCTCTGAAACAGTCAGTATGGATGGAGCCCCTTTGCCCCCAACCGCCTGCCACCACCACACAAATACACAAAAATCCCTTCTGAAAAATGCAACAGTAGAACCCTAAAGGAAGAAGTACATGTTTCCATGTTTACTAGTCCACAGATCCACCAGCGCCTACTATGAAGCCGGCACCTGCTGAATGCTGAAAATGTGACCTATGATGTCAGTCAAGTCTCTTGACATTCAGGCTCCAGTGTCCTCTTGAGTAAAAAGGTGTATGGGCTCCGGGGATTCCAAGTTTCCTTCTAGCTCCAATGACCTGCCACCCTGAATCGTGCTGTCATTGCGCATACACCTCAACGGAAGAAGGCTTGGAAACATTCCACGGGCTGGCAAATGATGGCACCTGTTCGCAAGACAGGCTTCAAAGCGATCAACCCAGAAAGCCCTTTGCAAGTTGGTGAAGACTGTTGTGTGTGTGTGCGCATGTGTGGTGTGTGTGTGTGTGTGTGTGTTCAGTGGGGTCTCCCATGACTTCCTGCCAACGACGTGAAGGCTAGGTTTTCAATCAGCCTGTCCTTTTTTGAAATCCTGATGTGACCACTTCTGGATTTTGTGAATTTGTGCCTCTCCTTGCCCCTTTGTAGAAATGGGTGACTTCACATTTCTGTCAGGTGCCTATTGTGAAAATTGAATGAGATGTTTCGACTACAGTGTTGGTACTGAGCAAGTGCTCAGCAAACAGGACCTGGCTTCCTGGGAGTGTCTGAAAGCTGGCTTCTGGGCGCTAGGCAAGGGCAAGCCAGGGTCGGGCTCGGAGGCGGACCAGCCCGGTGCCTCCCGGCTAGGCTGCTGGTGAGTCTGGCGCCGCTGGGGAGCAGGGGCCCTGCGCTCTCCCTCCAAGGCGTCTGGACAGGCCGGGAGGCAGCGAGGCGGGCTAGTGACAGCTGGGAAGGTTTAATTGCTCCTCAGTGGCTTGGGAGCGCCTCCTCCCTCGCTGAGGAGCTGCATTTCAATGTGAGGAGAGTGGGAAGTGGGATGCCGCTCAAAGGGGCTACAGTGATTAATCATTTAAAAAGCAAGATCTTAATTACAGGCCGCAATTTTTGCTATTTAAGGAGTCCATTAGTTGCCAGAAAGAAGAAGAAAAAATTATCACAGGTTATTCTCCTCGGAAAGTGGAGTGGAGGGAGGAGGGACAGCAGGGGAGGGAATCAGCTGCTGCTTCAGACGGGGTGGGGGGCAGGGGTCCGACCCCAGAAGAGGCCTGGGCAGGAGCAGGATGGGCCTTACCTTGCTGTGCGGGGAAGTGAAAGAGCTGCTCAGAGGCCCCTCTCCCCAGCTCCTCCCGAGCCCTGGCCTGCCTGGAATCCCACCTGTGGGTGTCCCGGGAGACCTCCTCCTGGGCGTGGCAGCTGGTGGGCAGCCCCGCCCCGCCCCCACTGACCCCTGACTCCGCCCTACTCAGGATGCAGGGTTAATTGCCAGACCCTCCCCTCTGACCCCTCTGTGGGTTTTAGTCTTGTCTGGTCTCTCAGCCCCCAGGGGACACAAAGGGGACTGGTGGGGCAACAGTGTTCCGAGTCAGATAAAAACAACCAAGCTTTAGTGGATTAATTGACTGATCCTCTGGGGCTAACAGGTCGGAAGATCAAGGCCCAGCTTCCCCACCCTGGCCAGCTAGAGGTCGGGGCACATGACTGCCTCCGAGGAGGGCACTGCTGCCCGCCCGGGAAGTCCAGATCTCAGCTCCAAGCCTCCTTCTGAGCCCTGGCCGGCAGCGCGCTGGAACCTAGAAAACAGCCCCAGTGACAAAGGGGGCCCCACCAGGGCAGGATGAGCCCCAGGAATGCCAGAAACCCCAGTCCAGATTGTGGTGTGCCTGATGCTACAAGTGCCCACAAAATCAATAAAATGGAAAGTGTGAGCTGGAACCAGGCTTCCCACGGTCCTTATTCCTATGATACCACATGTTTAAGACACGCTTGGAAACAAGCTGCAGAATTGACCAGCCTACCCAGAGGAAGCGTTTATTCCCGCCAAGCCTCCTGGAGACTGGGAGTAAAATAAATGAAATCTCTTCTGCAAACAGTCCCCGCTGCTGGACGGATTAAATGGCTCTGTGTGTGTGTCTCCATCAGCCTCAGCTGTTCAACATGTAGGCCCCCAGAGGGCAGGCTGTTCAGTTGGATTGAATGATAACTCAGAAGGGTTAGCATAGGATGTGGGGGCATGGGGAAGAGCAGACCCTAGCCACAGACCGACAGACTGGGTTTGAAATCAAAACACCCCAACTGATTTCCTGGTGACTCTATCTCGGTCCCTGCCGCCTCCACCCTCAGACCCACCTACCATACCGCTGAGGGAGGAGAGTGCCTGTCCCTTTAATTACACAAACCTACCCCCAGCTTCTTCTGGTCCCCTGTCAACCTCCGCCAATGCTGATTAATTACAGGGTTAGGCACCCAGAACAGGCAGTGACCAGTGAAAGGCACTGGTCACTGCCTTGAAGGCACAGTAATCAGCAGCTTTTAGCTTGTCACTCTCTTGACACTCTGCTTAGACCAGGAAATGGCAAACATGACGGAAATAAGGACTTTCTTAGCTGTTTCCTCCTGTCCTCATGATGGAATGATGGGCAGGCAGGGACTGGGACTGCAGGATAGAGAAGGGTGTGGGACATTTGGAAGGCTTCTACTGGCTGCCACCCAGGCGGGTGACCTGCGGTCCTTGGGGCGACTGTGGACTGTAGCCCAGGACTGCTGGCTGCGCCTCCACACACAGGTCTCTTTGCAGGTCATCCAGGCCTCTCATCTGCCACTGGGGATGGAATCCCGGCTCTACCTGCTTCCAAGAGCTGACCAACGTCCGCACCAGGGAAGGTGCTTTAACCACAGAGAGTTTCCAAGGGCTTCGGGTGCCAGCCCACCCTCTCTCCTGATAGATAAGGCCTGTGCCCATCTCAGCTGCTGGACCCGGCCACCCTCTCTCCTGAAAGGTAAGGGCTTTTCTGTGCCCATCTCTCCTGATGGTCCCTGAAAATTTTTTGTGAAAATTAGGAAGGGGCGCCCCCTTGGGGCAGATGCAGCCCTCACAGGGCACAGAGCTTAGAAACTGGGGGAAGGCAGGATTTTAACCCAGCACAGCCCCTCAGGGGCCTTTTAAAGGCGTTGCCAGGCACATGCTTCCCTCAGTCTTCACAGCAGCCCCTAAGACAGGCGGGTTGGTATCCTGCACACGGAGAAATGGACACTCCCTGTTCTAGGGTGCTCCCTGCCAAGGGCCTCACGGGGCCTAGGACCTAGAGTCTCCTCTCTTCTAGTTAGACACCCTGCAAGCAGCCACACCTCCCCAAACCCACGGAGATTTAGGATGGCATCAGGACCCAGTCATGAAGCAGGGGGCAGGTGACTCCTGGGCACCCCAGCGACCCAGGGGGCGGCAGGATGCAACCAGAACCTAGAGCCCCTGCCCTACCCTCAGTGACACAGAACATCCTCTACAGCCCCTGCCCTACCCTCACTGACACAGAACACCCTCCACAGCCCCTGCCCTACCCCCACTGACATAGAACACCCTCTATAGCCCCTGCCCTACCCTCAGTGACACAGAACACCCTCCACAGCCCCTGCCCTACCCTCACTGACATAGAACACCCTCTATAGCCCCTGCCCTACCCTCAGTGACACAGAACACCCTCCACAGCCCCTGCCCTACCCTCACTGACATAGAACACCCTCTATAGCCCCTGCCCTACCCTCAGTGACACAGAACACCCTCCACAGCCCCTGCCCTACCCTCACTGACATAGAACACCCTCTATAGCCCCTGCCCTACCCTCAGTGACACAGAACACCCTCCACAGCCCCTGCCCTACCCCCACTGACATAGAACACCCTCTATAGCCCCTGCCCTACCCTCAGTGACACAGAACACCCTCCACAGCCCCTGCCCTACCCTCACTGACATAGAACACCCTCTATAGCCCCTGCCCTACCCTCAGTGACACAGAACACCCTCCACAGCCCCTGCCCTACCCTCACTGACATAGAACATCCTCCACAGCCCCTGCCCTACCCTCAGTGACACAGAACACCCTCCACAGCCCCTGCCCTACCCTGTGACACAGAACACCCTCTACAGCCCCTGCCCTACCCTCAGTGACACAGAACACCCTCTACAGCCCCTGCTGTATCCTCAGTGACATAGAACACCCTGAGCGGCCTCATGTGAGCCACTGCAGCCCGGCTCCAGAGCACATGAGAGGGTCCCAGGCACTGCTAAGGACTCTGACCACACGGCACCGCAGTACCACGGACCCTGTGAGACGCAGGAACCCAAGCAAGATGGCAGAGTCTCACCTGTACACAGCAAACTTCCCACCCTGGAGCTGGCCTGCCCCCTGCCCGCCTCCCCATCCCTCCCTGCTTTTCCTGTAGGGTCAGTGGCTTTCAAGCCTGGTCCCAGGCGGGTGGGGGCTGGAATCTTCACTAGGAGAATCCCTGCACCAGCACCAGCAATGACTGGATGCCAAATGTTGGACTCCTTTTTTCATTTATATCGTATCCACAAATACTTCTCTAACCAGGCACCAGGCCCTGCCTGAGTGCTTGGGATCCATCAGTGAAAACAACAAAGTCCCCTGCAGTCTTGGCGCTTACGACCGAACTTGACTCAAAAGCGCAAATGGGTGGGTTGGCGTCTTGGTTGGCTTCATTCCTTTGCTCAAATGTCGCCCTCTGAATGAGGCCTTCTCAGGCTCCCCGTTTACAATGGTGGCCCCATGCCCTACCCTCACCTTGCCACTTCATTCCTCACTTTCAGCTCGCCTCTGTATCTATTTATCTCATTTGTTGCCCACCTTCTCCTCCAGAATGTCAGTTCTGCGAGGCAGGGATGGTCGTCTGTTTGGTTCAGAGCCATGTGTCATGATGCCCGGATCATCATACTCAATAAAAGGGCTCAAGAAACGTTGTTGAGTAAGTGAGTGACACTCAGCCTTACTTCACTGGCCGTGGCTCCTTCCCATGCAGCCCCAGACCCTCCCAGGCCTCTCTCACAGGTGCTCCTCCCAGGCTGTGGTTTGCTCTGCCCTCCTGGCTCCACCCCTCCCTATGCCCAGGATTTGCAGGAAGCCAGGGTGGCCTTGGGAAGAGGATGGGCATCTGGGTGCCCTAGACCTCACCCAGGCCACTGACCCTGGTCTGCCACTGCCACTGGGCCTGCCTTACCTGGTACCGCCTTTGTGCCCACTGTCCCAGCAGTGCCCTCCCTCTTCCTCTCCTCCCTCCTCCCTGGCACAGCAGGTGGACAGAGCCTGTGCGGCCCCAGCTCCTGGTGATCTGCCACCATCTCACTCCCCTCTGAGCTCATGGCACAGTGGCCGGCTACAGCCTGGCTCACGGCAACCTTGAACTCCTCAGCTCAAGCAATTCCCCCTGCCTCAGCCTCCCAGGCAGTTGGGACTATAGATATGCACCACCCCTGGCTAATTTTTAAAATTTATGTATTCATTTATTAATTTTTCTTTTAGATGGAGTTTCACTCTTGTTGCCCAGGCTGGAGTGCAGTGGTGTGATCTTGGCTCGCTGCAACCTCTGCCTCCTGGGTTCACATGATTCTCCTGCCTCAATCTCCTGAGTAGCTGAGATTACAGGCATCTGCCACCACACCTGGGTAATTTTTGTATTTTTAGTAGACACAAGGTTTTACCATATTGGTCAGGCTAGTCTCAAACTCCTGACCTCAAGTGATCTGCCTGCCTGGGCCTTTCAAAGTGCTGTAAAAAAGTTTTTTAGAGATGGGGTCTCGCTGTGTTGCCCATGTGGCTCTCAAACTCCCAGCCTCAAGGGATCCTTCCACCTCAGCCTCCCAAAGTGCTGAGATTACAGAAGTGAGTCACTGTGCCAGACTTACCATTTTCAAAGCATGTTGACATTCGAGATTGAGCCTGACCCCCTGAAACCAGCAGGTAGCCAGGGCAAGACTGCAATGCCCATTTTACAGCGGTGGGCCAGAGCTCACAGAATGAGGTTCATACATCTCCTACCTGAGGCCAGCACTCACAGCTAGTCTCAGAAGGTTCTGGAGCCCCTTGGGCTGGGACACAGTCCCTGCTGAGATCAGGAACCCAAGGCTACTCCCTGGTGAGAGAAGCAGCAAGTTTCTCCCTGCCCAGCTCTGAAGATCCTCGCGGTTTATTCATCATTTTATTCACATTTTCCCAGAGACAGTACCTGTCACAGAAGATTCAAACATACACCTGAACAGGAAAGTTTTCTGGGACTCAGTTTCTTTACCTGCAGAATGGGCTTAATGACAGCATATATTATTATGAGTACTTACTATTAGTGATAGAATATAAGAGGTCATTGGGAAGAGTCACTGAGAGGTGGTAGCTAACACCTTCTGCACAGTGTCTGGTGCACAGGAAACATTCATTATATTCATTCTGGGTCTAGGCATGAGATGCAGCTGGATGAGAGACATAGACTCCCTTGCTCTGAAACCCTTGTGTCCCCTGGGGTAGCCACAGCCAGCCACCATGCCTGGCTAATTTTTTGTATTTTTTGGTAGAGACAGGGTTTCGCTATGTTGGCCAGGCTTGTCTTGAACTCCTGACCTCAAGTGATCTGCCCACCTCAGCCTCCCAAAGTGCTGGGATTACAGGCATGAGCCACCGCACCTGGCCCACACCTAGACTTTTGATCCCATGCCTAAGTGTCAGCATGCAGCGTGCAGGCCCACCCCAGGAGAAGCCTTGAAGAGGAGCAGCTAAGGCAGCCACCGGGGCCACAGAAGCAGAGAGGCCTCCATACGAAGGGGCCACTGAGAGCGGATGCTTGTTTTGGAGCAGTCCAGGTGAGGAAGAAGGGGTGGTGTCTGGCCCAAAGGCATGGCAGGTGCTAAGGCAGGTCTGCTGGGGCAAGCAGCAGAGGGGGCCAGCTCCAAGAGGCCTGTGAAGGCCCGCTTGGGAGCTTGGACTTCTGGGGGCATTGGGGACATGGCACAGCTGAGCTCAGAAAACGAGAGGGTAGATGGAGAAGGAAGAGGGGCTGTAGAGAGGTGATGGCAGAGGGAAGCGAGGGGCATGAGGGGGCCAGGTGAGTGGGGTGCCCTCAGGCACTGAATCAGAAAGTCTGGGTGTGGGCCAGGCTTGGGGGTTCACACCTGTAATCCCAGCACTTTGGGAGGCCGAGGCCGGTGGATTGCTTGAGTTCAGGAGTTCAAGACCAGCCTGACCAACATGGTGAAATCCTGTCTCCACTAAAAATACAAAAAAAATTCGCTGGGCATAGTGGTGGGCTAATCCCAGCTACTCTACTGTGCAGAGAAACCCAGAAAGGAGCTTGCTCCCGAGGACACCAGGAGGACCCCAGGCTTGTTGGAGGCAGGGCAGGGTTGGCTCTCTTTGGAGGGCTGACTCCCTGAACCTGGCCCCTGGGGTTAGGAATGCTCTGCTGGATTCCAGAAGGACCTCTAGACCTTGAGTCACCGCCTTGTCTGTCTCCGAAGAAAACAGGTTGGGTGAGAGTCCTCCACCACTGGGTGGGCCAGGATTTCCTTCAGGAGAGCCCCTGGGGCATATGCACAAGCCCAGGAGCACCATCCGCAGTCCCTCCAGGGGGGTGAGCAGTGGGCAGAGAGATAAGGGATGAAACGGGGTGAAGGGCTTTTTCTGGCCCTTTCATAGACAGGCCAGTCTTTCCATCGAGCAGAGATGGCCACTGTCAGGGGAGCAGCTGAGGCTGGGTTCCCACAGAGCCCCAGGACCAGGCAGGCTGGGCAAGGCAGCCAGGTCTGGAGCAGCCTCCGCAGCCTTGGCTGTGTGGCTCACCCCCCTGGCATTCCCTGCCCGCTTTCCTGAAGGGGAAGCACAGGCTTCAGGGCCAAAGATCCACTACCTTGAATTCTACTGTGAGACCTTGAGAAAGTCACCTGACTCCTTCCAGCCTTGGTTGTCTATAAGAAGAGGTAGTGCTGGCACTAGAAGGACTGAATGCAGTGATGGGGGCCCAGGGCTTAGCATGCCAACACTTAAAGGCACAAGGAGAGGTGAGGAGGAGGCAAAGACTCCCTTCCTTCTCTCTCTTCCTTCCTTCCCTCTGTCCTTCCCCTGGCACAGCTGCTATGTCCCCACAGCAAGCACGAGGATCCTGCAGGCATGGCTTCTGGCTCACTCCCAGGCTGTACCCCACTTTCCAGCTGCCTCTTGGGGTGGCCACACTCAATCCCCTACCCCACGCTGCCTGCATGCCAGCAAATCCTCCTGAAATGCTTTGCAGTGGGTGAATGGGGCACGCAGCATCCTCCTGGGGTCTCCCTCACCAACTGCATGGTAAGTTTGGGAACCATTTGCCCATGTGTGTCCAGGATGGGCAGTGGAAGAGTAGTAAGCCTGTGGCCTGTGTGAATGGCTGGGCCCTGGGGGGAAGGGGAGCTGGTGTGGAAAGCTTCGGCTAGATGAATAGATCTTGGGCCCGGAAGTAGAAGGTCTGGGTCCCTGGCTGCCTAGGAGGGGGCAGGAGGCTGCCTTCTCGAGGAGCCTGGGAAACCCTCTCCCAGGCAGGCCACAAGCAGGGATGGGAAGTCAGGGCCCACAGGGGCTTTGTGCCCTGCACAATTGCAGCCGCTCTTCTGGATAAAGGGACGGACAAAGGGCCCTTCGGAAGTGGCCACGCTGCTCAGCCCCGGGGAGGCCCCAGGAAGCCGGCTCTCACTGGCCGCCCACCCAAGCATCCTCCCCACACCCCCCACCACCCACCAGGGGGGCCAGCTGGGCCCCAGCCACCCACAGCCTGGGCAGCTGCATTGGGAGAAGGAAAGGTCCTTTGCCCGAGGGGCCTGGAAAGGACCAGAAGAGCCCCAAAGTGGGTTGAGCTGGAGGGGGGTGGGGGATGATGTTTTCTTACTTCCCAGGACAGCAGCAGGAACTGGTGACGGAGGAAGGTGGGCTTAAGAATGGCCTTCAGGCCTCTGATGAGCCATGGAGCTACCTTTAAGTCTCCCCTCCATGAAGAGCCGCTGGTTTGCAGAGAGAATGCACCTCCTGCAGGCTTTGAAACAGCTCCTCTTCCGAACCATGCTCACATCCCAGGACCCATTTCCTTAGCCAGCTGGTTTGCTAGATATGAATCTCGCCCTAGGGGCATGGTACTCCAGCAAGCACCCCAAAGCACCCCTACTCAGAATGCAGCAAGCCTGGGCTCTGTGGTTGGCAAGCTTCACAACCCCACTGAGTCAAGGTTTCTCCATCTCTCAAACAAGGTAGAGATACTGCCTGTGGGACGGGGAGTGCATTCAATGAGGTGCCTGGTCTCCAGCCCCTGACGTTCATGACGATCTGGTCTCTACAGAGTAGCTGTGTTCCTGAGGCCCAGTGTGAATGTGGAGTGGTCATTAATTGCAAATTGCCTGTACTCAGAAGCAGTCTGGGGCTAAGGTTTCTAGAGATGTTAGTAAACAGATGTCAAGGCTAAAGAGATGGGCTATAAACACTCCTGTTACAACGTCTACCTGCTTTTCACTTTGAAATAATTTTAGATTTACAGAGAAACTGCAGATGCTACAGTGAGATACCTCTAACATGAGCCTCTGGTATCACCATGGTACCTTGGCCATAGCTAAGAAATTAACACCATTACACCACCATGAACTAACCTCCATACATATTTGGATTTTGCCAGTTTTCCTGGGAATGTGCTTTGTTCTAGGATCCAGTCCAGGGCACTGCATCGCATCCAGTCACCTGTGTGTCATGGATAAAGAGCAGAAGGACCCTTCCCCATCAGCTTCGCTCACTCCCAGGAGGCAAGCCTGTTTCCAGGAATGGAGAAAGGACCCACACAAGCCTCTTGTCCTGCTGAGTCTCCCCATCAGGAAGTGGATTTCCTAAGCTCATCAGTGCATTTAGGGGGTCCCTTCCCAGAGGTCTAGATGGATGAAAGAGGGCTGTGGTTTCTTGCTAGCATGGAAAGCTTCGGGAAGAATGTCAGAGCAGAGCTGGACCACACAGATGGGAACGTGGACACCCAAAGCGTCTGAGAGGCCCTGAGTCCCTGCTGCTATGTGTACACACACACACACACACACACACACACACACACACACACACACACACACATCAGACCTTCCTGTAGCTCAGAGACTGGTTCAGAATCCAGAACTCTTCTCTCCCACTCCAAGCACTTGAATGAGAATGAGTCCCAGCTCATCCCCCAGGCCCACACCTGCCGCTCCTCCCGCAGAGCTGGCTGTGTTGCTTGACTCTGGGCACTTCTGGGTCCCAGACCACCCTGGCAGCAAGGAGTCAGCCAGGATCCCAGGAGCAGTGGAGGGAAGGCCCCCTTGGCATGGGTGAAGGCGGGACAATGCCCACTTTTTCAGGCAGCTGGCAGAGCCGGCCAGGCCCTGGGTGTCTGAATGCCCATTGGAGCCAGACACTGGACTCTGTTTCCCAGGCAGCCCCGTGCCAGCACCTGCCCCCACCCAGAGAGAAGGAGCCTTTCTTTCCCGCTGGCCAAGGCCAAATCTCCCAAAAGAGCATCAGCGGCAAGAGGGGCTAACCTTTGTTTGGAAACGGAGGTTTCCTGGCCACCCGTGCTCCACCTCCACTTGGGAACCTCGAAGCTGGAAAGGGAAGTGTGAGTAACGGCCTCCCTTCCCCTTTGTGAGGCTGCCCTGCTCCCTCCAGACCCTGAAGCTGCAGGACTGCCAGCCCCCGCCCCACCTATTCATCAAAGGCTCTGAATGCCAAAGACCTTCACAAGGCTCATCCTGTTGGCCTTGAAAGGGGCTTGCATTGAAGGCTGCTGCAGGGTGTGTTTGGAGGAGGGAGGAAGGGATTCCAGTTGGAGTGACTGTGCCCACTTGGAAGGTGGCAGAACTGAGACCTGCAGAGATGCCTGATGATGAGCCCAGGCTCCCTGGCTAAGGGAGGAACATGGAGAGTGTCTCCAGACAGCAGTTCAGGGTTTGAGCTGCATGTGGCTCCCAAGCCATTTGCTCTAATGACTCATGCCGCTCGCTCTGTGTAAGGACCTGGTTCAAGGAATCCTCAAGGGGCCTTGGACACTGCTGGGGTTATTTGCTATCCAATCCTGACAGTTCCATGTGGGGCCCGTGGATGAGCAAGTGCAGGGCCAGCTGGGACTTCTGGAAGGCCTGGGACTCACCCAGAAGACAGCCCCAGACACATTTTGGTGTGGCTGTTAAAGCCAGGCTGTGGGGCGCCCTCCTCCTCATCAGGTCAGCTCCGGGAGAACCCTGCACCTGAGAACTGAGGGCAGCCACACCCCTCCCTGACAGCCCCATCCACTCACCCCAAGGCCAGCGGGACGGAGCAGGGGTGGACCTTGTGACTATTACACACACACACCGCTGACAGATACACACCACTAACACACACAACAACATAGGCAGAGACACCAGACCCTCTCATCAATCGATGCAGGAGACACAAAGACGAACACACACACACAAGCACCCATGTTGGATCTTTATCATGGGCACTGTGACATGTGCCTGGTCCTGATCATCTCAATTAATCCTCACACAACACACAAATATACACAAAATGGAAAGTAAGCAGAGACACCAAGACACACATACCAGAAACCCAAAGACAAAAACCTCAGACTGAGACACACAAGGACAACCAAGGCATGGACCCACAATGGGAGACACACCAGAGGTGTCCCAGGGGCCAGGAGGTCCAGGAGGTAGGACAGAGCCAGCCAGGGGCAGGCAGTGCTTTGCAGAGAATTGGAAAGTCGTCATGCTTTTGATTAGCAACTTGCACTGCAATTCCTTAACCGTGTCTGTAAAAAGATGTTCTGCTCTCCTCCCCAAATTATTCTGTTAATTCTAACCTGGCTTTTTTTTTTTCAGATTTTTAATTTTTGTAAAGTATACATAACATAAAACTCACCATTTAACTGCTTTTTCATTTTGGTGTTTTAAGGATTTTGTTTGTTTGTTTTGTTTTTGAGACGGAGTCTCACTCTGTCGCCCAGGCTGGAGTGCAGTGGCGCAATCTCGGCTCACTGCAACCTCTGCCTCCCCGGTTCCAGTAATTCTTCTACCTCAGCCTCCCGAGTAGCTGGGATTACAGGCACACGCCACCACATCTGGCTAATTTCTATATTTTTAGTAGAGATGAGCTTTCACCATGTTGGCCAGGATGGTCTGGATCTCTTCACCCATGATCTGCCCGCCTCAGTCTCCCAAAGTGCTGGGGTTACAGGCATGAGCCACCGTGCACGGATTTTTAAGTGTACAATTCGGTGGCATTAAGTACATTCACAGTGTTGTGTGACCATCACCACTATCCAGGACTTCTTCATCCTAATCAGAAATGGTACCCATTAAACAATAACAATCCATCCCCCATCTCCCAGTCCCTGGTAACTTCTATTCCACTTTCGGTTTCAGTGAATTTGCCTATTCTAGGTACGTCACATGAGTAGAATCACACAACATTTGTCTTTTCAAGTCTTAAACTGTTTATTTAATTAATTTATTTTTGAGATGGAGTTTTGCTCTTGTCACCCAGGCTGGAGTGCGATCTCAGCTCACTGCAACTCCTGCCTCAGTCTCCCGAGTAACTGGGAGTATATATGTAGGCTTCAAATAAGCACATTTCTATACCTTGTGCTCTACATAGAAGTTAATTCCAAGGACTCCTGGCTCCACAGTCGGCCCCCAGACAGGTTTGATGGTTGGAATCTACCAAGTCACTTCCGGTGCAGGCTGTGTTTCCAGGCCCAGCTACCTGATGGTGAAGTTGTAGGGCAGAACTTGAATTGCTAAATTTTATTTGTGATTAAAATTTAAAACTGTGAATCGGTAAGCGAGCTGTGAAGCTACAATGGTTTTGTTTAGAAAATGCAAAATTTATATTATACAGGAAATATTTTATTAATTTGAACAATATGTTTAAAATTGAAGTTTCTTCTTCGAAGACTGTTAGTATTTTAGTCTTATTTAATTCTCATGTAATGTTATTCATTACTGGGATGAATCGATATGTAAGTATTTGTTTAAATAATGTAATTTAATTTTTTTTCCTTTTTTGTACTATCGCTTGAACCTGGGAGGCGGAGGTTGTAGTGAGCTGAGATGGTGCCACTGCATTCCAGCCTGGGAGACAGAGCGAGACTTCGTCTCAAAACAAACAAAAAACCGAGGGAAGGGTGCAAAATAAAGGATGCAAAAAAATGAAATTTTTTCCTTTTTTGTACTATAATGATTATTTCTTTATTTATATTTGAAATGGCATGAGTCCATATAGAAAATTCAATAAAAAAATTTGGCTGCCTGCCATTTATTGTTATTCATTGCATGATTATTACTGACAATAATTTTTGTCTTATAGAAGAGGGGTGGTGTTGAAAATCTGCTCAGGGTATATGCTGGGTAACCCCTTAGATACGTGTGCGTGGACACCCACCCACACAGACACGCGTGCGCACACACGCACGTGCACTCTCTTCCGTGCCCACGTCCGCTGATCACGAGTGGGTGTGTCTCTCCAGCCAACAGCAGTCCCAGTGATGGGAGGCTAGGCCCCAGGTTGGGCCCCGGCAGACAAGGTGGGGTCTAGAATGGACGGCAGGAAGGAAAAGAGAAGAGGATTCAGGCCCCAGCGAAGGTCCCCAGCCAGAAAGACCCGCCTCTGTCGCTGCTCCTGCTCCTTGCCCTGGCTCTTCTCTGCTGCACTTCCAAGATCAACCACGAGGTGTCGCTGTGGAAAAGAGATTGCCGCCTCCGGACGCTTCCGAACCCTCTCGGAGACATGCGCGGCGACATGCGGAGCTCCCTGGGTACCAGGCCATGGGGACTCTAGACAAGTGATGTACAGCCTCTGTCCCTGAGCACCGCACAGCCAGGCAGGGGGATCACAGGGTGATTCGGGTGTGCACAGCCTCGAGGGTGAGCGAGGTCCTGGAAAGGCGCTCAGAAGCTGCGGGTTACCGAGGGCCTTTAGCCCCAGTTCGAGCTTTCCCACGAGGCCATCAGGGACCCGAACAAAGGTCTGGGCAGATGAGTGCTCAGAAAGGCGCTCCGTGTGCTGTCATTTGTGTTTTTAAAGGACGAAGGAGGCAGGACAAGGGAGCTCACACCTGTAATCCCAACACTTTAGGAGGCCGAGGCAGGCGGATCACAAGGTCAGGACTTCAAGACCAGCCTGGCCAACATGGTGAAACCCTCTCTCTACTAAAAATACAAAAAAATTAGCCGGGCGTGGTGGCTGGCACCTGTAATTCCAGCTACTCAGGAGACTGAGGCAGGAGAATCGCTTGAACCTGGGAGGCGGAGGTTGCAGTGAGCTGAGATGGTGCCACTGCATTCTAGCCTGGGTGACAGAGCAAGACTTCATCTCAAAATAAACAAACAAAAAACCGAAGGAAGGGTGTAAAATAAAGATGATGCATTTTGAGTGTTCACAGGATATATCTGGAAGATACTTTTAAATGGGGATATTAGTGTCTTCAGGGAGTGAGACTCGTGGCTGGGCACAGAGATGGGGAAACTTTCACTGCATGCATGCTGTTCATTTTGAGCCATGGGAATGAATCACCTTCATGAAAAATAAATGAAACAAAAACTATTAAACATTTGTGAAGTCTTTATAATAAAAACAAGTAAGATCATTTAAACTGTGTTGTGTAGGATGAGCTGAAGAGGCAGCAGGGAGAACTTCAGAACTGGGCATCACTCCTGGGGAGGAGTTGGAGGGGACCTGGCCAGGTGGGGAGGTGGGGTGTGAGTGCAGCGCCGGGTTCTCTAGCAGTGACAGGCACAGGGCTTGGCTTATGGATTCTTCTGGGGCTACAAAAATTTACGGTGTTGAAAAAATATGCTTCCAGATTTTTAAAAGGAAACTACAAAATCCAAATGAACAAACATTTAATTAGATGTCTACAGAATGGAATTCATGCCAACCAGCCAATTCTCACAAAATTCGTAGAGCAGAATGTGAGTGCATTGTAATCGGTTTGCTATGTTGCAGGCAGGGTCGCCCAGTGGAGGCTCCCCAGGACCTGCCTGTTTTCTGTACTTCCAGGGCTGAAGCCAGGCACCAGGGAGGCTCAGAAGTCACATCGCATACCAGGAGCAAGTTATTTTTGGGGCTTGGATACTCCCAGATATCCTCATAGCTAAGCCCCCTCCTGCCCCAAGTGAGGAGTCTGAGCAGGCCAGGTTGAGGGCAGCCCCCAGCAGCGGGGCTCTTTCAAGGGTGTGTGTGGAGCAATGTGGTGGGATAGCATCAGTGAATGGAACCTACACCACAGTGGTCAGGCCCACTCCCTGGACAGAAAAGGAGGCTGAGACCAGAGAAGGGCAGGGACTGCCCCAAGGCCACACAGCCAGTTAGTTGCAGCACTGAGACTCATCCTGGCCACTCTGGCTCCCAGATCTTGGTGGCCTCTCCTGGGTCACATTGATGCCCTGCACACCCCACTCCTGAAGCCAAGAGAGGAACTTCTGGGACCTCTTGGCCTTCCTCAGACAGCACTGCCAGCTATTCATGACTCCAGAGGGTTATTTGATGGGATTTAGGAGAAACTCCACGTCCCAGGCCATGCAAATGGTTGTGGCTCCTGGGGAGAAGAGGGGAGGGGAGGGCTTGTCCAGGCTGCTGAACATTTGCTAAGTCTCAAGGCACAAACCTATGAGCTGACCCTCCTGTGTCACAATTCCCTGACCCTGCCTCACAATCCTGGTGCATGCAAAGGGATCTGGATTTCCAGGCTTAATCACATACAAATTTTAAACTTACATGAAGCAAAAAATACCTCATACGAAGGTAAATGAAAAGTGACTGATGGAAGAAGATGTCTGAAACATAAGGAAAAGAGGAACGACATCTATAATATGTAAAGAGTTCCTATAGGTTAATAAAAAAAATTGTGAGTAACACAACAGGAGGCAAGGGTCCAATGAGGTAACAGCAGGAAAGTAGCTTTGTAGGAAGAGCTGGATATGTCTGGGGGTGAGTGTCCTGGGGAAATTCGAGAGGAGGAAGCTTAGTCTTTCCTGGTGGTCCCTGAACCAGAACTGAACCATCTGTCTACTCTTCCTAAGAGGCATAAATATTCCCTATGCCAGTCAGCTCAATGGAAAACACACACACACACACACACACACACCCGTAAGCAAAATTCCTCCTGAGAGTCTCTCTGTGAGTCTTCTAAGATGTTTCAGTCCCAGGAAGAGACTCTAGGAGTGAACCATGAATCCCATGAGAAATAGGTGAGCTTGAGTTGAGGCCTGGTATGAACACTTGGAAACCTCCCTACCTCCACTCCCTTCTCCTCCCTCCTAATAGAATCCCAGGCCCAGCAAAGAATTTGTGATTGGACCAGACCAGAGGTTTACAAGAGCAGCAGCAGGCATGCTTGCAGGACAAACTGGTAATGACAGGGGCACTGTCATATTTGGTGAGCAGGAATCGAGGTTAGAATTCCTGACAGTTGCACATAGCAAAACTTTGGCCTGAACCCCACATGACTTTGAAATGTTCCACTGGACAGAACTGTAGGTGAAAAATCTGAGCCTAGAATCAAATCTCACATATTAACAGAAAGATTTTTTGGCAAGACTTTCATATATATTGAAAACACACTGCAGCAAACTGCTGCAGTGCGACTGACGAGGCCTGTGCCGTTTCCTTGATATCTCCCCAAGAGTTGCCATCTCAACACAGTCATGTTAGCAATAACGCCAGCAGCTTTGGTCACCAAAACAACCCACCCGTATTTGTCTGTATCCATTCCTCCCGCATTCATGGAGATTTTAGGCACAGGTGAAAACATCTGATTGTTTCATTATGTTCTCTAGAATACTATTTTTTTTTTTTTTTAGATGGAGACTCATTATCACCCAGGCTGGAGTGTAGTGGTATGATCTCAGCTCATTGCAACCTCTGCCTCCTGGGCTCAAATGATTCTCCTGCCTCAGCCTCATGAGTAGCTGGGATTGTAGATGCCCTCCACCATGCCCAGGTAATTTTTGTATTTTCAGTAAAGATGGGGTTTCACCATGTTGGCCAGGCTGGTCTTGAACTCCTGACATCCTGATCCACCTGCCTTGGCCTCCCAAGTGCTGGGATTACAGGGGTGAGCCATTGCATTGGGCCTGTTCTCTAGAATACTTATGCCTTAGCATGTATCTTGAAATATGTTTTATTATATTATACATTTCCTTTTGTTTTTCTTTTAGAGTTAGGGCATTGTATTGCTATATTTGCAATTACATGTGTAAGTAGGTCCTACATCTACAGATTTCATTGGGATAGTAATATTTGTTATGAGAAGGGAGCTCTGAGCCTGATGGAATTGAGAATGGCTGGTCCAAGCCAGAGGGCCGATGGAGCTCCCCTGGGGATGACTTGGGTTCGTGGATTGGGTGGAGTAATTTTGGGCATCTTCACTCTTCCGCATGAACAAGGAAGCTGCCACAATGCCTGATGGCTATTGGTAGCTATCTTGTGTTCATGAGGGTAATGATCCTGAGGGTGAAGCCAGCGTGGAGAACAGAGATAGAGGACCTGGACCGTTGGCGATGTCACTGAACCCTGATGCTATGGCATCTGAGGATGTCCTGCCTCTGCATCTCCAGCCCTGTGAGGTAAATCTTACAGGGAAAACAGTGGCAACCAACTGTTGGGTACAATGGCATGAATGGTTCGGGTTAAATGGCACTACTGCCTCAGTTTTCTTTTCAGAAAAAGGGATCCTGGTGAGTACGGAGACAACTTCCTCTTATGGTGATGCCAACATGGCCATTCATGTTTCTGGCCCTTCAAAGGCTACCGGAAACCAGATCTGATGAGACAGTAGCAGCTGCAGTCTTCTTCCTGCTGTAGGTTTCTCTCCACCTCTGAGAAATGTTCATGGGGCCCAAAGAGGGTGGGCAGAAAGGCTATGAATCTAGGACTCCATGGGAGCTTGAGGCTGAGTATCCCCTGCGTGAACCAAGAGTGGACCCAAGCCACAGAAAAGCCAGCCTGGCAGAATCCCGGCCTGTCGTGCATATCTGGAAGACACCTGGAAATTACGCAGTCTGGCTCGCTGTGTATCGGGGTTAGCTATGTGATGGCACAGAGACAGCAACCCACCAAACCTCAGTGACTTAAAGCAGCTATGTTTCATCCCACTCCTATTTACATGCCAAGTGAAGATGGGCAAGAAGCCTCCTCTCATCAAAGTCACTCCGGGATACAGGCTGCAGGGAGTTGCCGACTGAGCCGTCCTCCCACCGCTGCTGGGAACAGAACGAGAGCACAGCAAACCGCAAACTTACATCCCTTAGGGCTTCTGCAGAAAAATGTCACATACCTCTTCCCCACATGTTTTGTTGGTTAAAGCAAGTCACACGGCCATGCCTGCCTTCCCGGGGAGGGGAGGGCATACTCCTGCCAGGAGGGCCAGTAAAGGGGGGACACTGCATATGAGGACAGCCTCCTACACCTGATTTTCTGTCATCTGTGTGGTCACCCTAATTCTACCTGAGCTTCCAGAGGAACTTTCCGTGACAGCAGGTCTGACTGTACTGGCCCCCATGTGAGGGCCTTCAGGGGACTTCATCCCTGACCAGAGGAAATGCAAACCTTCAGCATGGCCATCAAAAACCATTCACATGGCCAGGCATGGGGCATGCCTATAATCCTAGCACCTTGAGAGGCCAAGGCGGGTGAACCACTTGAGATCAGGAGTTCAAGACCAGCCTGGCCAACATGGAAAAAACCTTGTACCTAGTAAAGATACAAAAAATTAGCTGAGCATGGTGGGGCATGCCTGTAATCCCAGTTACTTGGGAGCTTGAGGCAGGAGAATGACTTGAACCCAGGAGGCAGAGGTTGCAGTGAGCTGAGATGCCATTGCACTCCAGCCTGGGCAACAGAGCAAGACTCTGTCTCAAACAAAACAAAACACAGTCTAGCCTCTATTTCCTTCTCCAGCTCCTCCCTGTTTTTTTGCTATTTACTCATTCAGCCATAAACATTTACCAAGTGCTTCTGTGTGCTGACTGCTGTGCCAAATGCTGAGCGTGAAAGGATGTACGTTCCTGTGAACCCCTTAAAATCCTGGACCACCTCTTGTTCATACCCAACGACTCCCACCTGCAGCAACCTGCCATGTGTTAAAAAAGAATGAGATAGCTTTGTACAGGCTAATATGGAACCGACCCTAAAATAGAATGCGAAGGTAGAAAACAAAACAAAACAAAAACAACAAGATGCAAGCCAGCCACAATAGCTTGCACCTGTAATCCCAGCTACTCCAGAGGCTGAGGTAGGAGAATCGCTTGAGGCTAGGAGTTCAAGACCAGCCTAGGCAACATAGCAAGGCCTCACCTCACCCTTCAAAGAATTTTCTTTTCTTTTCTCTCTCTCTCTCTCTCTCCCTCTTTTTTTTTTTTTTGAGACAGACTCTCGCTCTGTCTGTCACCCAGGTTGGAATGCCGTGGTGTAATCTCGGCTTATTACAACTTCTGCCTCCCTCGTTCAAGCAATTCCCCTGCCTCAGCCTCCCGAGTAGCTGGGATTACAGGCACACCCAATTATACCTGGCTGATTTTTTTGTATTTTTAGTAGAGATGGGGGTTTCACCATGTTGGTCAGGCTGGTCTTGAACTCCTGACCTTGTGATCTGCCCACCTCAGCCTCCCAATGTGCTGGGATTACAGGCATGAGCCACTGCACCTGGCCAAAAGAATTTCTTAAAAAGTTAGCCAGGTGTAGTGGCATGTACCTGTAGCCCCAGTTACTCAGGAGGCTGAGGCAAAAACATCCCTTGGCAGCCGGGCACAGTGGCTCATGACTGTAATCCCAGCCCTTTGAGAGAGCAAGGTGGGTGGATCACGAGGTCAGAAGTTCAAGACCAGCCTGGCCTAGATGGTAAAACCCCGTCTCTACTAAAAATACAAAAAAAATTAGCCGGGCATGGTGGTGGGTACCTGCCCAGCTACTTGGGAGGCTGAGGCAGGAGAATCGCTTGAGCCCAGTTAGGCAGAGGTTGCAGTGAGCTGAGATAGCACCACTGCACTCCAGCCTGGGTGACAGAGTGAGACTCCATCCCAAAAAAGAAAAAAAAATATATCTTGGGCCCAGGAGTTTCAGAACAACTTAAAAACAAACGTGGGGGCAAGCTGCACACCAGAGGGAAGAGGGTGCTAACTGTGCTGCACAGTATGCCTGGACACATGCGGAATATCTCCAGACAGTCACAGAATAAATCGATAGTAATGACTGCCTCTGAGGTAAGGAACTCACCCCAAGGGACTGGGGGACCCGGCTAGGAAACTCACCTTGTCTACTCTTTGTTTAGTTTTAATATTTTACAATGTGCTTTAAAAAAAAAAGCCAGGACCTGGTGCAGTGGCTCATGCCTGTAATCCCAGCACTTTAAGAGGCCAAGGCAGGTGGATTGCTTAAAGCCAGGAGTTGGGAGACAAGCCCGGCCAACATAGAAAAACCCCATCTCTACTAAAAATACAAAAATTACCTGAGCACAGTGGTGTGTGCCTGTAGTCCCAGCTGTTCTGGAGACTGAGCCAGGAGGATCGCTTGAACCCGGGAGGCGGAGGTTGTAGTGAGCTGAGATAGCACCACTTCATCCCAGCCAGGATGAAAAAAAAAAAAGAAAAATGTTGTAGTCTATGCTATTTTAACTGGATCTTGTTTTACACTCTCCTGATAAAGATTCAAACAGCAGACGAGAATATAAATGAAAAAGCACATGTGTCCCATCCCTATCCCCTTCCTTCCCCAGTCCAGCTCCTGGTTGGCTGTGCTCAGCTTCTTGTCACAAAGGAAATGTGTACAGTTATTACATCTTATGAACACACTGCAGGGGATATTCTTTCTGTGCTTTTGTGAAATCACTAATTTTTCTCAATAAGTGTACTGTTATGGAAATAAGAAAAACATATACTTTTTAAAGTGCTCTGAATTAAGACAGGGCTTGAGCCTCCTGCCTTCCTCCTTTCAACTTGGGAAAAACGGGCTTGACACTGCCCCCTGGCCTCACTGCCGTCCACACCGTCCCTGCCACCTCAGTTTGGGAAGTGACTGGGTGGCAGAAGCAACCTTTCTAATTCCAGAAAAGGCCTCCAGTTCCATGCTGAATACAAATCAACATGAATCCCTTCCTCACCTCCTCTGATCTCATCACCTCCACCCTCCCCTCGCTCTGCAAGCCTCTGCCAACCAGGCCTCCTTTCAGATGCCAGGGTAGAACCACAGAAAAGAAACCTGTTGCCCTGCTGATTTTTCAGAGGGACTCAACCGAGGAATTCTCCTCTGTCTTGTTCTTCAACAGGAAGTCTCTAGAAATGGATCTGAAATTCAGCCAAGGAAGAAAGGGAGGCAACTTGAAAAATCCCTCTTTCACGTAGATGTCAGGTTAAAAACGACTGGCCTTGTTAAAACCGCACCTTAATGAGGCTCCTTCCCAGCCTAATTGTCACCATGGCAATGACCCCCGGTGGCCATCTTTAATTAACTCAGTCAGAGTCACCAAATGAGCTCCTTCAGCAAATTGCTCACTAGCCCAGGCAGTCACGCGGCCCCTCCTCTGTCCTCTCTTCTGGCAAGAGTGGTGGGACAGAAAATTCTCAGCTCTGGCTTTCCTCTCTACCTGCTGGTTCTCCCTAGCCATGCCTGGGAGGGACTTAGATGCTGGTCATAATAATAAAAGTAATAACAGTGCTAGTGTTATGCTAAGCACTTTTTCTGTATTATCTCATTTAATCTTCACAGTAATCCTATGGGGGGCGCAGTATCATTATCCATTTCTTTCAGATGAGAAAACCGGGGCACAGAGAGACTCAGTCAGTGGCAGAGCTGGGACTTAAAGCCAGAGCGTCTGGCCCCAGAGTCACCATGGTGGTCCTCTGCCAGAGATGAAGCTCACAGGGTCTCCTGCTTCTTCCTCAGCGCAATAAAGACCTGGAATTGCTTCCACACCCACTACTTTCCAGCTGTATGTTGTCGGGCTATTTACTTCACAAGACTGAGCCTGGTTCCTCATCTGGAACAGGGAGGATCATTAAAGTGGGCTGAGGGTGGCTCAGGGTCCTGAACAGCCTCATCGGTTCTGTTCAATAATGACCCCCCCATCTTCACCAGAACCTTCCTGTTGTATTCACACCCTGGTGTAGCTTGAGAAGAAAGAAGGCAGGGAGGTTAAGAGACAATAAACGAGGCCCGGTGTGGTGGCTCATACCTGTAATCCCAGCACTTTGGGAGGCCAATAAATGTGGATCACTTGAGCCTAGGAGTTCCAGACCAGCCTGGGCAACATGGTAAGACCCCATCTCTACAAATATATATATATTGACTGGGCATGGTGGTGCGTGGCTATAGTCCCAGCTACTCAGGGGACTGAGGTGGGAAATCACCTGAGCCTGCAAGGAAGCATGATCGCACAACTGCCCGTCAATCTGGGTGATAGAGCAAGACCCTGTCTCAAAGAGAGAGAGAGAATCAATGTCATCATCCACATGAAGTTCTGAGCACAGTATCTGCTCACAGTAATGTTCAGTGAATATTAGCTGTTATTACTTTCACTAGGTGGATATAAACAATCCCTGCTCTCCAAATGCGGAGATGCCCCCAGAAAGAACTCCTCTAGGAGACAGCTAAGAGTCAGGAATGTGAGGAAAAGAAAGTAGTAAAGCTGGCCCAGTTGCTGCCAGTTTTAGACACATGGGTGGCTGGGTTCGGAGACTCATCCCTGTAATCCCAGCACCTCGGGAGGCCGAGGTGGCAGATCATCTGTGGTCAGGAGATGGAGACCATTTTGACTAACATGATGAAACCCCATCTCTACTAAAATACAAAAAGTTAGCTGGGCATGGTGGTGGGCACCTGTAGTTCCAGCTATTCGGGAAGCTGAGGCAAGAGAATCGCTTGAACTTGGGAGGCGGAGGTTGCAGTGAGCAGAGATTGCACCACTGCACTCCAGCCTGGCGACAAAGTAAGACTCCGTCTCAAAAAAGAAAAAGAAAAAGAAAAAAGAAACCTAGGCAGTAGGCTCAGGCACCTGTGGGAGAATACACTGGGTGGCCTGGTGCAGCTGTGAACTGAACACAGTAGTCACTCGTGCTGGCCTTGCCTGCTGAACATATCTATATCAACCTAATCAGGCTAGATTAGGAAGCCCAGGTGCCCACCACTGAGTCACATTCCATCCAGAAAGAAGAAAGATGCTAGACCTTTCCCTCCCTCCAGGAACACCCCCTGGAAGGTACACAAGATATTTCTGCTTAAATTCAATTGACCAGGACTTAGTTACATGTCCACACCCAGATCCAAGAGAGTTTGGAAGAGCAGTCCTCATCTTGGGCATCCATAGGACTGGAGACAATCCATAGGCTTCCTCACAAACCTTCAAGCCCTTCTCTACACCACCTCAGAGTGACATTTCTAAATTGCAACTTCTGACCTTGACCTGCTTCATGGCTCCCCATTGCCTTCAGCATGAGCTCCAAGTTTATGAGCATGAATGATAAGGCTCTGCAGGATTAAGCCCCTGCTCCCTTCCCACTCACCCTTCATTCCAGCCACACCAAGCCACTGACCAGTTTCTGAATCAGACAGGCTTCCATGACTATATACCCAGCCTATTCTGGGAATGCCATCTTATCTCTTCTCCATTTAGTTAGAATGCCACTTCCTCTGTAGAGCCTTTCCAGGGACAGGGAGAAAGGGGTGGTGAGGATAGACAGGAAAGGGTGAGCATTCAGATGAGGGCTGGGGAAGGAGGAAACATTCTGCTGCTCAGAGCTAAAGAAATACCTGCGCAGTGGATGTGCCAGCCTTACTTGTACCAGAGGAAGCAAACGGGCTAATCAGGGCTTTTGAGACAGGAAAGTGTCTTGGATCCCAATTTGTTCTTGCCCCTCCATTTGACAAATGAGGAAACTTGCGACCCAGACTCAGGGAGTAACTTGCCCAAGGCACATTGCAGCTGAGTAGGGACTCCAGGCCCCCCATCGGTGCTCACACATCACACTTTTGTTGCCAGGCTGTAACTCACTATGTTTTAGGGGACCAGGGGCAGTCCTAGGGGTTTCACACAGGGAGGTGTGGTTTGTGCAGGAGCTGGAGCAGCAGGGGTCGCTCAGAAGCCTCAGTCTCTCAGTAGCATTCTTGACAGTCCCAGAACACCCCAACCTCCCCAACAACTCTCCTAACCCCCTCAGCCCACTCCCAAGGCTACAGGGCCTGGGAGTTTCACCTAGTCCGGCCCTGCAGTTCCCTGGTGACATGGGGAGTGAGTGCAGTGCAGCCTCTGAGGGGCCCCCCAGACAGAAAAGCATCCATAAGAAGGAACCCATAAAAATCCATCTCCTGCACTTGACCACCTTCCCTTCTGCGGCCCCAGGAATCCTGAGAATCAAGGTTTGTCCTTGTCTCTGCCCTTGGTGCATGAGATGAGGGCATCACTCTCCCCCACTGAATGGCGAACTAGCACCATTGTTCCAAGGTGGGCACAAAGTGAGAAAGGCTGCTCTGCAATGCAGGGTGGTGCGAGGACCACAGAGGTCCTCATTGGCTATTGGGGAACATGGCACTCAGGGCCACTGAGAAGAAAGCTGGCCACCATCTGCATAACCAACCAGTCAAGTGAGCCAGGCTGAGTTTGGGGGCAGTATCTTTCCCAACTTGCAAAATGATAGGAGAAGAGGTTTCTAGGGGTGTTCCTGAGGTCAGGCCAGGCAAGGGAGGAGGCCCTGGAGGGCGTGTGTCCTGCACATATGCCGCACAAGTGCGCTCTGACGGCACCCCTTCATTGAACTCGCTCATGTGCCATGGTGTTTCCCGTACAGGGCATGTGTCATCCTGGCCAAGACAAGGGGCTACATAGCTCTGATCCCAGAAGGGTAAATGTCAAACCATTTCACCAGGAGGGATTTTGAGCTGAAATGAAGTAGAAAAGAAAAACTCTCCTAAACATGTGTATCCTGAGCATCTAGATAGGTTCTGAACTTTTGAAGCATGTGGAAGATGGAGGACCTGGTCTGTCAACAGGTCACTTATCTGACTGAAACCGTTTAGTGCTTCACCACCTCTTGGGATTCCTTCCCTGTGGCCTCCCCACTAGCTTCCAAACAAATTTTCTCTTCCTCAGCCTGCCTGGGTATCATTTCCTCCCACTCTCTCGGTCCTCCCTCTAATATCCTCTCCCTACTTCCACTTCTCAGAAAGGACCTCTGTGAGGTCATATCCAAAGGTCAAGTGTAAATCCTCATCTTTTTTGGCCTGTCAGCATATTGGATATTTTTTCTCTCTCCTTTTTTTCTTTTGTTTTGTTTTTTCTGAGAAAGAGTTTTGCTCTTGTTGCCCAGGCTGGAGTGTAATGGCACAATCTCTGCTCACTGCAAACTCCGCCTCCTGGGTTTAAGTGATTCTCCTGCCTCAGCCTCCCGCGTAGCTGGGATTACAGGCACGCGCCACCACAGCCTGCTAAATTTGAATTTTTAGTAGAGATGGGGGGTTTCTCCATGTTGGCCAGGCTGGTCTCGAACTCCTAACTTCAGATGATCTGCCCACCTCGGCCTCCCAAAGTGCTGGGATTACAGACGTGAGTCGCCACGCTCAGTCAACTGCTCCTTTGTTCTTAGGACATCTCCACTGTCCCCAACCCCCAGTCTCAGGGATATCACTTTTTTGTTCTCTTCTTCTTCAAAGACCCACCCTCCCAGTCTTCTTTACTGATTTTCTTCCATTTATTCCTCTAAAATCAAAGTGCTCCAGTGTTCAGACTCTGGAACACTTTTCCTCCTTGCACTTTTACTCTCTAGTGAACTCATCTTGCTGCATGGTTTTAGCCAAGACCCATAAGCTGACCACTCCCGGCTTAATATCTGCAGCTGGAACCTCTCCCCTGAAGGCCACGTTTACATGTCCAGTTGTCTACTAGAGTATTCCCCTTGACTAGGTCTCTCAACATGTCCAGAAACAGCCTCAGAGCCCCACACACAAAACTGCTCCTCCTTCAGCCTTCCCCAGTTTAGGAAATAGAAACACCATCCTTCCAGGAGCTCAACCACAAACCCCCAGGGTCATCTTTGACTCCACTATTTCTCTCCCACACACCCCTCCAATGTCTCAGCAAATGTAAGCAGGTCTATCTTCAAAACATATCAGAATTAATCCAGTCCTAACCCATTACTGCCATCCTGATAGGCGATTAAGGTGGAAGAAGCAGACAGGGGCTAGATCATTAAGGGGAAGAGTTCTCTTAGCTCTAGCAAGAACGTTTAAGTTTTATTCTGAATAATATGGAAAACCATATGAGTATTTTACATAGGATCAGAGTTGCCTCTTGAAAAGACCGCTCTGGGTACTGAGAATGGACTGAGGAGGCAAATGGGAAGCGGTGAATCCAGTGAGGTGGCTGTTAAGGTTTTGAGGAATGATGATGGCGTGGACTACTTCCCTTCCAGGCAGAATTTCTCACCTGAGATGGGAGGAGCCCGTCTCAGAGGTGGAAAGGCTGACCCAGGATGTGCCTGAACAAGTGAGCTTGTCGGTGACCCCAACAGACGCAGGCCGAGTTTCAGCACCACTGGGCGGACAGTTCCCATCTCTCCTCAGAGCCGGAGCCCAGCCCCTCTGCACTGAGACCAGTCCTGGCAGAGTGAGTCTTGGGGTCCAGCGCGCCCTCAGAGGTTGGCAGCTAGGAGAAAGAGGGGAATGCCCTTTCTCTGAAAACTTCCGTTTGCTACCCTTTATAATGGAGATAATGATGCCACCACACGGCCAAGACAGACCCTTATGGATTTTAGGGATCACCAGTGGGGTGGGGGGGAGGCCCAAAGCAAGTCCTCTGAAAAAATAGCATCTGTCACAGAGACTGCAGTTTATTTCTCTGACTTTGGAAAATTAAAAAAGAGGCTGCATGTACAGCAGGTTGGGGGAAGGGGCGTTTCTGCACAGCTCCTGGTAGCCTGCACCACTCTGTCGTGTCTCTGCTGATAAAGCTCCAAAGAACTAAGCTGCTTCCCTGAGAGTGGGACAGCTGAATCATTCCAGTGCAGAGTTTCTCCCTCCAATGGCAGCGTTTCTCTAGGATGGGGTAGTGAGAGGCCCATCCTCTACTCCTGGCCCTCCTGGCTCTGTCCTCCCTAACTGGATCTAGTTTCCCCTGATCACTTTTGAACTGGATTGATATTTTTATCTGGAGCTTGTCAGGATTCCCCTTTCAGGAGCTGGGGGATGCCCCTTGGGATCTGCAGCCTGGGGAAGCCTCACTGTGCTGGTTCTGGCTCCTGAAGGTGCTGTCAGGAGGGTCAGGGAAAATGGGAGGGAGCTCAGCTTTCTCACTCAGAAATGACCTTTGGGTTTCAGAACCCCAATCAGGAGCTTTCTTTCAGCTTCACATGAGAGGGGAAAGGGAGCAGCAAAGACTTTGACCTTGACCTTATGGATACCCCAAAGCCACAGTGGAGCCCACCCTGTCATGGCCATCTGTTCCACAGTGGTAAACTCAGCAGCGACCCCAATCTTAGCCTTCCTGACATGCCCAGGTCCACATGGGCACCCTGTGCCCACCTAGCCTCCCTGCACTAGCTGGGGGCTTGATCCTTAGTGAGCTTTGTCCTGGAAATGTCCCTTAAATGGGCCAGGCTCCAACATCAGAACCACCCTGCTCTAAGGGACATTATAGGGCAGATATGGAAGTGGGGGGATGCCAGGACTAGGTTTTTTGGTGTGAAGGCAAGGCCAGACTGGACCTAGAATCAAATCCAATTGCCTTCTCTTTTTCCTCCCTCATTATGTGACCTGTAGTAAATCACTTTTCATGTCACTGCTCCTGGCCTTGGATTCTGCACCTGTGAAATGGGGGAAGTAGTTCCTCCCACAGGGCTGCTGTCAGGAGTCACTGAAACCCTCTGATCAGTGCCCTGTAAGTGGCCCTCTGTTGATATTGAGTGCCCTTCCTGGAAAAGGGATAGCTGAGGATACTTCATAAAATTAAGGAAGACTTCCTCTTCCCCAACCAGCCCATGTCCTGGTACCTTTCTAGACCTTGCTATCTCCAGTGGGGACTGAGCAAATATTCTGCCACCCAAAAAGTGAGGCCTGGGAGGTTCCCACTTCAGCTCCTCAGACCAAGACCCCAGGTGAAGATATCTCTGCCCTTGGCCAGAATTACCCTCGTGCCTCTCCCTCTCAGACCAAGACCCCAGGTGAAGGAGATTCTGCCCTCGGTCAGAATTACCCTCGTGCCTCTCCTCCTGCTCAGACCAAGACCCCAGGTGAAGGAGATTCTGCCCTCGGCCAGAATTACCCTCGTGCCTCTCCTCCCTCTCAGACCAAGACCCCAGGTGAAGGAGATTCTGCCCTCGGCCAGAATTACCCTCGTGCCTCTCCTCCCTCTCAGACCAAGACCCCAGGTGAAGGAGATTCTGCCCTCGGCCAGAATTACCCTCGTGCCTCTCCTCCCTCTCAGACCAAGACCCCAGGTGAAGGAGATTCTGCCCTCAGCCAGAATTACCCTGCTGGCCTCTCCTCCTTCCTGGGAGGATGTTCCATTTTAGGAACTTCAAAAGGGGCTTGAGGAACAACAGGAGGCTTCCAGTCCTCTGTCCCAGGAACAAGGGGATCCACCCCTTTCATCAAGACCTCCACTACCCCAACTGTAAAACTGGGAGAAAGACTCCTCAGATGAGGATTAAATGAGACAAATGCGGGAAGGCATTCACCACTTGGTCTTGACAGACGTCCACAGAGGTTTAGGTCTCCCTGAAGACACTTGCTCACACTCCACTGAGGGGCTGGTATTTTGGCCCCAAATGTTCAAAGAGGTTGAAAGATGTGGCCGACTTCACACAGCTGGAAATGTGGAGCTCCACGTCTCCAACCCAACTTCTGTCGGAGCAGGGCGTCTGGGAGGGCAGAAGTCAAGCTCCTAAGCCTGTAGGGCCAAAAGCCTGCGGCGACGAGTGGGTAGGGCCAGCAGAACCCGCGCCCCCCTCCCGCCATGGACCCGCTTGTTCAACCATTGTACCGGGACCGCTTGGGCCAGCAAGGAGCGGAGCGCACGCCTCCCCAGCCCCACCCTCTCTGGATCTCGCCCTCACCTACAGGGCCAAACCCGTCTCCAATCATTGGCTCCTCAGTATCTTTCTGATTCTGGCGTCTTTTGAGCCGAAGTGCAACTCCTTTTTCTAATTAGCCGCAACTGTCGGGAGCTCTGACATTTGAAAGTACCTATGAAAACTCCTCCATGCATACATAGATGCATGCATGTATACATAAACACATACCAGGGCCCCCAACATCAGCTCTCCCTCCAGGGGCCGACCAGCCAGCGCAGGGAGTGGACGAGAAAACCTGGCGCTGCCGGAAGTAGCATGAAGAATGTCCCGGTCAAGGCAGACCCCACGCGGCACCCCTGCCCCGTGCCAAGGTGGGGTCTCCGGGCTTTACCTCTTCCCGGGTCCAGCCGCAGGGATAGGGCGAAGGGTGTCTGATTCCACCCCTAAACCGCAATGAGGAGGCCTCTTGTACCCCCGCCTGCAGCCCGGTGTGTCCCCACCGGCAGCCTAACTTCGCCGAGTGGGTTGTACTGGGCGCCTGCTCCGAACCGGTGCAGCCGGGAAGCCGAGCTCCCAGTCGCCTCCTGCAGCGCAGGCCCACACCAACCCAGGATCACAGCCCGGGCACCGCCCTCAGCCCCGCGCTTCCGGGTCCTCAGCCCCTGCCGGGACTCAAACCCCTGCCCCGCTGCAGCCAAGGGACCCTGGCGCTCCGGAGGCCAGCCCTGTAGGTCTGCATTGGTTCAAAAGCACCTCCCGACGCCCTCTGCATCCCCTACTCCCTGGTCACCCTGCCGTCGCGGCGCCCCCCAGCGCCTGGCGGGCGCACTGCACACGGTAGATGCTCGATCAAGGCTAATTCCCTTCTGCCTCACGGTCTGGAGCCGGCAAGTGGGGGCCTCCTGGGCTCCCCCTGCTGGAGACCTCAGTAGCGACCCTGGGCCCCATCTCCGAAGGCTTAGATATCTTTTATATATATATTTTTAACTACCAGAGGGAGACCCTCCGCCCACCCCCACCCCATCTCCGCCTCTGGCCAGTTACCCGGCAGAGACTACCAAGAAGATCTTATTTTCCCACAACTTTATCCTGAATGTAAACAAAATGAAAAATGCACACATTTACCCAACAAATATTTACTGAGCACTCACTGTAATATTAATCACCACAGCGAGCACAGTACTTAATGCAGGCAAGGGGTTCCCGGGCTCTTTTACATGTATCAGCTCATCTGATCCTCACAACAACCCTAGCAGGGTGGTGCTATTATTACGCCCACTTTGCAGCTGTAGACACCTAGGCTCAGAGAGACGTGGCCAAGCTCTCTCAAAGCGGGGAACAGGCTTTGAACTGGGATGACTTTGGATCCCAGGCTCCTAACCACTACATTACACCATGGAACACTAGGGTAAAATAAAAAAAAAAAAAAAAGGCATCAGAACTGGCTTCAAAGCATCCCTTGTCCTCTAATTCACCCTGTGAAATTTTTCCTATGAAGAGAAACCGACATAGGTTTTATCTAGAGACAGATGTTGAGGTTTTCTGGTCATTTTCTGGGTAGGCATTTGCTTAGTCCATCAGCGGATACAAGAGTAAGATGGTTGCCCCACATATTGAATAGGATGTAAGGTGGGGAAAAAAGTAGGCAAACAACCACGAGCCTGAGGTCCCCACCCCATCCCTTCAAAGTTGTACTTCCTTCCAGAAGAACAAGCCTCCATAAGACTCAGTGGACTGTTCTTCCCTCCTAAGAAGTCAGGAGCCACGAAGGAGCCTGACCTACATCTTTTGGACACTCCTCCCACCCCACCCCAACAAACTGAATTCATCACACTCTTTATGAGCCTCTCCTTTGTTCCTGGAGACCTTGAATGGGTTCAGCCGCTGCCCTCGATAAGAGCCTGGGCACAGCTTTGGGGCAGGTGATAAGTGCCATGGTAAAGGTACACTGTGCAGAGTGAGTTAGGGAGATACCACCCACCTTGCCACAGTGAGAAAGCCATGGACCTAGACCAGGAGTACAATAATTTTAGAGTGGAGAGAGGCCTTGGAGACCAGCTAATGCATCATTTACCCAATACAAAGACTTGCAAGGTGCAGGACTGGATGCAGTGGCTCATGCCCGTAATCACAGCACTTTAAGAGGCTGAGGCAGGCAGATCACTTGAGGTCAGGAGCTCAAGCCTGGCCAACATGGCAAAACCCCATCTCTACTAAAAACTACAAAAATTAGTCAGGTGTGGTGGCACACACCTGTAATCCCAGCTACTTGGGAGGCTAAGGCACAAGAATTGCTTGAACCTGGGAGGCAGAAGTTGCAGTGAGCTGAGATCATGCCACTGCACTCCAACCTGGGCAACAGAGCAAGATTCTGTCTCAAAAAACAAAACAAAACAAAACTTCCAAGGTGCCACAACTGCGCCTTGGGCACAGGATGTTAAACCATCTACTTCATTCCCTGATATTAACATTCCATTGTGAAAACTAGAGACCCATTACATCACTTTCCTCTCTGCCCCAGCCTCATCCCTGTCACCTGCCCTAGGCCTATCTATTAATTGTGTGTGTCCAGCTTTCCCATTTAAGACTCTAAGATCCTTTGAAGACAGGCTTGTATATTACTCCCCACTGTACTCCAAGCACTGGGCACAGGGTCTGATAGAGAGCAGGAGCTGAACTAAATAAATGAATTCTCCCTGGTGATCATGCTGCCCCTATTTGGATCCTCCCAGAGATGAGGCACTCACTATTCTCCATGGGACTGCATCCCTGTGTGCCCGTTAGCAGGTTGAGTTCTTCCTTCTGCAGACTCCCAGAGCTAGTTATCACCTTCTTAGCTTTTCCTGAATCCTGAAAAAAGCTACAGATTGTACCAGATGGCTAGACACCTGCCTTCTGTCCTTGGAGCCAGTTCCAATCTAGAAAAGGAAGATCTCCTCTCCCCAAAGCGGGAGACAGGGGTCTCTGGGGCTCAGGAGACCCACCTGAGCCCCAGAGAACCCAGCCCACTTGGTGGCTGAGTTCAGAGCACAGTGTGTAGCTGAGTGGGGACTTAACCTCAAAATTCCCCTGCATGTCTGATAATGAGCATCTGGAGAGGCTGGCCAGAAAATACAGAAACTCTGTAATGTCATGTTGGTTCTATAGCATTTTCCTGAGTTTTCCTATGTCAGTGTGAGCCAGAGGATGGGCATGTGTCCATGCATGTGTGTACATGTCAAACTAATTGCACACAGGCTAAGCATAGATCTAGGAGTGTAGCCAGGAGCAAGTCTATATCCTGGGGAGGAGGGGTAGTGTGCCAGTGTGCATGAGCTGGTGAACGCCCCCAGAAAAACTGGGGTCTGGATGGCCCTAAGGGTGTATGTATGTATATGAGTATTCAAGAGTGTGTGTGTGTTCACTAGCAATCCATCTGAGTGGCTGGCTGTGTGTGTGTGTGTGTGCATAGATATAAAGAAAAAATGTAGTCTGGTTCTGTCTGGGTAACGTGTGTGTGTGATGTGTGTATATTTACAAGTATTTCCCAGCCTGGTTTAGTGACACTGTAATCTTGTGGCTAAGCATGCATGTGTACATGTATGTGTGTATGCGTGTTCACAATGTAATCCCAAGCCTGCCTGGGAGTGACCTGTGTGACTGTGTGTGTGTTTTACATGCATACTCCAGCCTGGTTGCATACCCCAGGACCCTATGGACATATGAAGGTTCTCTGATGAGCCCAGCACATCCTGAGGCTGGCTGGTGAGTGGAGTATGTATAAGTGACTAGGGTTTACCAGCAACCTTGACCAGCCACCAGCCTTTGTCTGGTGCCCACTTCCCATGGCCTCTAAATTCCTCGCCCTGGTAGGACCCTGGCTGTCCTTCCTCCAGACTGCCTTCCCCAAGGAGTCCCTTTAACTCACAGCCCCTTTCCTGGCCAGGGGGCTGGGAGTTGGGGGATATTCATCTCGGGGAGTTTTTGTTCTGCCTCATGAAAAGCCTCAATGGCTGGGAATACCATTCTAATTACAGGGAAGCCCAGCTTATGTGGGGGACACAAAGGGCTGTGGTCTCATAGCAGCTCCTTCCATCCGTCAAATAAGGCCGTCTAATGACGGGGTGAGAGCTGTGAATGCCTAAAACAAACTCGAAAAGGAGGGAAAATAAAGCCGCCGGGGGCTTAAAATATATTAAATTACCCTGATTAGGAGTTGTGGCTTTGCAGGCACTAGTTGGAGAGGCTGGGGAGGCTGCGAGTCCCGCTATTCACGTTAGGGGGGAAGAGGGGTCAGCAGGTCGGGGGCGGGGGTGTTCACAGAGCCCTGGCCCATTCTCATGCTAACACCAGGGACACACTGCAGGCTTAGCGGGCTGGAAAATAGAAATGAATTTGCCATAATCCTCCTTCCTCCCTCGTTCTCTCCCTCCCTCCCTCTGCAGCCAGGGAGAAGCTTTGCCTAATCGCAGCCCCTTAGAGCCTGCTGGGCACTGGGGCAGAGCCACACCCCAGAGCCTGTGTCCCTGAGTCCTCTCACCCCCTTGCTCCTTTCTGTGGGGCCCAGAATGAGAATGGGCTCCAGGGCACATGTGAAGGAGCAGTAAAGGCAGGTGGTGGGGTTCTAGTGGATGGGGAGTGCCAGACCCCTTCCCAGGGTACAATTATTTACAATCCACAATTACTCCTTCATGCACATGTACACAATTCACAGACACAAATATCCCTCCACGCTTCTTCACACACCTCCTCACAACACATCCCTTCACATACACACACTTTGATAGGCACAAATGCATCTGTACACAATGTGCAGACACATCTCCTTCAAGGGTGAATATACACTCACAGGCACTCTGGCCTGGAGACATAGCCCCTCTCAGATGGCCATAGGCTGCCTCCCAGGCATCAGCACACACGCGCAGACCCCTGCACACCCCTTCAGACATGCCTCCAGACTACCTAGCACAACCGCGATGTTTCACAACAGAGGAAACTCAGGCCCAGAGGGCAGCGCTGGGGCCGCACTTACCCAGCGCCAGGGGAGTCCGCCCTATTTCTAAGTGCTGCAGGACCTTGGATAAGTCGTCGCCCTCTCAGGGCCTCAGTTTCCTGCTATTAAAGAGGATGTTTGGACATGTTCTAGAAAACTCCTCCACCTCAGAAATGGGTAGGAGCCGGTCTTGGGGACTATCTCCTGTGCCCCTCCGCTGCCTCTGCACACTCTGGTGGGTGTCCATGCCTCCACGGTGCGCACGGTGAATCCCTCCAGTGTTCGCACGGTTAAACTAGAGGGTCCGCCCGGGAGGCCCGTACCCAGGTCCTCGCAGGTCCCGCTGTAAGTGGCTCCACCATCCCACCCCCCTCACCCACCTTCAGCTGCGCGCTCCTTCCTGTGGCTTTGTCGGTGCGACTGTGTGAGTTTGGGACGTGAGGGTGTCAGGTGTGGCTCTGAACCACCGAGCCCCACAGCGTGGCGCCCAGGACCAGGGAGAGGCGCCCGAACGCGTTCCTCCCAAGCCCCCGAACTCGCTCCTCCCCAGCCCCCGAACGCATTCCTCCCAGGCCCCCGAACGCGCTCCTCCTCGGGCCCCCAACGCGCTCCTCTCCAGCCCCGACGCCCTCTGTCGGCGGATCTGGAACCCGCGTGCCCGGAGGAGCCCAGCGCGCACGTGACCCTGCGACCTGACCCCGGTAGTCTTCACCAGGAAACCCGCGCCCGCTGTTTCTCCGCGTGGCAGTCGGGGAGCCAGGGAACCGCTGGCGAACTGGAACAGAGACCACGAGAGTGAACTGAGCAGAGGGAGCGTGAGAAGCGCAAAGCCCGGCCTTGCCACCAGCTTCCCCTCGCGGCCTCTAGGAACACCCCTCCCCGCCAGCGCCCCGCAGAGAGCAAGCGCGCGCGGGGGTAGGAGGGCACCCGGGCCAGAGCGGGAAACCAGGGTGGCGGCCGTCTGCTAGCGAACCTGAGCCCACTGGCTTCAGCTTTTCCATTTGTAATGTGGACGAGGAAGGACCCTAAGCAGGCAAAGTGTGCCAGGGAGAAACCCCGGGAAGCTGAGGCACCTACCTCCCACCCACCCCAGGCAGAGAAGACAAGGACCAGCGAGCCCCCCACTAGGTGGCCTACAGGGGTACCCGGGTCAGCAGAGGCTGCCGGTGCCCTTCCTTCCTGGAAGGCAGCGCCGAGACTGAGCTAAGCCGTTTGCTGAAAGTCGAACAGGAGAAAACCTGGAAGGCAGTGGGGGAAGCTGGTGCAACCGAGATCCTCCTGGCCTGGAAATCAAGACGCCCTAAGAGGTGGTCTGACGTCATGGGAGTTGAGCAGGGTCCTGGGGAACCAAAAGCCACCGGCTTTAAGACGCCCCTGCTGTAGGCTGGATTGTTTCAACGAACCCAGGGTTTCAGTGGCCGACACTGGAGGGGGACCACGGATTCCCTCCCTAACCCCTCCGGGGCGTCCGAGGCCTGCTCACGACGACTCTCCAGGGGCCACAAGTCCTCCCTAGGCGGGAGGTGAGAGCCCAGATCTTAGGCTCTGGCACCCGTGCTCCATCCTTGGTCTCCCTCCCTGATCTCAGCTGGGCCCTCACTAGAGCTGTCTTTTCGGGGTTTATCTAAGTGGAACCCCACGTGCCTTCTCCGACTTCCCAGCTCCAGGTTAGCTTCCGCACACTCCTGTCACGGGCGGGCGGAGGCCCTCCTGCACCCATCCCTTCAAAAGAACTAAGATGAAGGGGCGTGATTAGGGATGGTGGGCTGTAGTAGGGGGTAGGGGGGAGGTTTGAGGACAGGCCACACTATGTGAAAGGCTGGGCTTATGCTCTTTCCTGCGGCCTGAGTCCAGTCTGGAGGGCCTCGACCCCAGGGTTTCCGAATCGACTGTCCCAGGCCTCAGGCCTGGCTGCACCATGTGGGTCGGGAACCCGCCCTGGGGGAGCCGGGCTCTGCGCTGATTCAATTCCATTGCTCCTTGGTCTTTTGTGGGGGGTTGGTGTGGGACTCCAGGGGCCAGCACGGACCTGAACCAAGGGCGGGACTGAGAAGGGTGAAAATGAGGGCTCCTAAGAGAGAGGAGTCCAGTTGAAGCCGTTAGTTACAGCTTCCACCAGGCTCTGCTCCAGCCGTGCATTGCAGGCCAGTCCCGGGCCTGGAGGGAGCATGCAGGGCCCTCTCCTGCTTGTCCCCCAAACTTTTACCAGCTGCGCTGGCTGCCCATAAATTCCATAAATGTGTGAGAGTGCGCACACACCTACCCATCAAAGCATTTAACACAAACACACAAGAGCAACAAATTCCAATTTCAGAATTTTCACCACATAAAATTCATCTTCACTTGGGGAAGCTCGGCCCCCGCACCTGGAGGTGGGGAGACGGCGGGAGAAGAAGGGGCTCGTGGGGCGCCCTGGGGAGCTTCAGGGAATCCGTCCTCCCCCTGTTCCTGTAGTAGGAAGGCTCGGGGTGGACTCCGCAGCAACGATACGAGCCCGCGTGGGCTGGAGGCAGCCCGAAAGCCATGAGGCAGAAATGTCTGATTTTCCCGCCACAGCAGCCGCGGAGGTCCAATTTGCAGTGGAAAGGCGGGAGACGCTGGGAATTTGGAGCTATTCCCACTTTAAAGCCTGCGTGCAGAAGTCACCTTCACCCCACAGGGTGGGTCCACCCATCAGTTACCTCCCGTGAATCATAAAGACAAACAAGTTCTTATTTTTCTAGAATATTCCAAAAATGAGCGTCTGTGTTTGGGACTGAGCTTGTTTTCTCTGACATGATGGTGCTGCTCCGGCTCTGAGAGGCTCTCCAGGACGGGCGCCGGCCTAGTGGAGGCTGGGAGGAGCTGGGGGGTGCAGGGCCCTCACGTTCCTGCTGGAACCGCAGCTCCGGGATCCCGCGTCCGCCCCGCAGCAGTCTCGGGTTCTTGCGCTGACAGCCGGAGCGCCCGCCCGTCCCCGCATAGGCCTTCCCAGACCCAAGCCTGAGCACCCACCTGCGGGATCTCGGGACCCCGAGGGTCCCACTGGTCGCTGGCAAGAGTCGAGGCTGCATTTTCAGCGGCCGCCTGCGTTCAGTATAAATGGAACATGCTAGGAAACTCCGACATGCAGCGATTTTCCAAACCTCCTGCATCCCTCAACTCCGTGTGGCCACCGCCCTGAGTCACGCAAGGATTGGGCGACAGAAGCTCTGGGCTTCTATTTGTAAAACACAGAATGAATCGGGAGAGCTGAGTGAAGACAAAGCCATTTTTAAACGTTCGATTGGTGAGATTTCCCCACTTAGCAAACGCTTTCATTTTCAGAGCTGCCTGTGGCCGGACGCAGGTTCAGAAGATCGATTGTATTCCTGGATGAATTCCACCCAGGGAACCCAGTCCTGGGAACGCGCGCCCATGTACACAGAAAGCCCGTATTTTAGAAGGAATGTATGAGTGAAAAAGAAGCGAGCGTTCAGGACGCAAATTTGTAAATACGCTGTCGTGCCTTTGTGGGGATCTTCACATTGTTTACCCTGCTTTTATGCCCTTCTTGGCGCTGTCACGGGTGCGCAGGCTGGGCAGGCCGCCCTTTTCCCCACTTGGAGAACTCTGAACACTGAGGGCGTCTGCTGCAAGCTGCTATTCGGCCCATCCGGGTTCCCAGAGGAGCCGCTTTTCCTCCTACTGGTCCGGGGTTTGCAAAGTATCTGGATCCTTAAATTCTCCATCCCATATGCTCAAGACCTAAGAGCCAGACCCAAATGTGGGACCCAACTGGGGGAAAGTAGGGGAACCCAGGGTGCAGTTGCCCCCTCCCCCCCCGCCAGTGCTGACAGGCACCACACACCTTGGGCCACCTTTCCAATATTCTGCTCAATGTTTTGGGGACCCAAGGGACAGCGTGCCCGCACGTTGCTGTGTGACCCCTGCGGCTGGAACCTGCAGGGCAAGGCTTTTCAAAGACCCTGCGTTCCGCGCACTGACTTTTCCTATCAATGGGAGAGACGCAGGCTATTGACCCAACGGCCTCCTCCTCGCCGCCTATTGTAGCGGCTCAATCACGCACTTACCGGAAGAAAAGCGAGTTTATCTTAGCTTGGAGGAGCCTCGTGTTGCGAGTGTGTGTGTGCGTGTGTGTGTGTGTGTGCCTGCGTGCGTGTGTGTCTCAAGGGTGAGGGGAATTCTGCAACCAGAACTGCGCAGATGGGCTGTGGATAGACACTTTGAGAAAAGGGCCAATTTCCCCTAACAATGAGCGCTAAGTACCTGATAAATGGGGCTGGTGTTTATTCATGAGCAGGTACTTTGGAGATGGCGATTAGAACAGCCGCCCGCGCCGCCTCGCCAAGGTACTTAAGGCCAGGCAGGTGCAGCGCGGCGCACGGCCCCAGCGCACAAAGCCCGCGGCTGCCGTGGAGCGGGGAGGGGCGTGAATGCGGGTCGCGCCGGGCCCCGAGGGCGCGCGGCGCGCGGGCACCTTAGTCCTTTGTTCCAAGGCCACTTCGCCAAGGGGCGCCCCGGGAAAACCTCCCCTCTAATTACCAGGAATTTCCTTTGGTCCCTCCTCTGGGAGCCCAGCCGGGCAGCAATCGGTCCGGCGGCCGCGGAGACTCAGCGTGAGGCCGGGCTTGGCGTTTGCATAAATGCTGCCTGCGAGCTGTCTGTTAGCTAACCAGCTAAGTCACCAACTCAGATAGGAGCAAACAGAACCCGGGCCTGGGAACCGCGCGGCCACGCGGCTTCGGTCGCCCCCGCCGCCCAGGCGCCACCTCTGGCGGTGCGGGCAACCTCGGGCTTTCAGGTTTTGTTTCAACTCCAAGGGGAGAAAATTGGGGTCTGTCTCTTTCTACAGATTCCTGGCGCCGAGGTCGTGGGACAAACCCAATTTTGCCCTCAGAGCGGCTGCGGAATCTCTAACAACTCACAGCTTTTGCTCACTAGAGGCGGCCTCTCCTCGACACGCGCGGAGAGAGCTCAGCAGACGCCGGGGCCTCGGGGGACAGACTACAGAGCTCAGGGTCCTCGGCGCTCGCAGACTTGGAGCGGCCGAAGGGGCTTCAGGGCTGTGCCCGGCAACCTCGTGTCTGATACACTTCGGTGTCTCAGGTGCTGGGGTGCGCAGCGTCCGGGGTCTGAGGCAGCCTTCAGCCCGACTCCGCGGGCCTGCCCGGAAGCCTCTTAAAAATAATAATAAGGCTGGGCGCGGTGGCTCACCCTTGTAATCCCAGCACTTTGGGAGGCCGAGGCGAGCAGATCAGGAGTTCGAGACCAGCCTGTCCAACATGGTGAAACCTCGTTTCTACTAAAAAAAATACAGGAGGCTGAGGCAGGAGAATCGCTTGAATCCGGGAGGTGGAGGTTGCAGTGAGCCGAGATCGTGCCACTGCACTTCAGCCCGGGCAACAGAGCGAGACTCCGTCTCAAAAATAAACAAATAAACAAAATAATAATAAATCTTTTGGAAAGCAGATCGTGATTTTTCTCCAGTGCATAAAATCAGCGAGG
Organism: Callithrix jacchus; assembly: GCF_049354715.1. NCBI lineage: Eukaryota > Metazoa > Chordata > Mammalia > Primates > Cebidae > Callithrix > Callithrix jacchus. The sequence goes on along the minus strand of NC_133507.1, from coordinate 18,597,777 downwards.
AGAAACCTGTGTTTCAAACAAGTTGGATTCCCTTCAGGGAGAAAATTCTTTGAGACTGATAGGAAACAAGGCTACGGGGCCTGAAGTCACCCCCGTGAAGAACCCGACGGCTCCCTCGCCCGATGCAGATCGGCCGGGAGACTGCAGATATGGACATTCATTATAGATTGTCTTGGAACCTTGGGGTTAGAATATATTATAGATAAAATAATTCTGATTCCCTGGAAATTCAACATCCCGGATGTAAGCGAAGACCGAAAATGGTCATCTAGGGGCGCCGCGGGAGGGAAAACAGGCGGATCCAGCGCCCAAGGCCTGCAACACGCGGCCACCAGCCAGTCCCCTGCCAGCTGGACCAGGGGCTGGATTTGCTGGCGGCCGAGATGGACTAGAGAGCAAGGCTTCCCCTCGTCCTTTTTTTGCCAGGACCGGAGTCAGGGTTCCAGGGTGAAGTGTTTTCTCCGGCTCCGCCAAAGATACGGGTGAGGTGGTTTGCAAGACTGTCTGGGAGCTGCGGAGAGTCCGAGACGCGTGCGCCGCCGCGCTGCCAAAGCCAAGGGAATAGTCGTATTGCCCGACGGCTTCGGGGAGGCATTACTGACAGACTGAGGAGCGCTGGTCTGGGCACTCAGCTCTCTACGCCTTCCGTCGTGGAGCCCACAACGCCGGGCGCGGGAAACGAACGGCATCACCAGGCTGGGGTGGGCAGAGCGCATCCTCCCCTATGCCCGCCTCAAGATTATGGCTGGCCCCGGTAGGGGGCCCCGATTTTAGCCTTGAAGTAGAACATATATTGCAATGGCTGGGAGAGTGGGGGACAAAGATGACGCAGCACGAAGCAGTTTTTATATTTTTCATTCCCAAAACTTTTAAAGCACACTCAAGAGCTGCGGGTGTGATCAGGAGGGCCACCAGTACTAACACCTACTATCGATTTTCTTCACAGGAAAGATTTAGAATCAATTATAAACATACAATAAATTGATTCCTAGGGAAACATGCTCGGATGTAATCTTTGCAAGCCCCTCCTCAACTCCTTGGGTCTGCTCTCAGCCCACCTTTTCCCCCAATCCCAAACCTTAGCCCCTTCACCCTTCACTGTAAGTTTGTTTTGCTTTTCTCAAATGGAGAAAATGCTCCCCAAACTGGCAGCAAACCATGTTCTACAGAAGTATTTGAGCATATGCATTTCGGGCCGCGGGCACCCCCAGCCTTCTGACTTGTGTATTTCGCTCTGGCTAAGCCCCACGGACCTACACTCCCCCTCAGGCAGTCTAATGAGTTAGGCCATGAGACCTGCCAAGCAAGACCCTGGGCGGGCACAGATGGGTAGATCAGACCAAATGCCCCCAAATCCAACTGCAGAACCACCAAGGCAGGACCTTTCACTCAGGAAGTTTTACGTGGTTTGGGGTGCGTTTGAACAGGAATCTCTAGAGCGTTTTGGTTACTCCAGCTATTAGATCACATATACCTCATCTTTCCGTTTGGTGATAGAACCTCTACATGCAGCCAGGAAAGTGGGGAACATTTCATTAACCTGGCATCCTCTTCATTGCCAGCCTGGTGACTTATGTGAAGCTGGTGTTGCTAATGTCAAATTCTAGCCAGAAAGCACCAGGCTAGAAGATAGACTCCTTGACTCACAGGGTATGGTATAGTTTGGCCCTTCCTGAGGCCCACTCCCTCCTCACTGCAGCAAACCCCTCCGTGGGGTAGGACAGTGGCAGCCTTCAAGACCCGGCCTCTGTGGGAAAACTCAGAGGAAGCCCACCCTTCCTCCCTTTTCCCTAATCCTCCATCCTCTCTCTTGGTTTGTATGAAAGGACAGAGGTTTCTCTGACCCAGGATCAAACTGCAGGAATTAGGTAAGCGTGTGATTGAGTAAGCAGGATCTCCCACCCACCTCACCCTCTGCAAAGCATCTTCACACGCAGCATCTCCTACCCACTCGCCAGGCCTCCCAAGGAGACAGTCAGCTTCCTTCAACAGGCAGGACACAGAAGCACAAAGAATGAATTTGGGTTACCCCAAGATCCCCCAGCAAGGGGAGGTAGAGCCAGGATTCCTCCTGGCATTCTGATTCCAAGTCCAGGGTGGTGGTCCTCCCCCTACAATTCCAAGGAGGATGGGGGCATCTTTCAGGCAGCCTTGTGGGCTAATATGGGACCTGGCTTGCCACCAACAGGTGGAGACATTCAATTGAATGCCACCGTCACTGAGTCTCTACTTCTGTGCAAGGTACATACCAAGAGTGGGGAGGGCAACAGATACGGCTTCCCTGGCCTCTGGCTCAGGGAGGGAGAAAAAGCTTTCCAAACTGGCAGGAAGCCAGATCCTACCAAGGGCAGGCCCAGAACATGGGCAGTGCTCCAGAAGGGCAGGGCCAGTTCTCCAAGGACCAGATAAAAGGCATGTTGGCTCTCTAATTGGATACCATGGTATCTCGAGACTGCTAAGGCCTTTAGAAACTATCTGGGACTTCTTTACAGAGTAGGCAGGTGTTTTGCTCTGCTGGCAGTAGAAGTGGCTAGATCCTTGAAGAGGCTCCAGTAAGGTACACAGCTCTTCTCCCCAAGACCTTGACATCCAGCCCCAGTGTGAGCTCTGCTAAGAGATCATGATTCTAGTGCCCACTTTGACAATAGCCTCCAGCAAGTCCTTCTCCATCTTCAGTTTCCTCATCTGAAGCCAAGCCACAGGGCTTCTAAAAGAAGTTCCTCACATCTCTAACCTGCAGCTCTAAAAGAAGTGTGAGGGAGGCTGGCTACAAAGAACCCCCTGCAGACTTCTGAGGACACTTGGAGAATGAGATTCTCCCAAGAGAAGTGCACATTTCTATCTGAAATAATTTGATGGTGGGATGAGGCACATAGACCCTGAAGCCAGCTGACTGGGTTCAGATCTGCCCCTGATCTGCCAGCGAATAGCTATGTGGCCTTGGGTCACTTTACTCAGTCTCTCTGTGCCTCAGTTTCCTCATCTCTAAACCAGGGGTCCTGGTGAGGATTAACTGGCACAGGCTAGCTATTAATATGATTTCCCCAGACCCCTGGACACAGCTTTGTCCCTTCCCAGTCCTCTTGGTTTCTGCCACAGACTGTCATCATTTCTGTCCCTGTTCCACTGCCAGGATTTCAGCCTTCCCTGGATCCAGTATCTGGTCAGGAATGGGATAAAGAAGGGCAGGCACTGGTGTGTTGCCTGCTTGATGGGTACCTTGCCTGAAGAAGCTTTTTGCCTCAGTCTGTTACTTATTTTCTGATATGGAGAGAAACTGAGTCCATCTCTCTCTCTCTCCTTAATACCTCCAAGTGGAGACAGCTGTGTGAAAACATGTGTCCTTGGCTTTCAGGGGTGAGTGAGGGAGACCAAGCTGACCAGTCCCACTCATGAGGGATCCTCTCAGAGGCAGGTACAACACAGAATTTCTGATGTTTCCATTCTACACACACACACACGCGCGCGCACAAGCGGGCATGCGTCAGCTCCCTGAGGGCAACGGCTTTTCTATTTTGTTCTCTGCTCTAACCTCAGTGCCTAAAACAATGTCTGGCACAGAATAAGCATTGAACAAATAAATATAATTCTTCTAAAGGAGGGAGAAACATTCCACTGACTAGGTCTATTACACTTGCGTAGCAGGGTCTAGTCTTGATTTATTTTCCTCATCAATAGGTAATAGACTTTATGGCTAGGAAAGTAAAAAAGAACGTGCTTCAGATTTCTCTCCTTGAGACTTGGCCTCTAATTCTCTCAATTATCAACAGGGCCTGTCTTTCAACCCTCCCCTACCCACACACTCACACCTCGCTAAGTGCTGAGAGCCCAGGAGAGACAAGGTTTCAAGGGTCTGTATTTAAGACATTGGGGGTCCACGTGACCTCCTGGGAATCTGAATTGTCTTCATAGAGAATGAAGCTGCTGTTGTTCCATAGTTCTGGCACCCTCGGCCGCTTGGTTAAAGCACGTGGAGATGTATCGGTTTTTTTTCTTTTCTGAGTGGGGAGGGGCATTGTTTTCTGAAAATGCATAGTGACAACACAGTGTCATTAGAGGTGATTGTTGTTAATAATAACGGCTGTCATTCAAGGACACATTTGTGACTCAGGCCCTGGGGCCAAACTTAGCATCTTCTTTCATCCTCACAACAAGTTCTCGAGCACCAGATCAATTTGCAAATCCATTTTACAGATGAGGATACGGAGAGTTGACGCAAGTCACATGGTTTGTAAGGGAGCCGCCAGAATTTGAATCCAAGACTCCAAAGGGAGCTGTTCACTGTCCCTCCCCAACCCCCGTCTCCTCAACCCCTGACTTCTTTCTGTCTCTGAGTGATAAGCAAAGCAAGAAATTCACATGAAATGAAATGTGACTTGGGAGAGGAGTCAGGTAGCCACTATCTTAGGAGAAAAGCTAGAAAGTCAGTAGTATAGTCCAGCACACTGAGTCTAACCCTTCCTGCTAATATAAAACCTATTGGACCTTCTTCTGGCTGTGAGACTGAAGGCAAGTAATTTAACCTCTTCACACCTCAGTTTCCTCTTCTATAACAGGGAGCCATCTTCTTTAGTTGGAAGGTCTAATGAAATAATCTATAAATAAATTATTGTTCTCCCAGTCTACTGCAGAGTAGTATTTATACCACCCCCTGCCAACTGTGGCTGCCTTAAATGTCCTCATTTTACCCTTCCAAGTTAGGGAACCTAGAGGAGAAAAACAGTGGTTTGTCCAAGAGCTCAGGCCGGAAGTGCCCACAAGGAAGAGGAAGAGTCTAGAGCAGCCTTTACAGATGGTTTTGCAGAAAACGTTTTGGTTTCCCTTTTTAAAAAAGATGTAAACACCTTCCCAGGCTCCTCTGACATCAGCGTGTCAGTGATGAATCATAGGGAATCTAAACGCACGCACTAGGTAGATCAGTCTCCATTTTTAGTTAAGTTCCTAGTGGCTCCGCTGAGGCCTTGCAGGAGGGTCCCAAGTCACATGCACTTCGTGAAACCTTAGCTCCTCTAGGCCCTCTGGGGACCCAGTCAGATGAAGAGCAGAGCTGTGCAGAGGCTGAGGTGCTCCCTTCCGGCATTTCTCCTTCTTTTTTAAAATTTAAAGCAATCTGCACAGAATTTTTCTGCTTTCTTTTTTTTTAACAGGGACACAGAACCAACGTTTTCAGGCTGGTTCTTGCTTGCGAGTGAGGGACTTCATATGTGATGAAACAGAGGAGGGGAGCCCTGGGAGCTATTACATTTAAATCAATGTTTAAAAACAAAACAAATTTGACCATCTCACTGCTTTTTAGATTGATGTGTATGTATGATTTTTAAAATTCATTCATCCAGAAATGACTTCATTTATTGAGTATTTACTAAGTACTCAGATGTACACCGACCCTCTGCTGAAGGTGTCAAGAGAGGGAGAGATGTGAGGAAAATCTGGGTAGGCCTCCTGGAGGAGGAGGCACTGGCCAAAGTTCTACCAATTGGAGTTGGGAAGGAGTGTACTCTTGCAGGCTGGTACTTCAGCATGAGTAAAACCCCAGAGGTGAGAAATCTTAGGACTATGTAGAGAAGAAGGGAAGCAGTATAGCTGCAGGGAAAAGGCCTTCTTTCCCCTTCTAATTTGCTACTTCTAAGTTGCTGTGAATTTAGAAGCCAAATATCATAGATGTTAGAACTGTGTGTAAAGCCCGAGTACATGAATGACCTCAGAGCAAGCACCTGAGGATGAACAGCAGTAACAGGGGACAAGGCTTGGGCGACTCAGAAGAAGCTTCCTGTGCCCTTTCAGCTTGGCAGAGCACGGGGGGTGGGAGGTGAGGTACAGGCTAGGCGCACACTAGCACTGTCACTGCACGGAATCCAGGAACTAGGCCTGCAGGGACAGCAAGAGTTCCCCCTACACACAAATAACCCCGTATGGCCCCTGCACTGCCAGTAAGTCACAGCCCAGCCCAGCCCAGCCCAGCAACCACCATTTGGTCCAGAACCTTATTTTAGGCTCTGGAAATGGGCTAGGGGAGTGGGGGTGGGCACAGCGGAGCCACACACACCTCCGGCTTTTCAGGAGGGGCCTCAGGGCCTGGGGAGCTAGAGTCTCAGCCAAAATCTCAGAGGAGTCAAGGAAGCGCTAGAGCCGGAAACACAGGAGAGACCGAGGCTAGCCAAGGAGAGATGGGTAAGCCACACGCCGTTGGGAAAGGCTGGCTATCTTACCGGGCCTCAGCTGGGCGTCCTGGCCCTCTCTACCCACCGCCCAGGCCTGGGGCCCACCTCCCCGAGCCCTGGAGCGATAGTGCAGCCCCAACCCCGCCGGAGGCCGAGCTCACCATCCTTCGCCTGGCTCCTGGGGCCCCACACGGTCCCGGGCCGGGGGCGGGGCACAGGGGTACGCCCAGGCTCTTACCTCCGCGCGGGCTTCCGTCCGGCCAGCACAGTTTGTCGCTGGGACTGCGGGGCTGGGGAGGCTCTCACGGGCTCGTATCGCGCCTCCCCGCCCCCCGTCCCCCGCGCCCGGAGCCCCTAGACCGTTCGGTGGCCCCGAGTGGGGACGCCGGGATTGGGAACAGGCGCCGCGCCGGCGGGAGAAGGAGGCTCCTGCGGGGCGCGGTGGGGCGGGGCGGGGGTCTCTGCCGGGCCCCGCCCGGGAGGGGACGTGGGAGCGAAGATCCCGGAGAACAAAGGCTGCTGGGTGAGCTCTGCGCCCCCCCTAACCCCCGCCTCCGGGTCTGGCCCTGAACTTGAACTTGTACTTGACGCTTCTTCCGGAAGGTGGCGGGGAAGCCCCTCCGAGTTGGGACGGGGCTGGTCCAGCCACCTGCCGTCCTGGGAGGGGCGAGCCCGCCCCTGTCTGAGCCCTGAGGGACCCCGGCGTCCTAGGGCCCCGCGCGCTCCAGACAGCCCTGGCTCGAGGGTCCTGAGGTCCCCGGGTTCCCTCGGATGGTCGCGGTCCTGGGTCTCCGACCCGGAGGAGTAGCCCGGGGCCCTCGCCGCATTCCCTCCCTCAGCCCCACCCTGTCCTGAGCCCTGCTGCGCGGGGCAGGCCAGATTCTCTGCACGTCGCGTCGGCTGCCGCTATTCAGCGGCTAATTGAACGTTAATGGCAGGTGCGGATGAGGTCACCGGAGCTGGCTTTTCTCACACATTTTTCATGCAAATTCGAGAAACTCTAAACAAATTTGAATAAAAAGCTCTTTGTGCCCCGCTCCTCCTAGTCGTCTCCCTCCCGCTCGAGGTCCTGGCTCCTCCCGGGGCCCTGGGGCTCGAACTGGGAGCCCCGGGGAGCGCCGCCTGCCGGCCAGCGGTTCCGCCCCCCCAAGTGGCCAAATGCGGCCCGGGCTGCCGGGGGCGGGGGAAAGATGTTTCATTTGGGATCGTGGGTCTGGTCCTGCGGGGTGGGGCCTTTAGGGAGGACGTGTGTGCAGTTAAGCCCGGCATCTGGATAAATGGGGCTGCAATGCTCCCTCCCCCACATCACACTGGGCCGGCCACGTGGGCCACTCCGGATGGCCAAATTGGCCTCACTCTGGTTCTTGGTTAAGTAGGAATAAGGATAGTGTCCAGTTAGGCACACAGATGTGAGGATTAAGTCACGATGTAAGACACAAGCTAGCACTTAGAATAGTGCCTGGCACAGTAAGTCTTGATTATTCTCTGGGGTCCAAAGGCCTTCTGAGAATGAATGTTGTGATGAAAGCAGGCTTGTGAATTTGCTCCTACATGAAAAAACTCATCAGGGGCTTTCAAGAGACTCACTGCCCCCTGCATCCCATTCTGGTCACAGACTTGATATCTGGAGGCTAACTCCACTGCTTCCAAGCTGTGTGGCTTTGCCTATTTCTTAGTCTTTCTAAGCCTCTGTTTCCTAGTCTATAAGATAGAATTCAGTCTTATGGGGACATTGTAAGAAGTAAATGAGAAGACGCTGATGGAGGTTGAGGAGGAGCCTGGGGGCTGGCCCCCAATCCAGAACCTCCAGGACCCCTCTCCCGAGGGCAGGACACCCACAAGGTAGGCCTTGCACTGGCCATGACCTTCATCTTCTTGCTCTGATGACCCTAGCTCAGGGCAAGACTGACTTTCCAAGCCCTGTAAGACTTTTCTCCAACCTTTCCACCCATTCCAAGGTCCCCACCACACCTCAAGACACAGGGGTTGTTTTTGCTGGTGGCGAAACACTCATATTGCTTTCCTCACTCATGTCCTCCTAGAAAAACTGACCAGAGACATGGAAGGCTTTGCAAAGAAAATTTATTTGTGGTAGGCTACAAGAAAGGCAAGGGGTTCACAGCAAAGGAAGAGACCTCTCCGAGAGCTTGCCCTAGTACTGGAGGACCTGTGGGCCGTGGAAGGGTCCTGGTGATTCAAGCTGCTGGAGCGCCGTCTCTGCTCTCCTACTTCTGCTTCTCCACCCTCAGCCTTCCCAGAGCCCTGAACCAGGCCAGCCTCTGGCAAACACTGGAGCAGCCCTCAGGAGCAGCCTCATCTTCCTGCCAAGGACCCCAAGGAACAGCCAATCCTATGGGAATGCAGACGACCAGCAGCCACGTGCTCCTTTTGTATGAAGCTCTGGAACCCTGTAAAGCCCTACTCTTACCCCACTGTCCAGGCCAGGGCTGGGCACAACCCAGGGGATGCCATTGCGTGGAAGTGGGGGAGAAGCCCAGCTAAAAGACTATTTGAGGGGTTAATGTTTCCATATGTGGGTGCTGGCAAGCAGAGTCTGCAGTTTCAGGGACAGGCTGTAAGGATCTCTTTGGGGCCAGAGTACAGATTTCAGAGTCAAAGAGACTTGGTTTTGATCTCAGTTCTGGCACTAACTTAGCTGTGTGACTTAGGACATATAACAACTTTTCTGGGCCTGTGTCTTTGCCTGCAGAATTGGTTCACCAGTGACACCCACATCCCATCAAATTATGAGTCACTGCAGTAAGGCTGTGACCTGGCACCTGACTGCCCTCTGTACTTGGTCACTGTTAATGCTTTTATCTCCCCAGTCCACTGGCCCCACAATCAATCTGAAGTGGCTGTAGTGCCCAGGCCTCAGGGACCAGGTTTCCCAGGCCCCTCTAGATAGCCCCATTTTGCCTCTTGACCTGCCCCTGCCCCTGTTGCCTCCCAGGCCACTGAGGCCCAACTGAGAGCTCTGCAGGCTGCTGCAGCCCCCAACCTAAGGCAGGTGTAGCCTGATCCAGTGCCCCTGGGATGGGGGGCGGGTGCAGCGTTACCTCCCAGAGGCACTTTCCAGGCCATTTACTCTTTCAGGGATGAAGTAGGGGTGGGCACCCGCACCTCTTCTGCTCTGTGATGTCTTTCTCTCCGGACACATGCCACTTATGCAAATAGCACCATTCCCGGCCTGGCCCCCACCCCCTAGCATGGTGATACTTTTGGGCTGTGGCCAGATGGGGGCACTCCCCAGTTCACATGTCCAACACCTGGCATGACTCCAGGGCCTCCAAAGGTGCCTCCTAGACCCCAAACAAGCAGGTCCTCAGGGCAGAGGGGGAACATCTGCCAGGAAGGAAACCAGAAGCCAAGGCCTACCCACCATCTACCACCCACCTCCCCTGTCCCTAGCCAAGCTCCTGACTCTGCCCCTCACTTCAACAAACCCATCAACCTCTTTCGATTTGGTGACACTGGAATAACGACACCCATGTAAGCAAGATCCAGAGACGGTAAGCCTGGCACTTAGTAGGCTTTCGATTAACACTGGCAGCCATGATGGCATGTAATTATTAGGCCCCAAAATGGCCCATGGCTGAAGCCACCAGTGACTGTGGGATACTTTCTCGTGCAACACCACCACCACCCTCTTGAACCCATACCAACTTAGTTGACAGAAGTTAAGCCTATTATATTGAACAACCAACCCCTTTATATTTTTTCAATAAAAATATCTTAGGAGCACAAAAACATAACAGTATAGAAGAGTGCATTCCCCCACCTCCACTCCCCAGAGGCAGCCTTCCAGTATATATTTCCAGAAACGATCCATATATAAACATACTTGTAACTAACTTTTAAACATCTACAAATAAGATCATACTCCACGGCCTGTTCTGTAATTTATTCTATTCGCCTTATCATGTGAACTGGCCAACCTTCCACATCAACTTATATATGGAGATCTACCACACTGATTTTTACAGCTGCATGGTATTCCACAGTATGAACGAACCATAGGTTCCTGTCCATTTCTTTACACTCTTAAAAAGAGATGCTCTGGCTGGGTGTGGTGGCTCACACCTGTAATCCCAGCACTTTGGAAAGCCAAGGCAGGTGGATCACCTGAGGCCAGGAGTTCGAGACCAGTCTGATCAACATGGAGAAACTGTCTCTACTGAAAACACAAAATTAGCCAAGCATGTTGGTCCATGCCTGTAATCTCAGCTACTTGGGAGGCTGAGGCAGGAAATTAACTTGAACCCGGGAGGCAGAGGTTGCAGTGAGCCGAGATCGTGCCATTGCGCTCTAGCCTAGGCAACAAGAGCGAAACTTGTCTCAAAAAAAAAAAAAAGAAATGCTCCTCTGATGAACGCCTTTGTACATAATTCTTTTACAAATATGCCCAAAAATAGTGCCATTTGTTTTTGACCAAGTATATGTGCCTTTTACATATACATATTTATATTGCCACATTTCCAAAAACAGTGTACAATTTACACTCCCCAACTGACAGTATTTGAGTCTTCAAATAGGCATGTGATGCTACAGAAAACACAACACTAGCCAGCCAGTCGGTACAGGCCACAGAGGCACCCATGGAGCCAACCGAGACCAGCACTGGACCAGCGCACTGTCCTCAGGGCGGTTCCCAGTGGTCTCTCCCTGTCCAGGCCTGTGTTGGCTGGCGGTCCAAGGGTGCCCTGAGTCAAAAGGGAGTGGGGCCCACAGGGGGGCTGGGTGGAGGGCAGGGAGCACGGCTGGGGTCCCGCCTGGATGATTTCCTGCAGCCATTGTCTCTGCCCTGCCTGGTCTCCTTGGGGTGAATTTATTCAGGGGTCTTTGGAGAGGGGGCTAGGCAGGAGGGTGTGCGATCTTCACCAAAGGCACCCAGGAATGTGTCACAGAAGGGGGGGAGTCCATCCCTGGGAGAGACGGGACGTCAAGAACCCCTGACTAATGAATAGTGAGTCTGCCCTTGAACCTCACTGGGTTTCACCATTCTCAGGCCCAGAACAAGAGCTGAGACACGTCTGAGCCCAGCTGCTCGGGGACGGCGGCGGTTCATCTCAGACACTTTGACAGGCCGGGCCTTTTCCCTGCATAGCTCAGATCTGCCTCCCAGCTCCCCTGGCAACAGCATAGCAGCATGGCTCCTGGGTCCAGGCCCTGCCTGCTGTGAGCAGGAGGAGGGAAGAAGAGGAGCACCAAGGGGAGGACTGGCTGGGGAGAGGGAGCCGTTAACTCCTCGAAGGCTGGAGTCCCTTGCTCTGGCAACACTGCCAGGGTGCTGCCCTTGGTCCTCAGCGGGAAACGTGATGAAGAGCTTCTGTTTGCTGGAGGCCTATCCGGAATGTTCCATGCACCTCAGACCCAAACAGAACTGGCTAGGGATGACAACAGATATGGTAAAGAAGATGCTAGGCCAATGGGCCAAAGGCAAAGGCCCTTGAGGGATGGGTTGGGGTACATTTTCCCAGGTCCCTTGCCAAGTCCCAGATGGGCAGGATTACAGTGTCCTCCTCCTCCATCTTGGCCCCTGCCTGTGACAACCTCAGGACAGAGGTTACTTGCTCTCCCTTCCTGCTGGGCTTTTGTCCTTCTGGGGCTCTTGCATGTCCTGGGCTGGCTTGGCTCTGTATGCCAATCCTGTGACCTTGGCAAGAACCACATTCCTCTGTCTCCATTTCATAAAAGCTGAAAAGAGGCTGTCCGATCATACTTCACTTCACAGGACGATCTAAAGATAAGAGAAATAATACGTGAGAAGCTTTGCACTCTGGGGAGGAAGGTGTCCTATAAATCTCATTCAGGTATTATTAGGGCTGAAACTAGGTATTTCTGCTCCCTGGGGAAGGAAGGGCAGTGGGCTGTGGGGAGGAGCTCCTCCAAGGTTGTCTCAGCACCTCCCCAGCAGGGCAGTCCTGAAGCTCAAAGGCAAGAGGTCAGGAAAGTCAAGGGTTTATGCCTGTGGCCTTTGAAGCCTGTGGGTACAGCTCCAAGTAAGAGGTAAGAGAGAACATCACTGCAAGGCACTTCATCTGTATTATTTCTATGCCTCACTGCAACTTTATGAGAAAGGTGTGGTTGTCTTTGTTAGAAATAAGGGAATAGAGGGTCAAAGAAGCTAGGGAGCTGGCCCACGGCCACGCCAGTCATATGTGGTGCTGAGTCCACATCCCTGTCAGCTGTACCAGTGGCAGAGCTGCCTAGCTGGGGTGCTGCAGAGAGGGGTCAGCACCACAAAATAGTGTTTCCCCCATGGTTGCTTCTCAGGGATTAGAGCTTTTGAGTCAAAAGGTTCTGGTCCAAGGAAGTGGAATGGGGCAAGTCCCAAGGAGAGCACTGCAAACCCACCTTGAGGACCACCTGGGCAAACAGAGCCACTAAGGCAAACAGCATCCAGAGCAAACGGGAGTGAAAGGAAGGACAAAGGCATCCAGAGAGGCTGGGAGTGCCCCTAGGTGGGACTTGCTCTCTGCCCAAGTCCCGCTTCAGGACAGGTCACTTCCCCACCCCACGGCCATGCCAGCCGTGAGCTGGGTTTTTGTTTTTGTAGCCTCTAGGTGATGGTGCCTCCTTGCACTCAGTCCAGCTTGAAAGGGACAAAGCTAGCTGGGTTTCCTGTGAGCCAGGGGGTTGGGAGCAGGGGTTACTGGCAGGTAACAGTAGAAACAGCAGGAAGAACTCCCACAGGGCAAAATGCAGGGGCCAAAAGGGACCTCAGACACCATCTTATCCAATGCTCCTTTTCTTTTTTTCTCCCTTTCTCTTTCTTTTTTAAGAGATAGCATCTTGCTCTGTCATCCAGGCTAGAGTGCAGTGGTGCGATCACTGCAGCTTGGAACTCATGGGCTCAAGCTGTCTTCCTGCCTCAGCCTCTCAGGTAGCTAGAACTATGGGTGCACTTCACCACACTTGGCTGTTGTTTTCCTTTTTTAAGAATAGGTCTCGCTATGTTGCTCAGGCTCTTCTCAAACTCTTGGCCTCAAGACAGCTCCTACCTCAGCTTCCCCAGTTACCGGGATTACATGTGTGAGCCACTGCACCTGGCCCAATGCTACATTTCTAAGTCCAGTAAAGGAGGTGGCTTGCCCGAGACCACTCAATGGGAAAGTGGGCTAGAGTCCAATCTCTGAGTTCCAGCTAGGTAAGGTAGCATCTTCCTGTGCCCTTGTCACTTTACCAGACCACCTTAGGCCCTCAAAGCCAACAGTTTCACCCAACAAGGCAAAGAAAAAAAGAAGTCAGCATTGGCCAAGTGCAGCCAGCACGTGTCTAGGCACGGCCTCGGAAAGCCTGGGGCTGGAGGGAAGACACTGCTTGCCTTGAGGCCAGAATCTCCTTGATGACAGAACATGGCTCTGCACTTCCCCAACACCACACTCCCACTCTCCACAGTCAGATAACAGAAACCATGAACCTCCCCTGGCTGATGAAGAATCAGGCATGAGGAATTAGATCGGAGCACAAAGACCCCATCATCCTGACCCGCAGTGCTTCTGAGAAGAAGGGACAGGAAGGACGGGCAGCTCTAGGGTACACGAGGGTGGTGAGAGCCCACAGAAGCAGCTCTTCCCCAGAGCCTGGTGGCAGGTCTGCTGCCAGCTTTGGGCAGGAGCTGGAAGGCCCTCAGTTCACTGCCCTCTGCTTCTAGGTCCTCTTCCAGGTCAGGCAGGGTGCCCCACCCCAGGCAGGCCTGACTTGCTTGAACGCAAAGGAAATTTCAGGATCCTGCATCCTGCAACCTCCTCAGGGACGTCTGTATGGCGGCTGATAAACGGACTCATGATAGGGCAGGAGGACAGAGGGACAAGGTATGCCCAGCTGTGCCCTCCTCCCTGGGTGGTTCGGGCCAGCTGTCACTTTGCCTGGTTGGTGTCCAGCCTGCACAGGTGGTTAAATATTCTGAATATCACCATTGTCCCCACCCCCCAAATCTCAGCTATCTTAAATGATCTGAGAGGCTTAACTTCTTCCTATCTGCCCCATATAGAAGGGAAAAGGAGAAGAAAAATTAACCCCATGAAATGCTTTCCATGTGCCCAAGAGTCTTCACAGCAACTCCAGCAGAGGTAGGAATGATGACACTCATTGCACAGATGAGGGGTTGGAGGCTCAGGGACATCCAGGGTCTACTGCAGTCATGGCAGAAGCAAAGCAGCACCCTGGGCCTTGGCCCACAGTGTCGTCCTCTGTCCCTCCCTCCAGCCAAGGTCCAAGGCCTGGGCTGCCCCCGTTCTGCTGAGCTCAGAACCATTTGAGCTTTGCATTTGCACCCCTACCTCAATTTCCTGTCCCTCCTGGGTTCTCTCAGGGCCCATCCCCTGAGACAATCAGGGGTTGATCTCAGGGGTTCTCTCCCCCGCCCATCTAGGCAGGGAAGCCATTCTGCCCAGCATACTTGCTTAGTTCAAATCCCCACCCCGGACTAGCCCAACAGCATATTCCTGGCTGACCAAGTGAATACCTGCGACTTACAGAGGCTTCCTCTAACTGGGATTGGCAGCCAGAGGATTTGGGGACTGGGGTAAGGGTGGAGGCAGCTACCAAACAATAAAAGCTTAGCCATGCAGAAAGGGCCAGAAAGCCCTAATCTTGAGAACTTTCCTCCTGAGGGACAAAGAGGAGATGACGCCTGGCTGCACGCAGGGCCTGAGCCCCAGCCCTCCACTGGGCACCACCCGTGCTGGGTCCAGCCCTGCAGGGCCACTGCCATAGGAGGGGGAGCTGCACTCGGAATGTGATTCCCCAGCTTTGCATGACACTCTGTTAGCAGAGTGCGACTCCCAATACACCCTGTCACCTCCTAAAGCCTGGGCCAGCCCGCCCCACAGCCACAAGGATCACCAGATTAAGGAGCTCAGAGCTACAGCTGAGCCGGCTAAACCCCAGGAGGTAGGAATGGGGAGGGGCAGGGAGGGCGGTGGGCAGCTCCCCCAAGGCCCTGCTGCCCTGCTTCTTCTCTCAACCCATACTATGGGCACCTCTCTCACTCTGTCCCAGCCATGAAGCATTCACTTCCATCCTTTTTTCTTCCTCGAGCTTTGGACCTTAACCACCAGTTATCCAGCTTGGGTGAGGAGTAGCTCAGGGAGACAGTGAAAGCAATAGAAAAAGAGGCCCCCCAGAAACAGAAATAGAAAGAGAGAGAGAGGCGGGGAAGGGAAAGGCAGCCCAGATGGAAGGAACAAGCGCACTGCGGGTGGGAACTGGGTGGGAACTGGCTGGCGCAGTGGCAGCGGGAGGAAGGTCCCTGCTGGAAGGAGGCCCAGGGCCTCCCCTGCCTTGCCTGAGTGGCTGGCTATCTGAGGTGAATTCCAGAGGCTCCTGTGGGTGGCTCTAGCCAGCTGCCTGGCCCCAGGGCAAGGTACATCCCACAACACCTGATGAGAGAGTGGGAGGGTGCCAGAGATGGGGAGGCTGGCAAAGAAAAAGACAGAATTCCTGTCCACTGAATCCTGAGACCCCTGCCCTGAAGAGCAGGGCAATGCTTCATCCCACTCCCCACCCACCACCCAGGGTTATTCTGAAGGGCTGTGGAGAGGTGGCAACTCTGGAGTTCCCAGATGAACCCTGACCCTTCTCAGCCCTGTCCCCTGTTCCCCTCAATCCCAGGGCCTGCAGGGGGTGACAAGGACACACCCAGGGCCCTGGCCAGCAGCTGCTCTCCCTCTAGCTTCTCCTTTGCCAAGCTCCCTTCTACTGGGCCAGGGCCTGCTTCCCAGCACTGCAGGATAGGGATGAGGAAGGGCTCATCTGTGAAGACCTGGGAAGGCAGGCTCTGCCTGCTCCTGGTCCTCCCCACACTCTGAAAACAGGAGCCCACACTGAATATCAACAGGGATGAAATCCTTCCTGCAACACTCCCCTCCGCCCCCAGCCAGAATCCATTAGTCCCATTCCTGTCATTGTGCTAAATCAGCCAATGCTAAACCAAGAGAGTTTTGAAATGATCACCACTGTTACCACCATCAGAGGCTCTCTGAGCTAGAAGAGAACCAAGAGATTTCCTGAAGTTCAGCTCCCTCCTCCTCCTGCCAACCAGAAAACTGAGATTCAGGCATCAGGGGTACTTGGTCTGCCTGAGGTCACATGGAAGCTGGTGACAAGGACATGCCTTATGTATGCCCTGTCTACCAGCCCCCTTTCCTTTCAGGGCCATGCCTCTATAAGGGCCTAAAAGGGAGCTTCTCCATCATATCCCAAATAAGATCCTGGTCCAACCACAGGCGGTAGGGGTCTGGGGATAGGGAAGGCCGTAATGCGATCAGCAGACTGGCCATCTGGCTCGGGGACGGAGAAGAGTCCAGACTGGCTGCTTCTGCTGCCCGGTCCCGAGGGGCCCTGTGTCGCAAGAGACAGACGGCCAGATGGACAGGCACTGGCCTGGGTCTGGGAGAAAGCCAGTGAGTCCCCAGTAGTCAGAGCTGACCAACTTTCAGACACGGAGGGGTGGTGGGGAGAAGGCATAGGCAGCAAAGCCAGGCCCCCCAGAGGGCAGAGAAACAGCACTCCAGGATGGGAAAGCCGTGATCCCCCAGCCGAGCTCAGAGCCTGGCTCCCCAGGTAGGCCCAGCCCCTCTCATCTCCAGGCCCCCAGCCTACTGGCCAGCCACAAACAGGGCCCCCTCCTGGGGGGAAAGGCAAACACATCTCCCCTGGCACCTTCTCAGACATGCATGCAAAACTAATTAACATGGGGAGACATGTGAGCAGCCGGCCAGCTCCACACCCTCGAGTCCACGCAAACAAGGCGAGCCCTTGTGCAGGGGACGTGCACAAAGCTTTGTTGCTAATTTAGGCATCTGTCTCTGTCTGGTCTGGTCCTCCTGCCTGTGCTGGGGTTTTTCCCAGCCCCTTGGACAATGCTGGGAACAGGCCCACCGATCCCTTATTCAAATCACACCCAGCACAATGAGCTCATTGTGCAGGCCACAGAAAAGGGGATGCTGGGGGGTGGGAGTGTGTAACGGGGCATCAGGGAGTAGAGGAGGGTGAGGGGGTGTAAAGAAAACGGGAACCCAGGAAAGTGTTTACTAACACAGACCCTGCAGCTGCCTTGGGCCCCCTTGCCCTCCCCTGCCTGGCTCAGAGCTGGGGGGAAGTGCTGGAACTCAGAGGTGGGGGGCCCGAGAGTAGAAGAGGGCTGAAACCTTCATCTTGTTGACCTCTCCCACCTTCAATAGTTTATAGCTACCTCTGCACGTCCAAGGCCAGGCACAGTTTTTAATATGATGGTTTGGGGGTTTGCTTCAGGCTTAAATGTGCAGATCCCAACTGCAGAGGAGGAGACAGAGCTGAGGGGAGAAATGCTTGCGGCTGTGCAGGATGGGACCTGCGGTCTCAGCCTTTGTCTTCCGGCAATGTTTCATTTTTTCCTCCTTTCCAGCTAATAAATTAGAGAAGAGACCATGAGCTGCGAAGGGAGAAGCTCCCCATGGATGGCAGCAGAAGGCCAGAAGGGAAGTCTGGGAGCTCATGGCAGATGGGGCTCACCCAGCCCAGCGGCTGCCCAACCACACCTGGTCAGACACTGACATGCAGCCCCACACAATGAGCAGCATGGAAAAAATCTAGACACACACACACACACACACACACACACACCCTCCTGATGTCCCTAAGCAGGAGAGCTGTGCCACACACACACACATCCTTTCCTGAGGTACTTGAGCAGGAAAGCTGTATTTCACACACATGCACACACATACACACACACACCCTCCTGAGGTCCCCGAGCAGGAGAGCTGGGCTTTGAAATGCCCTCCCTCCTTACTGCCACCTCCCCCAGCTCCTTGTCGCACTGAGCGAGCCTAGACAGGCCGACAGAAACAGACACACACAGCCTGACACTGACACGCAGCCACAAAAAGAACCACACACACCCAGAGGCAGCCCAGACACACAGTGACAATGGTGTAACGAACGTAGGACGTCAAGTGCATTCCATCAGAAGCCCACACTCTGGCTGCCCTGCACAGCCCTGGGTGGTGAAAGGTTACAGAGAAGTTGTCAGCTAGCTCTTCCAGCAACCTCCTCCCAAGGCGCCCAGGACTGCTGCCGGGGACAGGAGGTAGGGTAAAATACCGTTTCCGGCATCCAGATGGAAGCAAATTCCTCCTGAGACAAAAAACTTTGGATCTGGTCTCAGCCCTTAGTCAGTACTGGTTGAGCTGTCTGATTTTTCTTTTTTATATAATAAAAGAAAGGGTACTCATGAAGTATCCTGCATTTTGTGATGATATAGCTTGAATCTGCGGCAAAGTGGAATCTTGCTAGGATAGTTTCCTACTGTGGTTCAATCCAAAGGTTAGAGTGATTTCTTTCTGGTGTTAAAAAAAATTCTGTGAAGGCTATCATAACACAAATGGTTAAAGTATCAGAAACTCTTTAAAATGTGCTCTGGGGATCCCTCTACCATCCCAGAGGAATGGAACTGTAGTAGGTTAAACCATATGAAATTACCAACATTTGACTATTTTTCATCAAGAAATTTCACATGGGTCAACCTAGTAGGTGCTTGCTCCAAGAACCACCAAGGATATTTCCCCCTTTTAAATTAAATGACATTTTTTTTTTTAGAGACAGAGGTCCCATTCTGTCACCCAGGCAGGAGTGCAATGGCCAGATCAGAGCTCACTGCAGCCTGGAACCTCCAGCCTCAGCCTCCTGAATAGCTGGGACTGCAGGTGTGCCACCATACGCAATATTTTCCCTTTTCAAATGTCCTTCCTGAACTGGGTTATTTTCTCTCTGAGGCAGAAAAAAAATAACAGTATTCCAAGACCTAAATCCATCTCAGATCATCCATCTATAGCCACATAAATACGTTGCACAGAGAGGTCAGAACAGCAGCTGGAAAGAACTGCCAACACAAATGTGCAGCCCAAGGACCATGTCAGGACGGGGCCCACCTTCAGACTCTCGTCACCATGTCAGGACGGGGCCCACCTTCAGACTCTCGTCACCATGTCAGGACGGGGCCCACCTGCAGACTCTTGCCACCATGTCAGGACGGGGCCCACCTTCAGGCTCTTGCCACCATGTCAGGACGGGGCCCACCTGCAGACTCTCGCCACCATGTTAGGACGGGGCCCACCTGCAGACTCTCGCCACCATGTCAGGACGGGGCCCACCTTCAGACTCTTGCCACCATGTCAGGATGGGGCCCACCTTCAGACTCTTGCCACCATGTCAGGACGGGGCCCACCTTCAGGCTCTTGCCACCATGTCAGGACGGGGCCCACCTTCAGACTCTTGTCATCATGTCAGGATGGGGACTCACCTTCAGACTCATGCCACCATGTGAGGATGGGAATTCACCTTCAGACTCTCATTACCATGTCAGGATGGGGACTCACCTTCAGACTTATGCCACCACGTCAGGATGGGACCCACCTTCAGACTCTTGTCACCATGTCAGGACGGGGACTCACCTTCAGACTCATGCCACCACGTCAGGATGGGACCCACCTTCAGACTCTTGTCATCATGTCAGGACGGGGACTCACCTTCAGACTCTTGTCACCACGTCAGGATGGGGACTCACCTTCAGACTCTTGCCACCACCTCAGGATCGGGACCCACCTTCAGACTCTTGCCACCACGTCAGGATGGGACCCACCTTCAGACTCTTGTCACCACCTCAGGACGGGACCCACCTTCAGACTCTTGTCACCACGTCAGGACGGGGACTCACCTTCAGACTCTTGTCATCCTGTCAGGACGGGGACTCACCTTCAGACTCTTGTCATCGTGTCAGGACGGGGACTCACCTTCAGACTCTTGTCATCGTGTCAGGACGGGGACTCACCTTCAGACTCTTGTCATCGTGTCAGGACGGGGACTCACCTTCAGACTCTTGTCATCGTGTCAGGACGGGTACTCACCTTCAGACTCTTGTCATCGTGTCAGGACGGGGACTCACCTTCAGACTCTTGCCACCACGTCTGGATGGGACCCACCTTCAGACTCTTGTCACCACGTCAGGATGGGGACTCACCTTCAGACTCTTGCCACCATGTCAGGACGGGACCCACCTTCAGACTCTTGCCACCATGTCAGGATGGGACCCACCTTCAGACTCTTGCCACCAGTCCTACTTTTCTCTGTCTTCTGACTCCAGAGCATGTCCTAGACAGGGACAGAGGAACATAAGAGGGAAAACAGAACTGGAAATGGGTCAACAGCTCACCCGGCCTCTCCAGCACTAGACTCTGCATGTGCTCTGCCTTGGAAGAACCACCTCTTGGGCAGCCTCATGACTGAAGCGCATGCTGTATACTGGCTGCCATATTCAAACCCAAGGCCAGCTTCTGTGCAGGTGGTATTCATCCAGCAAACCACCTCCAGAAGACCTAAGCAAGGGAAGCCAGAGGGTGCGGATGCTGGGCAATTACACTGTTTTAGAAACAGGGTCTCATTCTGTCACCCAGGCTGGAGTGCAATGGCGTGATAATAGCTCACTGCAGCCTGGATTACCCAGTGTAAGGAAGGCCTACTCATTGCCAGCATCTGGATATCCGTTCGTCCCGCTGCTCACTGTCACAGAACTCAGCACACTGTGTCTTCCTGGGAAATCACCCACACCAATCTCTCTGGGATTTCCTAGGGAAGGAAAGGTTGGAGGTTTCAGAAGCAGAGCCCCGCACTGCTCTGCGTCTCACCACCTGCTTTGTACCTGGCCACAGAGGAAAGCCTGTTCTATATGTGCCCATCTTGCCCACCAACAGCAGCTGAGGGCACATACTTCCCCTGAAAATCTTTCTGGTAGCTAAGGACCTGGGGCTCTATTTAAAGATATGGACTACCTTTTATGCAGCCAGCAGTGGCACAGTCCCTCTTACACCCTTGACAAATCCTATGTAATTTCGTAGAGCTTTATCTAACATACACACACCAACCTCAACAAAACCACCAAAATAACAATAATAATAAGATGAAATGTATTGCCCTTCCCTCCCCTGGAAGGCAAGAGAGAATGACAGAGGTGCAATTTGGGCTTTAGGATAGTGAATTCATTTGCAGGGCTAGGCTCAACCCAGGGGCTATAAGGATGACTCCCCAAAACTACAGCTGTATGAAGAGAGGCAGCTGGGAACCCACCATGGCTAACTTATATACAGGCCCACCTGCCAAAAACTGCACTCGGGATCCAGCCTGGGTGGAGGGAAGCATGAGAACCAGGGTAAAATTCTAGCCTTGGTGCTCTCAACAGCATCTGATTTCTTCTGAGGAAAAGAAACCTATACATGAATTCATCAAGATGTAATTTATTATTTGATTACATTTAAGATGTTTCTTACCAATCTCACAAGTAAATCTCAATAGGGTACTGCTATTTTGATTTGTAAGATCAAACTGCCTTTTAGGCTGGTGTGGTGGCTCACGCTGTAATCTTAACACTTTGGGAAGCCGAAGTGGGAGGATCACTTGATGCCAGGAGTTTGAGACCAGCCTGGGCAACAAAGCAAGACCCTGTCTCTACAAAATAAAAAATAAAAAAGTTATCCAGGTGTGGTGGCACATGCCTGTGGTCCCAGCTACTCTGGAGGCTGAGGCAGTGGAAGTGCTTAAGCAAAAAGTTCGAGGTTATAGTGAGCTATGATCAGGCCACTGTACTCCAGCCTGGCCAGCAGAGCATGCCACAATTCTATATAGAAACAACGGAATCTAGAGACTTACAGTTCTAGCTGAGGCTAAGTGACAGCTTATGGTCATCACGGGCAAAGCATGACATGGCCTCTGACCCTGTTCCCCCAGGCTCTTGAGGTATGGAGAGGGGAAGGGAAACCAGTAAGCCACAAACGGATGATAACTCAGACCCGAGCGCGCCTGGCTTTCCAGCTCTGGACAGATATATACCATTCCACACCCGCCAGCCTGGCCTTCCAGCTCTGGACGGATATATGGCATTCCACGTCACGAAAGTGAAAGTGCTGGGCTAGGGCTGTGGTTTCCTTCTCTTTATCCCCAGGGCCTTGCCCAGAAGCTGACATACCATGTGTGGTCAATAGTCATTGAATGGATAAATGATAGTGGTAGAAAAAATACAGTGTGGCATGAGATGACTTCCAATTTCAGAGCTCCACAGTTCCCTTGCAAAGTGGCTCCGCGGCACAGCCCTGGGGCTGCTGATGTCCAGGCCAGGTGCCGTAAGAGGTGAGTGGCACAGCCATGGTGGCTGCTCTGCTCAGGTTAGCCTGGGCAGCACAAGGCCTGACCACCTCCAGTGCCCACCAGCCTTGCACATGTTGACTGTACCAATTTCCTTAGCCTGTGCCCTACCTCTGTCGTTCTTATCCTCCACCATCTGACCTGACCTTCTATACCAAATCTCAGGCCCAGTCCAGCAGGACTCCTCCTTCTCCTCCTCCACCTCCCCATCTAGGCCCTTGTCAGAGAATTCTCTCCATTGGCAAGGACGCCCTGTCCTGCCCTCTTGACAGCACAGAAGACCTGTTTGGGAACAGTGAGGCTTCTCCACCCCAATCTAATTCCTCTTCTCTTAACTCCCAGGAACAGAGACAAAACATCACAATAATCTGCCCGTTGGATGTGTGCCACAGTAGGCTGGTCATAGCTAGTTTCTCTGTCCTTAGAGGTCAGGAGTTCTGCCTGCACTACAGAGCTTATGGCTGGTCTGTAAACACCACAGCTTATAACAGAGAGCTGACTCTGGCTACCTTGACTGCCTTCACTCATGACAAACCAGCAAGATGGGGGATGCATCTTGGGTGTGACAAGGGAAATATTACTATTCCCAATTTTGCAGATGAGAAAACTGGCTCAGAGGAAGAGGGGAAGGGGTGTCCTGTGGGCTCTGAATTAGGTCAGACCAAGCCCTCTACCTGGATACGTACTGAGCCACACTGCCTCTGCCCCACACCCCCATGGTCTTGGAGTCTGTGAGCCACAGAAGAGAGAACAGTGGACTCAATACTGGGTAAAAGAAGCTGCAGATTCAAAGGGAAGGGGTGGCTATAAACTTGAGACTTCATTTCTTTACTCCCCCTCTCCCCAGCACTTATCAAGAATGTAACATGCCCTCAGAGGCATCTGCCACCTCTCCTGACCTAGGGAGACAGAAGGAGCTATGATGCAGAACTGGGCAGATAGGAGGAAGGCTTGGCATTCTCTGCTTAGGGATGAGATGAGTCAGGACTGAGAATGTGGGCCCCCTTCGTTCCCCCAGAAGACCATGGGTGCTACATCAGGGGGATAGAACATTGCAGAAAGCAAGAGGCCAGCCTCATCCCGAGCAGCCACAATCCCTTGGCACCTGTGGGCAGGCTGGTAGGCTTAGGCCAACCCCCTATTTTACAGACTGAGGCGCAGCAAGGATATGGAGCTCACAATCAGGAGATAAATCTGGACCGAGTGGTTTGCTGCTCACCCTTCTAGCACCACACCAAGGCTCCCAGGGGCCCGGCATGAAGCCCTCCTATTTTGATTCTCCAGGGGTATTGCTATCCCCAAGCAGGAGACATCACAGAGGCATCCTGTGGCAACCCAGATGAACTCATGCTGCATTCCAAAGCCCAGGCTGATTCCTTAGGAGACAAGGACTCATTGAGGGCTGGAATCTCTCCTATGCAGGGACTATAGCTCCTGTAACATACCCCATCCAGTCACCCAAATGGCATTTGGCCTAGAAAAGAAGGGCAAATCTCTGGTCACTACTCTTCTTTCTCCCTGAGAGACAACTCTCAAAGGAGACAGAATAGGCAAAGTATTAGCACAGAACCTGGCACAGAGTAAGCGGTCAATAAGCGGTTCCTGTCCCCATCATCATTTTGACTTCCTGGATGCCCATTCCTCACCTCCCAGGCTCAGGTGAGGAGCCCTCTTTCTATAAACTCAAGGCTTACTGGAGCTGGAAGGCCCTTAACCCAGTCCAGGGTTTCTAGAGCAGGAAACTGGAGCTTCTGAGAGGGGAAGGGGGCTGGAGGCCAGGTCAGATCCACAGCCAGGGGTCCTCCAAGGGGAGAGGCTAACTGAGGCCCCTCTGCCCTTTGACAGCAGTATGAGCCCGGCGCCTCCCCAGAAAATCTCTCTGAGGCCCTGAAGCTTGGCAGGGAGCCAGGGCAGGAGGCCGCTCCAAGAAGATGCTGGCTCTGAGCCAAGACGCATCCCAGAAGCTCCAGCTCACAGAGAGCAGCAGAGGCTGAGGGGAGGAGGGGCAGCTGGAGCAGGGCGACAAGGAGCCCTCAGGCCAAAGGAAACAAACCTGCTGAAAGTGGATTTGGCACGAACCTGGGATGCATGGCTGCCTTCCTGTGGTTTCTGCACATCTAGGAGACTATGAAATCACTGCTGGGGATGGGGGAAAGAGGATGACCCTCCTGTTAACTACAGCTGTGCCTGTTCAAACTCCACTGGGGCACTGCTAAACCTTCATCCAAAGAGTCTTCTGGGGCTACCCATTGGCTGCCTGTCCCCACCTAAAATGCTGAAAACACAACGTTGCCTGCAGATTCAAGCCACGACTTCTGCCTCCAAGGACTGGGGGGTAATCGCCATTTAAAGGGCTATACTAGGCACTCCTAAAAGCCCCTCAAGGCCCAAGGCTCTCTACTCGGCTCCTCTCTAACTTTTCCAGGACCTCCATGCACAGAGCCCTGTGTGGCCAGAAGCCTCCTGGGGGAAGATCAGGATTGGTTACCAAGTACTGGGGCTAGAAGAGGTTCTGAGCCTCTAGTGTAGACCTCTCTGTCCAATGAAAATATGTCAGTTCCGAGTATAATTTTAAATGTTTCAGAAGCTTCATTAAAAAGAATAAACAGGTCACTTTAATAATATCTTTTACTTAACCCAACATTATCATTCAACATGCCAAGTTTGCCACATTTCATGAGACCAACAGCACATGTGTCTGGTGGTTATCATATAGGACAGCTCTGGACAACAGCAACCTCTCCTGTTTTCAAATGAGGATGAGAATGTGGTTCAAGCATCTGAGGGAAGGGCATGAGGATAGAAAGAGAAGCCCCAGCAGCCTTTCCCTTCAGCCTCCAAATACATAGTCATGGCCTAGGAAATAGATAATTTTATGATCAATCAAATTCAGGGAGACTGCAACATAAACCTATTTTGAAATACACAACCCAGAGAGGAACAGAAATGAATATACTTGACATTACAAGGCTAAGGAACAAAGACCAACAGGAAGACACAAGAGGGTGGCTCCGAGAGACGTCAGCATCAGATGCCAGTCTTGTTGAGGACCTCGGTACATTCTCTGCTCAGGGCCACCTGGCTCCTGTGGGGTGTAAATACTCACACTCCAGCACTGGGTCTGCTGAATTTTCTACCATGTCTCCCTGGAGGAACTACCCACAAAAGCTCCTCTCTGCTTTAGAAGGCAAGAACAAGTCGTGCATTTACCCAGTGCTTCTAGTCTTCTTACTCCGAGTCGCCATGCCAACACACAGTCATAATTACCAAGGAACGCGTCAATAGTGGCAGCATTGACAAAGACACTATATCAGGGCCTGTAAGCTAAGCAAGGTCAGGCTCCTCAAAGCCCCCCAGCTTCCTGCCCACTTCCTTTATTCCACTCTGATCCATTTCTTTCTCTTCATTCTTTCTCTCCCACCCAGATGGTCTCTGATTATATTTTCTCTGTAGAGAAAGGAACTACAGCTCGGCATATAAAACACTTTTATAGCAATTGGGAGACAGGTTCTCCTTTGAGGCCCGATTTTAACTTGTGGGAAAAGTCACTTTAACATCCAGGCCTCAGTTATTTTGCTGTGAATGGGGAGAATAGTTTGGATATTGCATATTCAGCAAATGGGCGGCTGCATTTAATTCACCTTCTAAATTCAGGGCTGATCTGTGTTATCTAGTCAACTCTAAGATCATCTTTCTGATCTGCACCAGAGGTATCAGAAGCTCAGGGAAACAAAAGGCAGTTCAGATCAGAGAGGGAGCTAGTTTTAACACCTCGAGAACAGCAGGCCTTGTATGTCTCCCCAGGAAGGACAAAATCTCAGAAAAGGTGCCAGGAGCAGCTGAATGGTGGGCTCTATCAGATTCTAAAAAGATGAGTGGGATGGATGAGACTATCAGGCTAAGTGACAAGCATCCTGAGGCCCCCAGTGAGAAACAGGACATGCACCCATTTAAAATGAAAGGGCAGAAAGAGAAGGCAGACAGTCATCACCAGAGCCCTACACAAGAGCGCCCCAATTTCAGAACACCCAGAGCACCAACATCTGAACTTACAAAGGAGATAAATTGGAGGCTGATGATTAGCATCACAAAATGATTATTCCCTTTGTAAAAAGGCTTCACTGCAGGACTGCTTTAAATAGTGCATTTAAACCATGATCTGATTTGCTAAATTCGATTTATACACATCTACTGCCTAAGCTGGCGTGCGGCTGTATTTACATGTCTTCCCTTGGCACAGAGGAGGGGAGAAGCCAGCCATTATTTGGGGCCTTTAATCCTTGTAGACAGTAACTAATCTAGGGAGCTGGACCCTGTTTTTCTTCCACAGCTGGGGCTTTAGTTGCTAACCAGCCCTGGTTACCTACCCTGCTTTGCCTGTGCAGATTCTACCCAAAGACAACAGAATTTGGCCAGAATCTTTTGGAGTCTTTCTGCCAAGGGGGGATCCCATCAAGAAGCACAACCCTCCCCATGCCCGGGATGACATCTTTCCAGCCTAGAATTCCAGATAATCTGATCTGTTGCAGGGTCACTACATTGATTCAGCACCTACGGTTTTCATGCCAGGGGTTCAAATGCTACCTTTTGAGAGCCTTGGAAATTTACTAATCCAAGCCACATTCTGTGATTTGTACCTAAGCCATGGGAATCACACCTGAGCAAGTACAGAAAATCTGACTCTCCACCCAAAAAGGACAAAAGAATGAGTCAGCCAGATCTCATGGCCACCGTGCTGGTGGGGAAACCTCCCTTAGTTTACCTAAAGGGACTTGCACATGCCACTGACAACACAGTCCCCCAATAGACAAATGACCCTTTCCTATAAGGTCCAATAATGTGACAAGGCAGTTAGGAATAGAATGGCTACCGAAAGGGAAAGCACACGACCCATCCTGTACCACTTGCCAGGAGAGAGACCTAGGGATCTAATGATCAGAGACCTAAACTTCAAAAAAGAAAGGCCCCCTAGAAAACTGAAGCCAGGGACTCCCCTTCTACCACCACCCATATCCCCCGATTATCAGAGGTTTCAGCCTCACTCCACTATCTAATATTTAGAGACCCACAGTGATGAGTTCAGCCCAGCACTAGGAACTGGGGTATGAAAGGAATAAGACAGCATCCAGGTCTGAGCAATTTACAGTGAGGAATGGAGGAGCCACTAGACCACAATTAAACTATCTCCCAGTTGAGAAGCCCGCTAAAGGCTGGTCCTGAGAGGATGGGAACTGGACTGGGAGTCAGGACCCCTGGGTCTCAGTCCCCACTCTACTGGCTAATTTTGTGACCTTGGTGAAAGTCACTTAACCCCTCTGGGCCTAGTTCCTCATCAGTGACATGGGCAGTTGACCTACATAATCATTAAGCTTTACCTTTTCTAGAAATCTTGTACAGAAAAAGTGTTTCTCTCTCTAAAATCCTGATGAACTTCATTTTGAAAACAAGGTTATAAACCATCATGTTTTCTTTTCTTGGCTGCCAGGAAGCTCAGAACAACCACATTATTTAATCATACATCTATCTAAGGCCAGGGCTTTGGAAGGGGAGGTAGGGAGACGGCAGGAGTGCCCCCAGTTGTGAGGTAAGGCTGTGTGGGGATGGGGACTTGGATTCACAAGAGGCTAGGTGCTTGTTTGAAAGATGAAACCCTGATGGGGATGAACCTCTGTGCTCCTGTGTATGTGCAGAGACAGGCTGGGAACACAGGCCTTGGGGCAGACAGCCCCTAGTCCACACCCGGCTCTGTCGCATCCTAGCTATAGCAAAAGTCACAAATAGTGAATCATCACCTTACCTGTCAAGGTGAGGCGGCATTCTCCTGAAGCTGTTAGCACCAGCCCTGGCACAAAGGATTCCCAAGACACAAACTAGTTTTACCGAAGTTTCTTGGTCACTCTACATATAAATGTGCAGGCCTGGGACCTGCTTCAAGGCGGGGGAGGAGGGGACAGCTAGAAAAACAGTGATTGTGCTTCAGTTATTCCCGAGACTAGGACGGGGGTAAATGAGGCAGAGGCTCTGGCCCTCAGGCCTGGAGGGGCAAGCTCAAAGACGCAGCTTCATTGCCCCGCCTGCTTCGTCCGCATCTCACCCGCAGCCTGCCCTGGGATTGTGTGAATGGAGCCTCCATGCCGGTCCTCCGCCCCAACCACACGGACGATGGAGGCCCTCGCCAGCTCCTGCCCCCTCGCAGGGCCCACTGCTCCCCGGCCCGTGGCTGCTCTTGCGTTCCTACCACACCCAGCCCTAGGAGGGTGGCCTCGGCCCGCTTGCCATGTCGGGCCTCGCGGTTTCAAGAAAACGCGGGCGTTAGCCACACACCTAACACTCCTCGAAGACAGTGAAAGAGCTAGAAGCGCTCGTGGTTGCAGACTCCAAAATACCGCCGTTTTTGGAAGACGGGGAGGCCGTTTCCGCCTGCCAGGGGAGGAGGGCTCTCGCAGGACGCCTCTTTCTCCCCAGCAGCCACGACGCGCATAGCTCCGGGGACAGGGCGGCCGTGACGGAGGGTCCGGTGGGCTGCGGGCAGGAGGGCGGCGGCCATTCGCCCCTCTAGGCCTCGGGGTCATGAATACCGGGAGTCTGTCTGGGACGAGCGGCAGCAAGATCGCCGATGGGCCTGGCACGCTCGACGCGCGTTCCGCTTCCGTGGGCCGCGCGGCTGGGCGAGTGCGAAGAGGGGCTCGGCGGGCTCTCGGCGTTGCGACCTCCCGGTGCCCACGCAGCCATCTTGCCGCCCCTCCTCGCGCTCTCAAAATGGCCTCCCGGGCCTGCGGCGCCCTTCCCTCCTCCCTCCCCAGCCCCCGGCGCCCCGTGGGCGCCTCCCCCAACCCCGCGCCCGCGCTCTGGGGCTTGCGGGGAAGACCTTCCAGGCCCGATGCCGGCTCTGGGCGGCGGGCGCTTCGGGTTGCGAAGGCCGTAGGCCCAGGCGGTGCCCTAGTGTAGACGAGGTGTGAATGCTTGGAGACGACTCTTGCCCCAGGCTCTCGCCGCACCGCGGCTTCCGAGTTCGTGCCTGTTGTTACAGTTTCCCGAGCTCTGGGTGGAGGGCGCGGGCCCAGGCCCTGATCCTGCGCCGGCGGGAAGCGGCCGCTCCACTCCCAGCCGAGGCTCCAGCCACCGAGCGCCTCAGGCCCCGCGAACGCCGGGTGTCCGAGCAGCCGCCTCCTGTGCTAGAACCGCCAGAGCCGCCATTTACTTTGCGCCCACTGTGTGCTACACGCCGTGCTCTGCCAAATTATGTTACAGCGCACAACAAGCCAGCAGGTGTGTCGTTAAAGCCGTTTCACAGGTTGGGGGTGAGGGATGACCTTGGATCCGGGCCTAGGGAGGAGGGGACTCGTCTTTCTGGTGACCCAGGTAAAAATACAGGCGCACTCCCAATCTGATGCTGGAGTTTTCCAGCGCGCAGCCCGCTCTTAGAGGCCTCGGGGGCGGTGCGGGCGGCCCGCTCCTCCTCCTACTCCCTGGCTCTGGGCGCTCACCTCTCCTCTGCCGGGCCCTCCTACCAGTCAGTGCTGCGAGCTGCTCGCGAGTTCGTGACTGCGAAGAGGGCGCCGATCGCAGGCGGAGCTGCGCCAAGGAGGGAGGCACCAGCAGGGGAATCACTGTAAAACAGAGCGGAGAAATCAGGCACCCCCCACGCCCGCCCAGAAGCGCGCACTCAGGGTCCCTGGGCGGTGGCCTGGGGGCGGGGGTGCACGGGTCCTCAGGTCACAACCACAGCCTGGGGGCGGTGCTGGGCGCTCGTGGTGCCTCAAGCATGCCCTCCCAGGATGCAGGAGACAAATCGGGGAGGAGGCACCACTAAAGGGAACAAGGGTCATGCTCCGTCTCACCTGGATCTCCTTACCCGCCAGATAGTCACACTTCCAACCAGGATGCCGCTGGGGCAAGTGAAGGGAGCGAGCTGGAGCTCGGGAAATGGAGAACCTAGAGGTTCTCACCTGCGACCCAGCCATCGCATCGCGGAGAGCCTACGCGAGACCGCCCTGGGACAACCCTGGCTGCTCCGGACAGCGCCGCTGGTGAATCCTGAGATTCGAAACCTTCCAGAGCTGGAACCCCACCCCATTTTCCGCAAGCGACAGCTGTTAGAAATGTTGTACCCCAAGCTAACATGGGCCTCCCGGCAGCACCCCCTTGGTTCCCAGCCCCAGACCTCTTGGCAAAGTAGGTCAGTCCTTCAAATCTCTGAAGACACTTCTATGTTCCCTTCCCCAGGCAGCCAAGCTGGGAACTTTGCACCTATCTGCAATCCCGCTCCACAAGCCTTTCTTCGGGGTCTGGATTCTTCTCCCACTTCAGGCCCAGTGTGTATGGCATGCGCTGGGGAGGAGGGCTGCTGGGAGGAGAGCAGTGGGTCCTCTGTCCTTCTGTGGGATTTTCGTATGTATTGGGGTGTTCACTGTCTCCAGCAGGTGGAATTTTGAACTTCAGTTCCAGACATTTATATGCATCACTTGCCCCAGCCTGGAGAAAAGAGCTGCCATTTGCTCAGTGCCCACTGTATGCCAGGCACTTTATTTGTATATTTTACTTAATTCCCACATGACCCTTGGAGGTATGGGTACTATTGTCCCCTTTTCACCCAGAGGTGCATGTAACTTGTCAAGGATACAGAGTTGGAAAGGCCAAAGCATGCAAAAGAACTGAGCCACAGGCACGAGCATCCCTCCAGCCCCCAGCTGCTGCCCTTCTGGAATCTGGATGCCAGTTTATCAACCTGGTCCTGGATAGTCCTGGGTCTTCTACCCTAGTGACCCAAATCAGGAATTGTCACCTGCAGAGGCAGAAGAGGCCACAGAGGTATGCCAGTCCTCCTGCTCTCCCGATGACCAGTGACAGAGAATTTCTGCAGCCCTTCAGGGAAACCCAGAAACGTTTCCACCCCTCTTTTGCATAGGTCCAGAATCTTGAGGGAACCTGGTGACATGTCACACTGTCCAGTAATTCACTCCCAATTTTAAAAATCCTAGTCTACAAAGTCCAAGAAATGGGTGACCTCTCATTATCAGGGTAATTCAAGCAGAAGAGAATGAGATGCATTGTCAGGGAGGGCTTGATATTTTTACACACAGCCCCAGTGGAGACCTAAGGAGATTCAGGAGCTAAAGAAAGCATTTTGAGGAGACGCTCCTCTCAAGTTCCCCACAAGGGATTGCATCCCAACTCATATTCAGGCAGGAAGCCCTAGCTTTCCCAGCCTCCATTCTTGAGAGGTGCTTTTTCTTTAAATGACGTTAATGTGACATTGTTTCTTCTTTTTCAATGAAACCTCTGTAAGAGACAACCTCCATTAAAAAAAAAAAAAATGATGTCCATTGGGCCTGATGTGAAAGAAATAAAAAGCAAAAGTAAAGAAAAAAATCGTTTTGTTTTTTTTTTTTTAAGAGGGACAAGGACACAGCCCCCACCTGTGGGATGCCTGAGATGGAAGATGGCAGCTGCAGTTGAGATGGGTAGGTACCAGCAGACTTGGGAGACATCAGGACTAGGTGTAATGGGGAGGACAAGGGTCTGAAGCCACAGTCTCCAGACGGCAGAGGAGAGAGGCCTTTCAGAAAACAAACCCAGGTTGATGATGTAAGACCAGCCTACCTAGGAGGTTGGCCATGGTGCCCAAACCCCATTCCCACTCCATCTTCCAAGTCCATCTCTACCCCAGCAAGAGAGATAAGGCATGAGACATGCCACCCTTACAGTTCTGCAAAACACAAAGAGCCGGGATTTGTCCAGAGAGAAAAATGCAGCTCCACTCCTAGCACCCCCTAATTCATGGGGGGAGCAAAAACTAGGTTGCAAACTGAGGGGGTGGGGACAGTGAGGCTGACCAGTGAGGGGCTCCAATGTCTGTGCAGATGGAAGCTGAAAGGAAGTTCTAATTAGCACAAAGCCAGCACCTTCCATTAATAGCTCACCACAGCTCCTGGATGCCGCTGAAGGCAGCCAAGTTGGAATGTGTGAGGCTCACCTGTCCCCAGCTCATTAACAGACCTCGGGCAAGAACAGGGCTCTCCTGGAGGAAGACCAGCCCACACCAGCTCCCCCAGTCAAAAAAAAAAAAAAAAATCTAATGACAGGTTTGACTTCTGGACCCATCCAAGGGGACAGTGTTTAACACAAGTCCAGTGCTCCTAGACACACGCTCAGCCTGGCTGAGCGCTCCCTCCAGGATAGTGCTCCCTCCAGACTTGAAATAAATTCTTTTTTAAAAAGCCCTGACATACATTTCATTTATATGAAACTCTAGATTGGCAAAACTGATCTATGGTAGGAGACATTGGAATGGGGACTGACAGGGATTGACTGTGAGAGGTAGGAAAGAAGTTTTCGGAATGCAGGAAATGAGGTTTATCTTGGGTGTTGGTTGCATGGGTATAAACGCATTTGTAGAACCCACAGAACTGTACACCTATGATCTATTTCTAGATGTGAATTATACCTCTATTAATATATGTGCGTGTGTATGTGTGTGCATCTGTATCACACACATATCCATACAAAGGTCTCGGCCCCTGACTGATTTCCCCACAGCCTGTGATCTCGTTGATGTGAAGGTTCACACCCTTTTCAAGGGTCACAGTGGAAAAAGAGGCCAGAGCAGATGGGGAAATGGGGCTTGCACAACTCACAAACACTGGGCCAGAGCCGGGTGGGGAGGAGGAATGTCTGAATTGAATCAATTAGCTGCAGAAAACTTCAGAAAAGAAGTAAGACCCTTTATAAAAACAAAGCCCACTCCTTAATCCCTAAAGGCAATCCTCTCCCCCACTCCCAAGGCCATTCCTCAGTAAACAAAGAAATCCCTCCTTCCACGTCCACACCTCAATATTCATTATGAGCTGACGTTAAAGGCTGCATTCCAGCCTCCCAGAGTGCCCTAATGACTGGAAACCCAAGGGCAGATGACTGAGGGGTTTTCCTCTCTCTCTCCCCCCCCCTCCCCCCGTCTCTGTCTCTCCCTCTCTCCCTCTCTCCCTCCCTCCCTCTTTCTCTCTCTCCTCCCTTCTTCTCTCCCTCTGTCTCCCTTCTCTGTCTCTCTCTGTTCTCTCCCCCCTCCTCTGCTCATCCCACGGCAGTCTGTGGCAGTGTTCTTTCTTTCCTCCTCTCACTTTCTTTCTTTCCTCAAATTAGTGAGTAAGCAAACCAAGCAAACCAAGGCAAAGACATCACTAACTCTACTTTGTTCATTTATTTTGACAAGTGCAGTTTAATTTTAATTATTTATGGTAATACTTCATAGTAGGCGAGTAAATGTGCCGGGGTGTATTTGGTAACATTAATGAAGTCTGCCTAATAGGAACCTCCACTCCAGCACCCTGCCTGGAGAACTGCGTGCTGGAGAAGTGGGGTGAGACCACTGGTCTGTGGTAGGGTTTGCAATTTTTTGTGGGGGTGGGGAGGTGGGGAACTTAATGGGTTTGAGGATTAGTGAAGGGAAAA
Organism: Callithrix jacchus; assembly: GCF_049354715.1. Classification (NCBI taxonomy): domain Eukaryota; kingdom Metazoa; phylum Chordata; class Mammalia; order Primates; family Cebidae; genus Callithrix; species Callithrix jacchus. Next base: position 18,563,989 of record NC_133507.1, on the reverse strand, counting down.
TTAACCTGATTCTAGAGAAGAAGCAAATACGTAAGCCCATAATCATGTGTCGATGTGGATTGTGTGTATTTAAACACCGAGAGCGCACACGTTGTGATAAGGAGGCCCAGGCGTGCACGCATGCCACATGCATATTTACACATGAATCTCAAATGTGCAAATCAGCAGAGGCTCACAGAAATTAGGCTCTGGGCAATTAAAAATTGAAATAAAAATGGAAAATGTGATACACAGAGTTCTATATCTCTTCAAAGTGCCTTTCTCCTACTTTTGTGCCTCAAGTGGGCAAACAGTAAAAAATGTGGATGCTAACAAAAAAGGTAGGAGGTTTCTTTAGCCGGTGATCACATTGGAATGCTCCCCTCAACACACGATGAACCATGAAACAAGGGTCTCAGTGAATGCAACATTATTATTTTAAATAGAGCTGATGTTTTATAGCACCCCACACTGCCTTCATCCTTAACATAACTGTTTGTTAATATAAGCCTATGATTTGGTATATAGACCATGCATGCATATACATATGCACACATAGAATGGGTATATTTTATATACAAATGTGCAATCATTTGGTCCAAACATATAGGTAACTGGTACACCTTAAAATATATGCTTCAAGGCATTTACATTAAAATTATCTATAATGATGATAGATCTAAGTAATAACACAATGCTGGACTTTTGAGAACAGAAATATTTGACCTTTTTTTTTCTATGTACCAAGGGCCTCCTTCTCATTTTCATCTCTGCTTTGTCTGTCTGTGCCCAGGGTAGTGTAAGGACATTTCAAGAGACAGAAGTGGGTTATCACCTTGAGACCAACTGCATATCTGCCTCAGGGTAGAGTCCAGGATCCCCCCAGAGTATAAAAGCCTGGGTTTGGTCCAGCTCCTGGGGCAAGAAATATTAAACATGGCCATTGCTGGCTTCTTTTACTGGATGAGCCCACTTGGGAAAAACGGGGCCTCTCTACCACTAAGGTGTGCCTAAAAAGGAGGCCCCATTCTTGGCACAGCCACGTGTGGGAGGTTAGGAATGTCTCCAGCTGACTCTCCAGTACGTGACTGGCCTAAAAGCAGGTGCCCCTGGAAGTGGCCTCACAACAGCTTCCTGCCGTCTCCAAGCAGAGGGCTGTCTAGGCCATGAGAGGTCATCAGCTGAAGGCATCTCACTCCCAGCTTCCTTGCCTGGCCCCAAGCTCCTCGAACCCTACTCCTTAAAGCCGTGGCCTGGCTCTGCCGTGGGAAAGGCGGTTTGGAGCTTTTCACAAATCCAGTATCCCCTTGAACCAAAACCAATTAGCCTGGCCCAAGGTCCTGTCATTGAGGCCCTGGCCCTCTTTTCAAACCCCTGCGGCTCAATTGCGGTGAGGGGCTGGCCAGTGAATGCTGGGACCACTTAAAGTGGTGCTTAAGCCGGACCAGGCTTGAAGGAAGGAGCCAGCACTTTGGGAGCTGCCGCAGCCCATTCTCAGAGCCACTGACCAAGGTTTTGTTCTAGCCACAGCCCCCGCCCTGGCTCTATTTTTAAAAATCCTCCCCTCCTCTCCGATTCTCCCAGCTGTCTGGAGGAGAGATGAAAAGCTGGCTCTAGGAAGCTAGGAGACACCCAAACTTGGCTGCCCTGGACAGAAGGGACATCCTCAGGCTCTGAATCCTGCCCCCAAAGGTCTTGCTCTCCCTGCTGAGGGAGAAGGAGCTCTAACACTGGTAGGACAACCAGTGTCCACTCAAGGCCTTCCATGCACAAGTCTGCACAGTAGCCCATCTTCTGGATGCAAAAACTAAGACCTAGGGAAAGCGCCTTCTCTAAAATCACAGCACTTAACAGCAAGAAAATTGGGGGAAACCTCTGGGGGGCTCCTGAACACCACTGTCTTAGGAAGAAAGACATAGAAGAGAATAAGAAACCAAGATGGGCCTTTGTACCAGATCTAGGTCCTGGGGGCGATGGGAGGACTCGTGGAAGAGCGGCCGCAGGACAAGCCCAGGCCGATATCCAGCCCCCTTTCACACCATCCATTATCCCTGGCCTGACTCAGCTGAACTGACCCTAGGCAGAATGGGGTGGGAATGGGGACGAGGTCCCACGTCCTCACTCCATCTCCCCTCCTCCGTACCTGTCCCCACCTTCCCTTCACGCCCATCCACGCGGAGTGGAGACTCGCCCTCTGCGATGGGCAGCACTGCCAGGGCGCCCTAGCTGTCGCCATGGTGACGCGCATCCCACCCTAGGTCGGAGCTGACTGGGCACTCTATCCAGGCTGGCGAAGGGAGCAGCCGAAGTCAGGGCGGGCTTGGGGAGCTGGGGACACCTGGCCACCCAGCAAGCGAAAGACGCCAAGGAGGAAGGAAGGCCACTAAAATGGCGCCGCGGCCTCCAAAGGCCGCTGCTGTGGGTGCGCAAACCCTGGCTGGAGAAATCCCAGCGGTTCTCCACCGCGCGGCCTCGCCTGGAGGGCGCATCCGTCCGGCCTGGGCTGCCCCGCGGCTCCCGGCCGAGAGCTCCTTGCCCAGCCCGGACCCGGGCGCCGGAGCCAGCGAACAGGCCGCCTCGCCCCAGCTGGCCGGGCCCGCCCCGCCGCGCGCTCGGCCCAGGCGAGCGCGGCGCGGCGGATTAGCCCTGAGCCCGCAGCCTCGAGGGCGCGGGGCAGGCGCGGTTGGGGTGTGAGGGCGGGGCGGGCGGCGGCCGCGCCTCTAATCCCGGCGCTGCGTGTGGGAGCGGCCGGATCAGGGAATTAGCGCTGTAACTTCGGATTAGTAACGCTCGCTAAATGAGTGCCTAATTCCGACCCTTCATGCTTTTCAGCGTCGCGGCTGGGTCCTAGGAGGCCTCCTGGCCGGGCTCCCTCAGCGCTCCGGTCCCATTTCCCGGGAGGTCGGGCCGGTGCGGGCCGAGAACTCCCCCGCCGGTGGAGATCTGGCCTCGGGGCCGCGCCGCAGCCGCCTCTCGTCCGCGCGTTTTAGTAGCCTGGGCAGAGGCCCACGCAGTCCCGCAGCGTTTGGAGCTGGGAGTTCGTGGACCAGAGAGAAGAAAGCCCTGGACTCCTCACCGCCACGGTGGCTGTCCTGATCCCTGCCCTGTCCGTGGCCGGCTGTGCGACCTTCTGGGAGCCACGGTGCCTTTTACACCATTTCCAGGTGTAAGATTCTCTGAGATTTTGGCTTCCAAGCTGCAGCAGATTCTCGGGATCCCCAACGCCTTTTTGGATGAAGAAAGAGTAGCACAAATCGGAGACAAAAAAGGAGCCCAAACGTGGGGAGCCAGTGGCGGCTTGGGGAAAGCCTCCCTGGGGCACAGGAGTGGAGGAGAGGAGGGGCTGAGGAGGCCTCAGGCCCGTCTGGCTACTCCAGGTCCAGGCAGGCGGGAAGAAGTTGATGGGCCCAGGCACCAATTCTGAGTCTGCGCCTTGGGCTTTAAGTGTCCAAAGGGGATTCGAATATTACTCTATTAGGGGCAAGCATTCGCACCAGGAGGCCAAAAGTATGGTTGGCCTCTCTCTGAGGGCCTTTTCTGGAGGGTGTGGGATTGGCTGCTGGAGATTAGAACTGGCATGGGTAGCGCCATCCACCGCCCTGCTGCCTTGATCTTTCTCTCAAGCGGGAAATTTGCATCAACAGATTTTCGTAGAAAGCGGAAAAATGCTGCGTTGTCCCCTGCACAATCTACTCCTTCATCAGAACCTCGACTCCGATTTCACACCTGCCCATATGGTATGGGACAGTGGTGTTTAAAAACGAGACTCATTTGAACTGTGTAGACACAGCTGGGAAGCTGCAAAGCCACCCTAGCTACTGAAGGACTAGTTCTTGCAACACAGCAAAAGGATGGGGTGGTGGGAGGGGAAGGTAGAAGCCAGGGGCCAGGGCTTGCCCACACAGGATGGCCGGTGAGGGAGGCAGGCAGGGAGTGCGGGGCAAGGGGGCAGGAAGCACTGCCCCGGTTTCTTCCTCCGAAATGAGGTCACCATCAGCACACAGTCTCCCAGGTGCGTTGGGAAGGGAAGGACGCCCAAGGGAGGCACATGGCCTCGTGGATCCTGAAACACTCTAGTCACCCTTTACCAGCCTCTTGTCAGAAAAAGGGGAGGCTGGCCTTTCAAAATGGAGGAGGGGTACGATGGGATTCAGAAAACCTTCTGCCGGTGATGATCTCAGAGGAGGAGAACTGGGGAGGAGGGCAACTGACTTTCCCTGCCTGGTCTTTTGTTTGTATTTTTGTTTAATTTTACTGTGAATGCTAATACACTCACACGGTTCACAATTCCAAAGGTATACAGTGAAAAGCCTCCCTCCACCTTCCACCGCACCACACAGTTCTCCTCCCCAGGGCCAAGGGGTTTTCCTTTTGTACCGTTTGAATTTTAACCATTTACACATATAACCTATATTAAAAATAATTTTGTTAAGCCAAGAACAAAAAGGGTTTACGGGAGTGAAGATGGAAAAATATTTCTATTTTTACAAGAGGGCTGGGCAAAGGGCCATGAAAATCACAGAGGGAGAGGCTCTAGGGAGTAAAGTGAGCCAAGACGGAGGTAAGGTGGCCTGGAGTCCAGCTCTGCACTTCTGAGTGTCCTGACCCTTAGGGAGCCACTTAGACCCCCAGATTTGCTTCCTCTTTTGTAAAAGGATGAGGGGATGGGGGGTCAGGGCTGGGCGGTGGTGTCAGTTCCTTCCAGCCTGTCTATCACAGCACTTACCTACCCTTTTACTTAGAAAGCCCCCCTACCAATCAGGGAGTCTGAACCTACCTTTCTTCCTTTCTTCCCTGAAGCCTGGCAGGGTCCCTTCCTTGGTCTACAGCCACTGGTGGGGGAGCCCAGGAGGTTTCCCAAGCTTCAGGAGCCCTGAGCTTCAGGACAAGCCAAGGAATCAGGGAGAAAAGTGACCTGAAGGCAGATGAGAACCTCAAGGGGGACCCCCACGCAGTGAGCAGGGACAAGCCCCACTCTGAGCCCAGTGAAGAGGGGCTGGGAGCCCGAGTGGCCGGGTGTGCTGCATTGGGTTGCCATGGGAACGAATTCAGATTTCCCCCAATTGCTTTTTTATTTGCTAGACATTGTAACACATCTTATGTCGTGACTTCTTGGGGCAGGGAGGACGGGGGACTCTGGGAGCTTGCCTGCACCTTAACCTCTACGGAAGTTGAGGAGGCTCGGGTAGGAGCCCGGTCGGTGCTGTAGTGAAGGTAGTGGGAGGCCGAGCTGCGGCTCTCCGGCCCGCCCGCCCGCCGGCGCACGGTTTGTATGCAGGGCAGGGCCGGCCCGTCGGGGAGGCAGGCCCCTGCCCTGGCCCCTTGCCATTGAGCGCACTCCCCGCCAGTTCTGCTCCGCTTCACGCTGCACACAGACCCCCCAACTGCACACAAAGGCAGCTGCCAGAGCCCGTGAAAAGTGATCAAATTATCAAGAACTTGACCTCACCGAGGGGCGAAGCTGCGGCAACCCCCCAGCCGTATGCTAATGGCGCTCAGGGGCTGACTCGTCGAATAATTCGATAAAGGCCGCATTGTTAGCTGTAGGGCAGCCCCCAGCCCACCCCATTCACTCCCTCAACCCACCCCCCACCGGCCGCTGTCTCTCTCACATCGCATTTGCATCCCAAAATCCCCGTCCGCGGCTCCGAGAGTGGATTGTTCTAGCCTGATTTATGGGGTGAAGGAGAAGGCTGGCGCCTTCCCCTTCCAGCGACCCCTCTGCAACCCCACCCCCTCCTTCTCCCCGGCCTGCTCCACTTTAGGGGTTCCTGCTCCGGCGCTGGGGGAGAGAGGTGGAGGGCCGGGAAAAGGGGGGACTGGAGGAAAGCAGACGTTGCGAGTGTCCCTGAAGAGAGCCGAGGTCAGGTACCTGGTCGCGGCGCGGCCGCTCCGTCGAACTGGAGTCCGCTGGGCAGGCGCTGGGCTCCTCTCGCCTCCCGGGGCTCTTGTGGGCCGGGGCGGGGCGGTCGGCGGGGCGGGCGCTCGCACGCAGAAGTTATGAGAGTCATTTCTACTTTCGGTTATCTAGCTTTATGACGGCTCTGTGGCACTCATACAGCTAGATAACCAAAGAGAGAAACCGGCCTCCCTTCGCCACCACCGCTGCCGTGCCGTGGGCTCCACGTGCTGCTGCCAGCCGGGCGCGGGAGCCTGAGCGGACGCCGCTCCCGGGTCCCGGGGCGCGCGCGGAGAGCCAGAAGGGATGGACAGACACACTCACACTCCGACTCCAGCCACCGAGACCGGCAGCCCCCGCCCAGCTCCCCTCCTCCCTCGCCCTCTCCGCGCATACTCCCCCACCCCCCGTTCCGCGCGCTGGCACTAGCGGCCTGCTCCGACGGCGTCCCGGGGCGCAAGGAGGGCACCCGCGCCAAGCGCTTCGGCAGCCTCGGGCGCCCCGGCCGCCCCCAGCTCACTGGCCCGCGGGCCTCCTCTCGCAGGCTAATTGCCCCGCGGGGAAGTGACGTCAGGCCAGGAATCGGCCAATCGCAAGCTCCCATTCAAATCCCAGCCCCCTTCCCGCGCTCCGCACCACCCAGCCTGACAATGGCCTCGGCGTTCTTTGCTCCCCCGCCCCGAGGGCAAGGATGCGCCCCCTCTGTCCTCCGAAGCGTTAGGGCTGCGCTCCTGGGTGCGCACCATCTGGTCTTTCCCCCAAACTCCTCTGTCTTACCCCCAAGGCCCAGGGAGCCTGGTAACCCCTGCAGACCATCAGAGTTAGGGAGACAAGGATGCTCCAGTGACAAGGTTTAGGGGATGCGCGTGATAGGACGGGGCGATCTCCCCGGGGTGGGGTGGGGGTGGAACCGAGAGCAGAAGCTGTTTCACCTTTCACTTCTCTCTTCCAGTAGCGCTAGCCCACGCAGCAAGACAAGGGACTGGGGTAGGAATTAAGTCTGCAGGTGAGTGCAGGTCGGTGTCCCACCCATAACACCTGGCGCTCAGAGGCTCCTGAGCTAAGCTCCATTTGGACCAGGCCCTGGCCTTGGCCCTGAGTACCAGGCTGCTGGGTCCCTTCTCTCTCCCAGTTCCTAGTCACACCCAGAGTATAAAACAGATTGTGCCAAGTACCTTGGAGAAGTCCTAGACTCTATCTTGGGTCCTGGTTAAATCCATATTTCATCAAAAAATGAAAGCACAAAGCCATGCCTCCCTCTCCTCCAGCTCTCTGCACACACCTGGCCTACTCACTCCAAGTAGCCACAACAGTAGACAGGGACTGCCACCTTGGGTCTCCCAGAATCACTCCTAAACTGAGCTTGGCACCTGAACTGGTGGTACCATTGCAGCCTTCCAGATGTGAGTGGCCTATGCACACTGCTGCGTGCTCATCTCAGTCATCACCCCCTTCTTCCTTGCTGCTGCGGCTACCCTCCCGCCTTGGACCCTACGATTCACCTCCACCTGTCAGCCATCCACAAGAGGCAAAGGATTAAATATGAAAATTGCAATATGTTTGCTTCTAGATGCCCCCAGAAAAAATCTTAAGTTCAACAGCTAGGGAGAGATTTGATGTTGTACTAGGCAAGTGGATCCCCTTGTTTCCAGCGGTCACAGAGTCACAGAGACTCTTGCTGCTGCTGTCTACAGGCATCATGGGTAAGGTGGAGGTACCCATGCAGATTCATTTTAGTGAGGTCTGGGACACTAGGCCACTCTGGGCCAGGTAAAACCCTTGCATGATGGGTTGGAAACAAGAGGCCAAAAGTGGATGGTTTGAGAAAAGATTCCATGATTTTACTAAAAATCCATTCCTTCCATATTCTCCCCTAAAAATGCCAAGTGGATTTTGTCAAGTTCCGGATTTTGTCAAGTGCCTCTTTCCCCACTAGCTTGTCTGTGGTTTGTTCTAATTTCATCCCAACTCTCAATCAGAGGCAGGTGACATCCTGCTCCCATCCCAGCCAGCTTGTGACCAACCAAACCTGGCATTTACATGTCTCCCTCAAAATCCCACTTCGCAGACACATTCCTTTTTCCAGAAGGTGAACCAGGCCCTGGATGCTAAACCAGCAGGGAAACAGAGAGGCCAGCCACGGTTCAGGAAGGAAGCTCTGAATTTGGGCCCGAGACAGTTAATTCCAAGGATTTCCATAATTGGGAGGCGCCCCTTGCTTTCCCTCCTCCTGCAGCTCCAGGAACCTGCACCCTCTTCCCTTCTTGATGTGTGTGTGGGCGGCCTTCTGAGCCCTAGCCCTTTCGGGCCACCCAGGGGTGGGAAGGGTGGGGTTGTGGAGGCAGGGAGGGGCTCAGAAGCCTGGTTCACCTGAGAGAGAGGGAAGAAAGAGAGGAAACGAGGGGGAAGAGAGAGCGAGGAATGAGCCCCTCAGAGTGTGATTTAAGCAGGATGCTGCACAAAATGGCTCCTCAGCGAGACTCACGGTAACTGCACGGAGGCTGGCCTGCAAGCCTAGGGCGAGTGGGGGCTTTGAGAGAAAAAATTAAAAGCCTGCTTTTGATTCAGCTCAAATGCAGGAGGCCACTATCACCAGAGCCACATCTCCACTGTCTTTTTGGGAAATCAAGTCCCTTGTTGGGAGCAGGTGAGGCTGGCCACAGGGAGGCTCCCACACCCTGCCTGAGTGGGACCTGCCCCAGATCAGTGCTCCTCCACCTCATTGTAGCCCCACTCCCAGGAAGAAGGCCACAGAGACACGGAGCCTCAAGGCCATAGGCTTCTGGGAGGAAGAGGCTGTTCCAGTGGGTCAAGGCAGCTGCAGTCTCTGTGGGTTGGCAGCCAGCTTCCACGCACAGCTTCACAGGAGCCCGGGAAGCCATCCAGGTTGACACCAGGCAGAAGCGCATTGTGTGGGCCGGGCACTGCCAGCTGAGGCTGGCAGACTGCTGGGCAGGCCAATTCACAGACCAAGTGGGGAGAACCTGACCAACCACCAGCGTTGACCCAAATTGCCCCCTTGCCTGCAATTCAGGCCGGGTCTGGGTTCCATGAACTTTCCCCACACCAAGCCCCTGGCCTTGGCCTTCAGCCTCAGCACAGTCTCTGAAGTTGCAGAAGATCAGGTACTGAGTCTGGCCAGCCACTGGGAACCCAGGCTAAAGCGCCAGTGGCAGCACTCGGGCTCGGCCACGGTGTTGAGAGCTTCCCACCAGGCCTGTCTCTCCACCTTTCCCACTTGCCCTGAACTTCTTCCACCTCCTCCCCTCAGTCCTGAACCCAGGCTCCACGGGCACCTGCAGCTACCAGGAAAAACTAACAGCCAGAGAAAGACAGAGCCTCAGAAACTAGGTACCTTCACTGAGGGCCTGAGACTCCATTTTTCATATTCAAACCTCTACTGAGGAAAGAGAGCTCCTGGCCGTGAAACTCCCATATCCAGATCAAGAGAAATACCCGTCCCTGCTGCAACCACAGGCGTACTCTGCACTCCTTCGACTCAGCAAATTTGTACAATACCCCCTCACACATTTGGCCCATACACCCATCTAGCAGCCAGCCTAAGACAGGTGGCTGGTACCTTGCCCATGCACGTACACATGTACACTCTTGTACCCATCGGCAGTGGCAGCTGCTTGGACTCCAAGCTGGCTTTGGCCCAAGTTCCTACTGGTAGTTACACAACTCAGTACAGGGGACCTGACAATCCACAGGAGTGCGCCTTCTATTTCAGGACATAGTAAATTAAGGTATTAAGTGGCAGGAGAGGGGAACAGTTCTGACCCTAGCCAACAGTCCTGTGCAGCCTCCCTTCTACTAAGACCAGACTTGCCCTCATCTAGAGGCTGGGAGCCAGAGGCGGATGGAACTCCCCAGGTACTACTCCAGGCAGACACAGCCACCCAGCCTGTGATTCAGCCTGGAGCTAGTGCTCCTTTCCTGAGCCTCACTGGTTCTTAATTAGGAGACAGTGTCTCCAGCCACAATCTAGGCTAAGTCCAGGGTGCCCTCACCCTACTGCCCCTCCCTCCCTCCCTCGTTCCTTCCTCAGGCACGAGGTTTGATTAAGCTGATCTCCCTATTGTCTGGAGGCTGGCAGGACTGCTAGCTGAGAGACCCAGCATTAGACCAGCTCAGATGGACCCAGCTCCCGGCACCCAGGAGGTCCCAGAGCCTGCACACTCGCCTTCATTTACACGTGGTCAGTTGAGTGTAATGCTGTCTCTGGCTCCCACATCCAGCCTCTCTCCTCAGCAGCTGAGGTGTGGGCTCTGGGGAGGCCTAAGTTAGGTAGGAACCTGAAAACACCCCTCCTGGAAAGGCCTGAACAGAGCACTACCCCTTCCCTGGGGTCTCCAGCAGCAGATACTACTAATGGAAGTCCTGAGGTGGACCCTGTTTGATGCCCTCATCTCAGTGCCCACTTAGCCTACCCTCTGGCCTCTGTTCTTTGATTGAAAGGTAGACCCTCAAACTCCATCCTCTTCCCCTCCATGGCCTAAGAATCGCCCTCCTCCAGGATATGCAGGCTTAAAAAGGGGCTCCCTTTAGGCCCAGCACCTCGATTTATCACCAGCCACAAAGACTCAGTGTGTTTTTCTGGACTCCAATACTGCTTCTGTGATCTGGCTCTGGAATTTCTCCCACCTTCTGTTACCTCCCTGCTCTGATGGGTCCAAACGGGACCAGCTTCCCCACCAACCCAGTTCCCAAAGAAGCCCCTCACTTGGCTCAACCTCCACCAATGTCCTTATTCTTCCCCAGCTCAGTGGAGCCTAGGCTGGAGGTGGCTGCAGAGACGCCCACGGACAGATCAGAGAGACCTGTTCTGGGGCACGGAGTCGCCAGCAGAGCGGACAGAATTTCCCAACAACTTCCCACTTCAGAGGGGGAAAAACATGTCAAAAATCTTGTCTAGAGTGAGTGCTGTGTGGTGCGTTTTCTGAAAATATTTTTTTCAGGAAGCTGCTTTCTAGGTTATTATTTTTGTGGGGGAGGGGATAAGAAGGAAGGAATCGGGGGCAGTGGCTAGGGAGAGGGCGATTATGGGACTCAGCAGAACCTCACTTCAGAAGCATTCCTTTCTTCCTGCTAACCAGGTCTGCAGCCCCACAACTTCCATCCGACCCAGCGCCCTTCCCCTTTCTGCTCACCCAAAGTCCTCACCTCTGGGCGCTCCTGACTGCCCCATAACCCTCTGCCCCGGATGACTGAGTCCCGCCTCCCACACACAGTCGGAGCGCGCCCTTCATCCCACCCCAGCGGCAAAGGGAAGCCCCAGCCGCCTGAGCTGCCCAAGGGGACCGGGCAGGGATGCCCCAGCCCCCTCTCTCAGTCCAGCCCAGCTTCCTGACGCTGCCCTGGCCGAGGCCACCGCCCTCATCCCCAGCCCTCGCTTCCCAGCCTCTCCGAGACACAGCGGGCAGTGGCACTTACGGACCGGGAAGGGGACCCGGGCCCCAGCGAGGCAACGGCGCGGGTGGGGCGGCTGCGGGCACCGCGGCTCTGCCGCCCCGAATCAGGCGCGTTCCTGGGCTCAGGCCCAGCTCTCGCCGCTCTCCGGGAGCCCCTGCCCCGGCGAGCGCATGGCAGGGAGCTGAGGGAGGCGGGCACGGCAGTGGCGGCGCGGGGGCTCCTGGCCGCGCGCGGCTTCTCTGGGCTCTGAGCGGCTCCCAGCGCCGCCTTCTCGGGCGGGCACGGCCCGCAGTGACGTCAGCGCGGCTCCCCCCGCCCCCCCTCCGTTCACCCCGACCAGTGCGGAATGGAGGGGGCGGAGGCAGGCTGCGAGGGGCACCCAGCCGTGTGCCCTGGCCTTTCCTCCCCACGCCCCGATTGCCTTCTAGCTTTTCCCGGGGAGTCGCAACGCCATTTGTCCCCCATCTTCTCCCCGCGCCGCCAGACTCACCCGGAGCCACCAAAGACCTGGGAGGTGGTGGCAAGCAGCGGGTTTGAAGCCTCTCCGGCGGCTCCAGACTCAGAGATCTGGGCTGCTTTGGGAAGAATGGAGAGCTGAGGCATGAGGGGCATCCACCTCTGGGCTGAAAGGGGGCGTTTTATCTTCCCCCCAAGCACAGGTGTTGGTTAGGCTGGGGATAGCCACGCTGGTTTGGCTGGTCCCGGGGTCCCTGTGTGAGCTCAAAAGGGATCATTTAGCTCTAGGAAAGGTGTCCCATTCGGAGCTGGAGATGCCCTCCAGGCAGGGACCTGCTTCTCCAAGACCCAGGGCAGCCCCGCGGCCCCCCACGCGCCGTCTGCCAGAGGCTGTGCACCTGCAAACTCGCTGGGCCGACGTCGCCCCGGAGCCGCTGTCCAAATGCTGAAGCTGGCCTCCCCTGGGCCGGCTCCGGATGTCCCGCTGCCTACAGCTACGCGTTTCCCGCAGGGGCGGGCAAGGGGTCCTGGGACGCACAACGCGGAGGCCTCAGGAAACTTTGGGGCTCCAGGATGACGTTGGAAAGCTTCAGGAGAGCAGGTGATCAGCCGAAGGGAGACAGGAGCCAAGAGAGCATGCAGAACAGCGCGCCTGGCACGCCGAACCACGCGCCCCGGTGGCTCCCCCCGGGTCCCCTCCACTTGTGTGTGCTTCTTCCACTTCCACAGCGGGGAGGTCCCTAGGCTGAACTTGTCAGCGAGTCTCACCATTCATCACGAGCCAGACAGACAGGCCAAGTTCATGAGCAATACTATTAACCCCTTGCAAGCCAAGCGCCTCCCACAAGGGAAAGCCTCCTGGCCAGGAAGCGTTTTCTCAGATTCCAGAGGCACCGCCTCCCAGGAACGTGGCAGCCACCGCTCCTTTCTTTTCTGGCTAGTCTCCTAACCATTTATTCCGTCATTTTATTTACACTTTTGGTTTCCACAGTCTTTCAAGTTCCTCCTCTTCTAAGTTAGATACCAGTATAACTGATTGCTTTTCAAATGTCTTCTTTTCCTATATTGTGGCTGTGCTGATTGTGAAAAAATTAGAAAATTCAGAAAAAAGAAATAAAATAATAATTGGTCCTCTATTTTACACCCAGAGGACTGACTTTGAAAGAAAATATATATATTCTCATAGAAGAATCTAGATTGCTGGCTGTGTGGGGTGGGGAGTGAAGAAGGGGTGGAGTGAGAGAACCCAGTCTTTCTGAACTGGATGGAGAAGGAAAAACAAAAATAAGCTCTGTGAAAGGGCTCAAAGAGGGAGACCTGTCCATAGAGTCCTGTTAGAGGAGGGAAGGAAGGAAGCAGTCCATGGAGGTCTAGACACAGGGGCCCAGACACCTTCTCCACTCACTGGTCCCTGTTCTAGCCCTAAAGTTCGAGGGAAGCTTCTCCTGGCCTTGACCGTGTGTGTGTTGGTGGGGCGGGGGTGCTCTCTTGCCCGTGTGTGTGTTGGTGGGAGAAAGCTCAGTCCTGCTTCGGAACCCCAGCCGTCCCTGGAGAACTTTCTCTGACTCTCCTTGTGGTCTGGGAGACTTGGGCCACCCCTCCCCCATTTCCTATTGAATTCCTGGCGTCTGATAGCTGGCGGCAACTAGGGCGACCCACCAACTTTTCCCCTGGGCATTTTCTCACCCCCTTCGCCCCCCAGCGCTTTCTTTTCTTCTCCCAGCGCTCCTTTTGAAAGGAGGCACCCAGGCCCAGAACGTGTTCTGCAGTTTAACTACTTCCAAATTCTTTGTTCAGGTCACCCCGGGACTCCATTGTCCGCTATTGAGAGCGCGGGCAGGCCGCCGGGTGCGCCACTGCCTTGCAGGCCTGAATCCATTAGGCCACCGATCCGGCCCCTGCGGCCCATTGACGCGCCTCTCTCGCCCAGGCGCCGGCGGCCCCCCTCCCGTCCCCTCCGCTCCCACCCTCTGGAGTCACAGAAAGCTGCGGATCCGCGCGCAGGGGTTATTTGGGTCTCTCTCTGCCTTGAGGGACTGGGGGCGGTGCAGCCTAGGATGATTCTTGTGGGCTCTATCCCACCCAGCAAGCCTCTCCTGGGGTCCTGCCCAAATTCTACTGTTTGTTCGCTGGGTACTACTTGGACCTGCAGGGCAGGTTTTGAGGGGGCTGCAGCCCCAACCTCAGGAATGCGGGCGGGGGAAGAACAACCAGTTACATCCTTCCTCCGAATTCTCCGGCTTTCCTGCTGCTCCCACCGCCTAGCTTTCTGTTCCTCTCTTTCCTCCCAGCCTGCGCCCTCAAGCTTCCAGTAGGGTCAAGCCTCTTCTGAGCTGGGGGAATGAAAAGGGAGCCATCAGTTTCAGGGGATAGCACAGCAGGGAGGGCCGGCCGGTTCCTGCGTCAAACGCGCTCACGTCGTCCTTGAAGGCTTATCTCCTCAGGAGGGTGAATTTCCCCCCAGCTCACTGGAAAAGAGGCAAGAGTCGCTCCGGCCTCAGATGCACGTTCCAGGCTCCCAGGGTGCCAGGGTGTGGCCGGGGGGAGGAGGCTCAGTCCCGGCTCAGGCTTCCAGGGTGCGAGGGTGAGGCTGTAGGGAGGAGGCTCAGTTCCCCCTGCAGCCTCCTCCTCTCCAGCCTCAGGACCCAGGGAGACGCAGAGCGTGGAAGTCCCCAGGGGCTCAGCTCTGAGCTGTGCGCCCCGGGAAAGGCGAGGTTCAGCGGTGCAGCTCTCCCACAGCCAGTGTCCAGAAAAGGCTGGCTTGCTGCTGCGTATCTTTTCTCGGCGACTGCAGGTTCCTCGCCAGGCCGCTAGCCTCGCCCCTCTTCCAGCTCTGGGGTTACTGGGTCACCGAGTCCAGGGCGAACATCGACGCCCAGTCACCAGGCTTCTGGAAATCACTCGGGCCTCTGCTCCGGCCTGCCTTCTCCAGTCTGAGAAGCGGCCAAAACCTTCCCAGAAGCTGAATTCCTGGCGGGAGTCGCGGAGGAGCCATGGGGCCCGGCGCGGGTACCAGGGACGGGAGCGCCTGGCGGTCTGGCCCGAGAGAGGTTGCGGCTGGGGGTGCAGGGCGCGAAGGAGCAGCACCGGATGGCGGGCGCCACTTCCCGCGGGCCGAGGAGGCAGTGGAAGAACGGGTCGTCTCCGCCTCACCGTCTCCGAGCGCCCGGCCAGGACTGCGAGGCGCAGGGCGCCGGACGCGGGATCTGGTGGAACCGCAGCGGCCCGGATGGGCGACAAGGAGCGACTAGCGCCCCCTGGCACCTCTGCCGAGCCCGCGCCGCCGCCGCCGCGTCCCCGTCCCGCGGGATTCCAGACCTGAGGGGGCGGAGGCAGTCGTCTCCGCACCCCCGAGACCGGGCCGGACCGCGCCCCGCCTCTCCGAGGACGCAGGAACTCCCGAAGGTCTCCCACGCTCCAGCCTGCGTCCTCCGCGTCCTCCCCGCCGGTCCCGAGGCCTCCAGTCGGCGCTGCTGCCCTCACCGCTCTTCCTCCCCCCAGCGCGGCTCTGCCCGGTCCAACAGCGCACTCTGGCGGGCGCCCCTAAGAGCTGCAGGTGAGCGCGGCCGAGGCGGCCTCCGCAGGTGGGAAAGATTCCGGACCCAAGCGGCGCGGTTGGTGCCTGGGCGCCTGCTTGGTGGTTGGTGTCGGAGTGGAGGGGACGGAGATGCGGTAGTCGAAGGACAACCGGGCACCTCTTTACCTCTCAGCCCCTACAGGTCAGGAAACAGAGTGAAGGACAGCGTGGGCGCTCACCTCCTCTTCCTCCTGAGACGGGCGCCGCTGTTACCCGCGCCTCCTTCAGGAAGGGTCTCTGGAGGCTGAACAGGGCGGCGCAGGTTCAGGACCTTACCGTGGATTCTTGCAGCCGGGCAGAGCCAGTCCGTGCGCAGCCTCGCCCTCCCCGTCTCAGTGACTTTCCTTTCCCCAGGGTTCCTCTCGTATCTTCAGGGCCTCAGAAAAATTAAGAAGTAAAAGCCCTTTCTCATCAGGGCTGGAGATCCCTTATTCCAATTGCAGTGGGCAATGTGTAGGAGGTAAGGTTGGGATGAGGGAACAAGGCCCGGGATTTGGAAAGTTCTGGAGATGTTCCCCAGGCTCCCAGCCCAGTGACAGGCGCGTCTTTTCAGGCGTGGCATGGTGGTCTGTCTTCGGTCTGGCCATGCATTTCGATGGGTTCCTGACATTCATTCATTTATTCACTCAACAAATATGTGCTGAGCTCCTGCTAGATGCCAGCCCCGCTAGGGATAAAGCTCAGAAAGGGTAAGAAACGTGCTCAAGGTCACACAGCTGGAAGCTCCCGGAGCCAAGATGCCACCCCAGCCACTCCAGCCCCATCTCTCTCTTCTTGCCTGTATGACTTAAGAAGTCTTCTAACTGGAGCTCCACCTCAGAATTCAGCCGGCTCCAATATGCCATCTACACTGCTGGAGACAGACCTTTCTAAAATGCCAATCTGATCCTGTCTCTTCCTTGCTTGACATCTGTCGGTAAGGGTCTTCTGACTCCAGGAAAACGACAAGTTTCTCACAGGCATCCGAGCTCCCCCCAAGGCCTGTGCCCCTAAGAGCCTTGCCCCCATCTTCAGGAACCCGACAGTCCCACCATCCCAGGCATCCCAAGAACGTTTCCTTAAGTGGTGCTCTTGCACTGCTCCTGCCTCTGTGTGTGCCTGGAGTGTCTCTGCATGGAATACTCCTCCCTGGAGTGTTTCAGATCCTGGGTGAATGTCACTCCTCCATGAAACCTTCTGATCCAAACATATCCACGGTGACCTCTCCAATCACCTAAAGACCAGATGGACCTAAGAGGTCATGCTTGTATATCTTTCATCCTCCCTCCCCCGCTGACACCCAATTAATTGAAGCTGGCATGGCCAGCTGACCCCTGAGGGATAATCCCTGGTCCAGCCTGAGCCTACCAGGGTCTCTCCTGAGCACTGAAGTGAAACCCAAACTGGGAAGGTTTGCAGTGGGCAGGGGGAGCTCAACAGCCTCATGGAGTCAGTGCCATGGTCAGCCCAGGTGATGATGGGGCAAAGAAGCTGGGAGAATGGAGCAGGTGTGTCAATAAGCTAGCAGAGAAAAGGCATAGGACTCAGGGCAAGAGAGAGACTTTCTCAGATGGCTTCCTCCCCTACCTAGCAGGGGAGTCTTGCTCCTTTCCCTTGGCCAGCTTTGCATAGGATTCTGTCCTCTGCCCCTGCCAGCCCTCTGACCGCAACCCCCTTCTGCCAAGCCTGGCTCTCTTTCTCTGTGTGTCTTCCCGCTGAAGCAGTCCCTGGGCTTTACTGCAGGACAGTTAGCATATCGTATGGTGACCAGCCTCCTGAAGACCTGGCACCATTCAGAACTGGCATAATTCAATTTCCCCAGAGCCACCAGCAGGCACGCCATCATGTGGCAATTGTGACAAACACAGTTTGCAATCCATTTGGATGCCAGCACAGAATGATGAGTTTATTGATTAAGGTTTAAAACGTTTTAGGATTTGCATCTTTCAGATTTGTGCACAGGGTGAGAATTTGCTAACAGTTAATGATTACTGAGCGGGTATGTGGTGCCAAACACGACTCCAAGCACTTTATTATTAATCTTCACAGCTGTGCTTATGCCAAAGCTGCTCTTACTATCCTCATTCACCAGATGGGAAAACCCAGACACAGAGAGGTTAAGCAATTTGCCTGAAGTCACAGCTAGTCAGTGACTGGCATGGGATGGGAGCCCACAGTCCAAATTTCTAACCACTATGTTACACTGCCTCACTGGCTCTTAATAATAGTTTTATATCATCCACAAGCCGACCAGTACTTAACAGACTTTATCGCAAGCCTCTTTTTTTTTTTTTTTTTTTTTTTCCTTTTTGGAGACAGAGTCTTACTCTGTCACTCAGGCTGCAGTGCAATGGCATGATCTTCGCTCACTGCAACCTCTGCCTCTCTGGTTCAAGCAATTCTCCTGCCTCCACCTCCTGAGTAGCTAGGACTACAGGTGTGTGCCACCACACCCAGCTAAATTTTGTATTTTTAGTAGAGATGAGATTTCACCATATTGGCCAGGCTCGTCTTGAACTCCTGACTGCCCCATGAGAAAGCGGGTAGAACAGCATGGGGTCATTCCAGAAGCTGGAACGTCCCATGAGAGAGCGAGCGGAACAGTGTGGGGTCACTCAAGAAGCAGGAACTTCCTGTGAGAGAGCAGGCGGAATAGCATCGGGTCAGTCCAGAAGTCGGAACTTCCTGTGAGAGAGCAGGAAGAGCAGCATGGGGTCACTCCAGAAGCCGGAACTTCCTTGTGGGTGAGTGGGCAGAACAGTGTGGGGTCACTCCAGAAGCCAGAACTTCCTCATGAGAGAGCAGGCGGAACAGTGTGAGGTCACTCACTCCAGAAGCCGGAACTACCCTTGAGAGAAAAGGCACAACAGCATGGGGTCACTCCAGAAGCGGGAACTTTCTGTGAGAGAATGGGTGGAATAGCATGAGGTCACCCTAGAAGCCTGAACTTCTAGGGTGGGTCGAACTTCGAGTGGGTCGAACAGTGTGGGGTTACTCCAAAAGCCAGAACTTTCAGAGAGCTGGCGGAACAGCATGGGGTCACTCCAGAATCCGGAACCTTCAGAGAGCTGGCGGAACAGCATGGGGTCACTCCAGAATCCGGAACCTTCAGAGAGCTGGCGGAACAGCATGGGGTCACTCCAGAATCCGGAACCTTCAGAGAGCTGGCGGAACAGCATGGGGTCACTCCAGAATCCGGAACCTTCAGAGAGCTGGCGGAACAGCATGGGGTCACTCCAGAATCCGGAACCTTCAGAGAGCAAGCAGAACAGCATGGGGTCACTCCAAAAGCCAGAACCGCCCTGTGCTGGTTAATTTCCTGTGTCAACGTGGCTGTGGTGCCCAACTGTTTGATCAAACACCGGTCTAGATGTTGCTGTGAAGGTATTTTTTAGATGTGATTAATATTTAAATTAGCAGACTTCGAATGAAGTATCTTAATCCCCATAACTTGGTAGGCCTCATTCAATCAAGTGAAGCCTTAAAAGAAAAGACAGAGATCCCCCAAAGAGGAAGAGATTCTGCCTCCAGATTGCTTCTGAACTTAAGACAACAAAGTCCACTCTTGTTGGAATTTCCAGAGCCCCCAAAATTGGGTGAGTCAATTATGTGACATAAATCTCTCTCCCTCTCTCTCTCTCTCTCTCCACACACATACACACACACACGCACACA
Source organism: Callithrix jacchus (assembly GCF_049354715.1). Lineage (NCBI taxonomy): Eukaryota > Metazoa > Chordata > Mammalia > Primates > Cebidae > Callithrix > Callithrix jacchus. Next base: position 18,545,009 of record NC_133507.1, on the reverse strand, counting down.
CAGATACACACCCTATTGGTTCTGTTTCTCTGGAGCACCCTGACTCACATATGTCCTACGCCACGGTAGGCTTTAGGTTGCTAGCAGCTGATGGGGTTCACCATAGGAGGCCGTCAGGTCCGGGCAGTGTAGGTAGTGAAGGGAGATTAGAGGAGAGTAGCAACCAGCACCCAGGGACCCACAAGTAAACAGCAGGAACACATCCTAAAGGCTCACTGAGGACAGGCCTGCTTCCCCAGGCCCCAGCTGAGCAGCTGAGCAGAGGCCATGGGACAGTAGAGCAGAGGGCCAACTCCAGAGCCTTTCCTTCTGTCTCCATGGAGAAGAGTTGACCTGCCTGGAACCTGCCCAGGAGGGTGGGGCTGGATTTTCCCAGCAGCTTCACTGGTGACTGTGAGCCTGAGACCAATGTTCTCATCTCCTGACTCCCATTCTACCCACTGCTTACTTCATGTGAGACTTAAGCCAACTGATAACTTTTTTGTACTTGAGGGGTTTTTTCTTTTTCTTTTCTTTTCTTTTGTTTTTTGAGACATGGAGTCTCACTCTGTCACCCAGGCTGGAGTGCAATGCACGATCTCGGCTCATTGCAACCTCTGCCTCCAGGGTTTAAGTGATTCTCCTGCCTCAGCCTCTCCAGTAGCTGGGTAGCTGGGATTACAGACGTGCACCACCATGCCTGGCCAGTTTTTGTATTGCTAGTAGAAGCTAGGTTTCACCCTGTTGGCCAGGCTGGTCTTGAACTCCTGACCTCAAGTCATCTGCCCACCATGGCTCCCAAAGTGCTGGGATTACAGGCATGCACCACCATGCCTTGATAATTTTTGTGCTGTTAGTAGAGACAGGGTTTCATCCTGTTGGCCAGGCTGGTCTGGAACTCCTGACCTCAAGTGATCAGCCTGCCTCAGCTTCCCAAAGTGCTGGGATTACAAGCATGAGCCACCATGCCTGAACCTATCTGAGTTTTCTCTTTTTTTCCTTTCTTTCTTTATTTTTTGAGACGGAGTTTCACTCTTGTTACCCAGGCTGGAGTGCAATGGCGCGATCTCTCACCGCAACCTCTGCCTCCTGGGTTCAGGCAATTCTCCTGCCTCAGCCTCCTGAGTAGCTGGGATTACAGGCACGTGCCACCATGCCCAGCTAATTTTTTGTATTTTTAGTAGAGACAGGGCTTCACTATGTTGACCAGGATGGTCTCAATCTCTTAACCTCATGATCCACCCGCCTCGACCTCCCAAAGTGCTGGGATTACAGGCTGAGTTTTCATATCTGTAAAATGGGGCTAGTGGTAGTCCCCTCCTCACAGGGTTATTGAGAGGGTTAAAAGGGACAACTCTTAGACACACTGAGAATAATGCCTGCAAGTAGGTGATCAATCCATGTTAATCATTGGCTCCTATTAGTTGTCTGAGATCTTCAGTAACCTGATTTACCCAATTAGGAGATGGGTTTCCTGCAGAGGTGGTGAGCTCTCTGTTGCTGGAGGTGTGTAAGCAGAACCAAGAGTGTGGGTGAACCAGGCGGGGATGCCCCCAGGCTGCAGGCCATCTGGGGCTTTGGCAACTGCGTCAAAGCCTGTGTGCTGGGCACTTAACCTGATGCTGCACCCTCCTCAGGTTCTACCCTTCAGTGGATGTTGGTCTCCATCTCCTATTTTCATGCCTCAGTTTTCTGTCTCTGCCAAATCCTTATAACTTGGCTGCCTTTGTATCCCTTTCAGTGAGTACAGTGACCCTCCTGGCTAAGGCCACAGGATACCAACCAAGGTTTGGATACCACCCTCGGGCCTGAAGTAAGTTTTCAGGTTCCTGCTCTGTCCTCAGAAGGAGCCTGGCAGGTACGCTCCCTCTCTGCAGACATCGCTGCTTGTCTTAGTGACTGCAGCAACCCCACGCTGGGACAGGTCCAGCTTTGACAGCTTGTACAGCAACGGTGTTCAGCTGGGGTTGCCTCCTGAGCCAGAGGCACCACAGGTTGGGAACTGCAAAACTCCAGAGGGCGCCCTTCACAAGTACCCTGGTCCTTACCCCCAAAGGGGATGCATATTGCCAAGGGAGAGGAATTAAGGGTGACGATGCATATCAGAACCTGTTTTGTTTTTTTTTTTTGAGATGGAGTCTCACTCTGTAGCCGAGGCTGGAGTACAGTGGTGTGATCTCAGCTCACTGCATCCTCTGCCTTCTGGATCCTGCGAACCAAGTCTGGGCTGGGTGCGGTATCTCACGCCTGTAATCCCAGCACTTTGGGAGGCAGAGGTGGGAGGATCATGATGTCAGGAGTTTGAGACCAGCCTGGCCAACATGGTGAAACCCCATCTCTACTAAAAATACAAAAATTAGTTGGGCGTGGTGGTGGGTGCCTGTAATCCCAGCTACTTTGGGAGGCTCAGGCAGGAGAATTGCTTGAACCTGAGAAGTGGAGGTTTCAGTGAGCCGAAATCACACCACTGCATGCCAGCCTGGGTGACTCTGTCTCAAAAAAAAAAAGAAAAGTCCAGTCAGATGCCTGTAATTCTAGCACTTTGGGAGGCTGAGGCAGAGGATTGCTTGAGGCCAGGAGTTTGAGACCAGCCTGGGCAAGAGTGAGACCCAAAAGATTTAAAAGAGAAAACTAGCCAGGTGTGGTGGCACGTGCTGTAGTCTGAGCTACTCATGAGGCTGAGGCAGGAGAACTGCTTGAGTCCTGGAGATGGAGGCTGCAGTGAGCCATGATCACACCACTGCACTTCAGCCTGAGCAACAGAGTGAGAAAAAAATAAAAATAATAAAAATAAAAAAATAAAAATCCTGGCCAGGCATGGTGGCTCACACCTGTAATCCCAGCACTTTGGGAGGCTGAGGCGAGCAGATCACTTGAGGTCAGGAGTTCAAGACCAGCCTGGCCAACATGGCAAAACCCCCATCTCTACTGAAAATACAAAAATTAGCTGGGCATGGTGGCCCTGTAATCCCAGCTAGCTGGGAGGCTGAGGCAGAAGAATTGCTTGAACCCAGAAGGTGGCGGTTGCAGTGAGCACACTGAACTCCAGCCCAGGTGATGGAAGTGAGACTCTGTTTAAAAAAAAAAAAAAATCCTACGTTGAGGTATAATTTCCTTTGTGGAAAAATGAAATTCTGCATTGTTTATGCAGTACACCTATAGAAAGTAAAAGTAAGCGCCGGGCGCGGTGGCTCACGCCTGTAATCCCAGCACTTTGGGAGGCCGGGGCAGGTGGGTCCCAAAGTCAAGAAGTTGAGACCCTCCTGGTCAACAAGGTGAAACCCCATCTCTACTAAAAAAAAAAAAAATTAGCTGGGCATGGTGGTGCGCACCTGTAGTCCCAGCTACTCGGGAGGCTGAAGCAGGAGAATTGCCTGAACCCAGAAGGCGGAGGTTGCAGTGAGCCGAGATTGTGCCACTGCACTCCAATCTGGGTAACAACAGCAAAACTCCGTCTCAAAAAAAAAAAAAAAGAAAGTAAAAGTAAGCAAAACCTTTCCTTCTGCTGAGGCCGATGGAGAAGACTTTGATTCTTAATGGTGTGTGCAACTGAGTGGGAGAGTAGGAGACGTCTAGGTCTGTTAAAGGTGATGAGCCAGGTGTTAAAAGTGGCACGCACATGTAATCCCAGTACTTTGGGAGGCCAAGGCAGGAGGCCAAGGCAGGAGCCCAGGAGTTTAAGACCAGCCTGGGCAACAAAGTGAGACCCCTGTCTCTACAACAAATACAAAAAATTAGCCAGGTAAGGTGGCAAGGTGGCATGTGCCTGTAGTCCCAGCTGCTCGGGAGGCTGAGATGGGAGGATTGTTTGAGCCCCTGGAGGTTGAGGCTGCAGTGAGCTGTGATCTCACCACTGCACTCCAGCCTGGGTGACAGAGTGAGACCCTGTCTCAAAAGAGAAAAAAGGCAATAAGAGAAACAGCTGAGATACCGGTTGTCCCAAAGCCTGAGTGAGCCTCTTGCTGCCATCTCTGGGTGTCCAGCAGAGGCTGAATGCACAGCAGAGGACACTGGAAAAGCTTGGTAAGGCCCAAAGGGGTAACAAGGTGAGCAGCTGTCTACCCAGCAGGTGGCTTTAGGCTCCCGGCAGCTCTAGCCATCTTCTACAACCACCTCAGACAATAGCAATCATCATGAATCACATCCTATGTAAAGGGGGACAAATGCTAAAGATTGAGCATATTTTGCTGTCTCAGGTGATCAGAACATACCGTCAGGGACCACATCAGTCCAGCCACATATATCCTCCATGCCTCACACAGTCCTGGGCACATAGTAGGCACTGGGAAATGAGCGTGGAATCAGTGAACATGCCCCTGACTTCCCAGCTGAGGATTCTCTCCCACTCAAACGCATACTCCATACTCTGCAGGAGAGGGTGGGCTCGGGCTGCCATAACAAAGAACCACTGTCAGGACGCAGTGGCTCACGCCTATAATCCCAACACTTTGGGGAGCTGAGGTGGGCAGATCACCTAAGGTCAGTAGTTCAAGACCAGCCTGGCCAACATGGTGAAACCCCGTCTCCACTAAAAATACAAAAAATTTAGCCAGGCATGGTAGCAGGCATCTGTAATCCCAGCTACTTGGGAGGCTGAGGCAGGAGAATCACTTGAACCTGTGAGGTGGAGGTCTCTACTAAAAAATACAAAATTTAGCCGGGTGTGGTGGCAGGCCCCTGTAATCCCCACTACTCAGGAGGCTGAGGCAAAGAATTGCTTGAACCCAGAGATGGAGGTTGCAGTGAGCCGAGATCACGCCACTGCACTCCAGCCTAGGCAACAGAGTGAGACTCTGTCTCAAAAAAAAAAAAAGAGACAGAGAGAGAAAACCATGGTCTGGGTAGCTCAAACAACAGAAATGAGTTTTCTCTCAATTCTCAAGGTGTCTGCAGGGCTGGCTTCTTCCAAGCACTCTCTCCTCAGCTTATAAGAGGCCATCTTCTCTCTGGGTCTTCACCTGCTTTTCCCTCTATGTGTGTCTGTGTCCAAATCTCCTCTTCTTCTACGGAGGACACCAGTCATACTGGATTAGGGCCACCCTAACAACCTCATTTTAACTTAATTTCTTCTTTAAAGAGCCTATCTCCAAATACTGTTATGCTCTGAGGTACTAACTCTGGAGGTTACGACTGTAACACACAAACTGAGGTGGGGGGACACGATTTAGCCTATAAGAGATGGGCACCATCCCAACCCATGTTCCACCTTGGCTGGTGAACTGCAGCCTGCTGGGGCCAGTGTGGGTTTGGGAGCACAGGAATTATTACGACACAAACACCATCTCCATCTATTTCCCCAAGTGTGTGTTCCAGGCCCACAGAGTCATGGGGTCATGGGATCATCAGATCACTGGGTCTCTCAGCTGCCACTGGGTTATGGAATCATTGGATCACCGGCACCCTCCTACCCACTGGCCGAAGTCCCCACCACCATCCTTTCTGAAAGGTTGTTTTGACCCCTCTCTTCCCAAGGGACCTGCTGATATGTTCTGACCACACACTCTCCTGTGCCCAGCTCCCTCATACTCCTTTTAGCCATGAAGTCCTGCCTTTCTCTTGGAAGCACAGGCTGCACCAGACTGACTCAGCCCCTATTTCAGTCTGGCTGGGGAGGGAGGGTCTGTCCTGCTGCATTTCTGCTGCCCTGTCCCCACTCTGGGTCAGGCCAGCCGGGTCAGGAGTGGGTATCATCTCACTGCAAGCTAGGGTGAGTCAGAATATCCATCTCTTCAAAGCTCAGTTTCCATCTGTCCAAAGCCTTTATTCTAGAGACAGGATAGCTCTAGATTAGGAGGGATTTTGTGGTGTAAATCAGAGCCATGTTCCCGGCAGCCTGTGCAGGTGGCATCCGTGGGTGTTCTGTCTCAGCTAAATCGAAACTCAGCGATGCCACCCTTCTGTGCCACAGAGGTGGCTGCCAGCCCTGCTTGCGGGTTAGTCATCACCTTAGAGCACATGGATCTGCAGAAACCATCTGGGGTGAGGGAGGCCATGTGCAGCAATAAATAAGCAGAAAACAGACTCCATGTCCTGGCAGTGACAAACATTACTGTCTAAGGCATCCTGCATTGCCACAGAAAAACAATCACATCATGGTTCAGATGAGAAATACAGGTTTGGGGGTGCATGGTGCAAGCTGAGCATTACAAATATAAAACATCATAAATTGCCCTCACCAAAATGTTAGCAGTGGTTATCTTTGGGTGATGGGCTTATGGAAGGTTTGAATTCTCTTCTCTTTTTTTATCCATGTGGGTTGGGGGATAGATGGTTGCAAGGGCCAGCTTGGGTCTAAGTGGGAATCAAACAGCCCAGGCTGGCCTGCCGAATGGTGAGGGCTACAGTCAGAAGGCTATTTTCTTTCTTTACTTTTCTTTTCTTTACTTCTCCCTCCCTCCCTCCCTTCTTCCTTCCTTCCTTTCTTTGGACAGAATCTTGGTCTGTTGCCCAGGCTGGAGTGCAGTGGCACAATCTCAGCTCACTGCAACCTCCACCTCCAGAGTTCAAGCGATTCTCCTGCCTCAGCCTCCTGAGTAACTAGGATTACAGGCACCCACCACCATGCCCAGCTAATTTTTGTGGTAGAGATGGGGTTTCACCATGTTGGTCAGGCTTGTCTTGAACTCCTGATCAAGTGATCCACCTTCCTTGGCCTCCCAAAGTGCTGGGATTATAGTTCATGAGCCACCATGTCTGGCCCTGAAGGCTATTTTCATGTTAGCTTTGAAAACCTTCTGAAATTTTGTAAAGTCTGCAATAACAGTAATAATAATTACTAATACTGCTAAACTGTCTGGCAAATACCTCGCCCCTTAAAGAGACCTAAGGTCAAATTAAATTTGGTCACAGTTTAAACAGTTGGAGCCAGGATTCAGACTCATTTCTTTCAGAAACCTCCACTTGACCACAGGCTCTACCCCTCTTTGGCAAGGACCTAACTCCCTCAGGACCTCTAGCCAGACCCAGGGATGGAGAAGAGCATCCTCTCTTGCTGCAGTCTATTCCAGACCATGCTTTTCACATATTTGTGCTTCTTGTTGGTGGTTCTGCTGTTTAACAGAGCCTCGAAGCACAGTGCTGAAGTGCTGTCTAGAGTTCCCAAGCGCAAGAAGGCTGTGATGTCCTTACAGAGAAAATATGTATGTTAGATTAGCTTCATTCAGGCATAAGTTATAGCACTGTTGGCTGTGAGTTCAATGTTAATGAATCAACAGTATGTAGTAAATAAGGTGCCTTTAAATGGAAACACATATAACACAAGGTTATGTGATCTAGTTGATTGAAATGTGGTGAGCAGAGGCTCACAGGAACCTAACTGTGTATTTCCTCTAGGAACGATGCTTCCATGTTTGCTCATTCAATGTTCATGGAGACTTTAGAGACCGTGACTACAGCAAATAATGAGAACTGACTGTTTATTCATCAGTCAGGGATGTCCATGATATTCAGTTGAATGATAGCTGTCAGTTAAAGAATACAGAGTATTGGATGATCCCATATTTGAAATAAGTAAATAAATAAAGCTTTTAAAAAGGCCTTTGGGTCAGGTGCAGTGGCTCATGGCTGTAATCTCAACACTTTGGGAGGCCAAAATGGGAGGATCACTTGAGGTCAGGAGTTTGAAACCAGCCTGGCCAACATGGTGAAACAACAGAGTGAAACCCTGTCTCTACTTAAAATACAAAAATTAGCCGGGTGTGGAGGCTTGTGCCTGTAGTCCTAGCTACTTGGGAGGCTGAGGCACAAGAATCCCTTGAACCTGGGAGGCTGAGGTTGCAGTGAGCTGAGATTGTGCTACTTCCCTTCAGCCGGGGTGACAGAGCAAGACTCCATCTCAAAAAAAAAAAAAAAGAAAAAAAGAAGAAAAAAGAAAGCCTTCTGTATGTGTGTTTTGATGTTTGTTGGAACATGGAGAAAAAAGAGTGGAGAGATTCTACCTGGCTTTCCTGGGTGGAGGGGGAACAATGAGAGGGGGAGATGATGAAGTCTTTCTGTTCTTTTCTTTGTTCCCTTGAGACAGGATCTTGCTCTGTTGCCCAGGCTGGAGTGTAGTCCAGCTATGGTGCAATCATAGCTCACTGCAGCCTTAATCTCCTAGGTTCAAGTGATTTTCCTACCTCAGCCTCCCTGGTAGCTGGGACTACAGGTGCATGCCACCATATCTGGATATTTTTTTTATTTTTATTTTTGTAGAAATGGGGATCTCAATCTGTTTCCCAGGCTGGTTTCAAATGCCTGGCCTCAAGTGATTCTCCTGCCTCAGCTTCCCAGAGTGCTGGAATTACTAGTGTGAGCCCACTACACTAGACTTCTCCTTTTTTTTAAGTTTTAGTTTAATATATTATTTTAAAAATATATATATATTATATAAAAATAATGTATTGCTTTTGAATAGGTAAAAAGTTCACAATTCAAAGTTGGAAAGCCACAGTAGGTTTTAAGTCAAACGTCTCCCCTTGATCATGTCCCACCATCTAGAGACATCAATGATGCCAGTTTCTTGGGTTTCTGGGGAGGGATGGAGACTTTGGAGCTCCTTTCAAGAGTTTCAGGGTGGAGGTGAGGCCATGGAGGAGATGATGAACCAGAGTTTGTTGCTCAGATCTGGCCCTGGGGTGCCTGCCCCTTGTTGGGCCCAGCCTCCCCTCCCCAGCCTTGTCTTCCCATGTGAGCCCAGCAGAGTGCCTTGGTGACCCTCCTTGCTGCCCCTGACTGGGGCTGGCAGTGCACTGACAGCTTCCACCATGCCTTCCTCTCTCTGTCCCTGCCTGGTGGAGCTTGGGTTCAGATTTGGGGGCTCCAGCCTGACCATGACTACCCCATCCCCAGGCCTCTTCATGGCCCATTATACCCCGGGCTGGCAGGAGGCTAGACAGTCTTGAAGGGGTCATGGAGTCTGGGCTCTGCCAGGTAGAGATAGTCCACTCAGGAGCCCAGGTGAGGATGAGCTGGGACAACCAGACCCCGCTACCTCCAGAGTGAAGGGTAAGGAGCCCATGTGGGTGGATCTGGGCAGCCACCTTTGCTCTCTGACCCTTGCAGTGGGGCACAGTCCTCAGCTGGCTATCTGTCGCTGTCCCTGCCTCTCAGGCACTGGCCACACCTCAGTGGCCTTTGTTGACATTTTGGAGCCACTGAGTCTCTCTGCAAATCCATGGCGGGGGGAGTGGTTGATCCCCATCTTCTCTTCCTTTGGATTCCTGGGGCTACCTGCCTAGCCCAGGGCCACATACACTGGACACACCCCTTGTCTGGGACCACCAGGCTTCATCAGCAGGGTCACCAGAGCTCCTCCATCTGCCTGGGCAAGGCCTGTCTCCCGCGAACCCAGGCCCTCTGCTTTGCGAGATGCTGCTGGTCCCTGAGCTGAGGCAGTTTAGGCCTCAGCTGCTGGCATTCAGCCCCTCTTTCCTGTGGCCTCTGAACTCCTGGGAGCAGGGTCAGAGGTTGACAGTGGTTTCCAGGCAGTTTTCAGGGGTCACCAGGGCTGGGCACAGTGGCTCACACCTGTCATCCCAGCACTTTGGGAGGCTGAGGCAGGAGGATCACTTGCATTCAGGAATTTGGGACCAGCCTGGGCAACATAGTGAGACTTCATCTCTATTTTTAAAAAGGAAAATAAATTAAAAGATTATTTTTTAAAAATGGAGGGAGAGGAGGTAACCAGGCAGCTCCTCGCCCGAGTCCCCATCCTTGCAGAAAGCAGAAAACATGGCAACTTGGCCAGAAACACCAATGGAGCGCTTGTTCTCGGATAGACCCGACTCTGGGCACAGGCGGGCTAGAGGTGATGAAGAAACTGCCCCTGCTCCCAGTGCCGGGAACCAGTGCATGTATTCCCAGCCCCTAAGCCAGGCAGAGACGACACATGTCCTGGCAGAGATGCAGATACAACAGCACAGCCATGCCTGCTAGACACTGTCTATTGGAACTTGGCCCCCATCCCTGCCTTCTCCTCTGTTCCCCCAGGAATTACAGGTGGTGGAAAGCAAAGAACTACATATCCCAGATGCCCTTGCAGCGAGGGCTCTGGCTGTGACTTAAGATTCCGCCTGTGAGAACACTCCTGTGGCCCTGGCACAGACCAGGAAGCTCTGGCTGACAAGGCTGTTTGGGGTAGCCCAGCGCCACATTTCACTCTCTAGTCCCTGGCTTCATGTGTGGTGGCAGCAACAGTGGTAGCCATAGCCACAGTGGCCTTCTTTCCTTCAGATTTTGGATCTGGATCACAGCTGTGGTGGTGTCACTCTCTGATGTCCACTCCTCTGGCCCTTCCAATTGTCTTGATTTATGTAGGTCAAGCCCTGCATTACGGTTCTTCTTGCTTGAAATAACCAGAATGAGCTGGGTGTAGGGGCATATGTTTGGAATCCTAGCTCCTTAGGAGGCTGAGGTGGCAGGATCACTTGTGGCCAGGAGTTTGATATCAGCCAAACAACATAGCAAGACTCCTGTCTCTCAAAAAATAAAATCATTTATCTGGCATGGTAGTGCACACCTGTAGTCCCAGCTGCTTGGGAGGCACCACTGCACTCCTGCCTGGGTGACAGAGAGAGGCTCTTTCTTTAAAAACAAACAAACAAAAGCAGCCGGGTCAGGTGCAGTTGCACACACCTGTAATCCCAGCACTTTAGGAGGCCGAGGTGGGTGGATCAACTGAGGTCAGGAGTTCGAGACCAGCCTGGCCAACATGGCGAAACCCTGTCTCTACTAAAGAAACAAAAATTAGCTGGGTGTGGTAGCACATGGCTGTAATCCCAGCTATTCGGGAGGCTGAGGTAGGAGAATTGCTTGAACCCAGGAGGCGGAGGTTGGTTGCAGTGAGCCAAGATGACGCCATTGCACTCCAACTTGGGCAACAGAGTGAGACTTGGTCTCAGAAAAAAAAAAAAAATGAAAACAAACCAAAAAAATCTGAGACTGTTCCCTAGTTCTTGCTCTGAACTCTGAATGATACAATGGTACATACAGAGATGAAAAAGAAATTTATTCTTACTGGGGTTGTTCATTTCACAAATACTGATTGTTCACCTCCCAGGGCAGGCCCTGTGCTAGGTTCTGGGGATAGAAGAGAAACCAGGCAGAATCCCTGCCCTCAGGGAACTCCCACTTTGATGGGGGAGAAGGTTAAACAATCTCAGTCCCTGAGATCCATGCACAAGGTACAATGGAGCCCAGAGGCAGGCACTGGAACCAGTCAGGATTCACCTGCAGGAAACACAGAACTTCCCAGACGTTCAGTGATACAGAGACGTAGCACAGAAGATTAGGTGCTTACAAACCTTTGGAAGGGCCAGACGGTGGGTTCTCAGTGGGGCCTCCAGAACGACTTCCAGAACGCCACAGAACTGGTCCTCTTGCAAAGCAGTGACCCTGGCCACCATCCCAGCCACTCCTGGGACTGCTAACTTGGCATCACGCTAATGCTCCAAGTACTGTGGGGAGAACCCCCTGTGCTTCCATGGCTAGGATGTCCTGCCAGCCTCCTCATTGCCACATGGTACAGCAGCAGCTCCGGTGACCCTGGGCATCCTGTCCTCTCAGATGAGAATGGCCAGGGTCCCTTCTCACAGTTCTCAAAAGAAGGTAATATACAGAAGGGATGCTCTGTCACCATCTGCTTTGGATCAGCCCTAGTGGCCAAGCCTCGCTTGTGGATGTCTGGTCTCCCTCAAGCCTGGCCAGCCTATGCCTACCTTGATCAGGCACCTGCCTGGGTCCAGCCTGCTGTGGCCAGGGGGAGCATGGCCAGATTCCTGGGTGGTGGGGCTTGTGGGAGTGGCAGGCCCTGCTACACCTCCTGGCAGGATCCCACCAGATAGCTTGAGCTGCTTCCCTGCTTTATGTTCAGACAGTCACGATTATGTGATCACAACTCACCTCTGCCGCCTCAAAGCCTTTCTGGAACAAACTGGGTAATAAATATGGACCAATTCAAACTGAATGACACTTTGTAATGACCAAACATGTCCATCATTTTCTCTGAAGAAAAAAATACAGAATCATTCCTCCAGGCCCTGATAATTAAACAAAAATAGAATTTGGCTATTTGCTTCCAGATACAGAATGCAGGAGATGATATTCCCTAACGTGTGAATACCTGCTCACAGAGGGTTGCTCTTGTTTTCCTCCATTGCTTGGATAACTTTATACTTTTTCTTCCTGGGATAGGATGGGGCGTTTCCCCTTTCAACAGGAGGACAATACCATTTCCACAAAAGTTCTTAACCCCAAGAGTTTAGCCCAATATATTCCTCAAAAGAAAGGGCTCTGTGAGAGAGAAATATACACTTCTTTTCACCCCATTTACACTCAGCTGATGTTTTGAGCTGAAAAGCTCCTGTGATAAAAAAAAAAAAAAATTGCAAAAAACCCATCTGCCATCTGCAGCAGGCCCCAGGCAGCAGTTGTAGGTCAAGGCTGGAAGCCAAGGCTGTCTTTGACGGGCAGTGCTGGGCTGGACTGGGCCTGGCTGGGAGCTAATAGGTCAGGATGTGGAATGTGCAATTTTGCAGCTGGTGAAACAGGCCACAAGGCCCTGGCCAGGGCTCAGAACCCATGGATGTTTTAGTCATTCAGAAACTGAAGGTTCAGCCCTTCTCTCTGAAGGACACACTGCCAATGACATGCTTCCAGAATGGATCTTTGTATTCAAGTATCCACTCTTTTAATTTTTTTTCCTTTTTTAAAAAAAAATTTTATTGTAAATGTTTTGGCCACAATACACTCTTTTTAACTTTTAAACCATTATTTTAAAAATTTATTTTTAGTAGAGATGGGGTCTCACTCTGTTGCCCAGGCTGGACTTGAACGCCTTGCCTCAAGCAATTCTCCTGCCTCAGCCTCCCAAAGTACTAGGATTACAGCTGTGAGCCACCAAGCCTGGACTTTGAGTGTCCATTCTTTTTTTTTTTTTAATTATTATTTTCTGAGACAGAGTCCCACTCTACCACCCAGGCAAGAGTGCAGCGGTGCAATCTTGGCTCGCTGCAACCTCTACCTCTAACCTCTACATCCCAAGTTCAAGCGATTCTCATGTCTCAGCCTCCCAAGTAGCTGGGTCTACAGGCATGCACCCCCATGCTTGGCTGGGTTTTTTTTTTTTTTTTATTTTTAGTAGAGATGGGTTTCACCATGCTGCCTAGGCTGGTCTCAAACTCCTGAGCTCAGGCAATCTGCCTGCCTCGGCCTCCCAAAGTGCTTGGATTACAGGTGTGAGCCGCCACATGTGGCCCAGTGTCCACTCTTATTGGAACTTTTTTGAGTAATTTATAGAAATGTTGCTACTAGAAATCAATATTTGTTTAATATATGCAAAAATATATCAGAGATGGCAGTTTAATTTTGTTTTTTCTTTTTGCCTTTTCTGGTGACATACACATGTAGACTGAGATTCTTGGGGTTTACATCAATATTTTCTTTTCTTTTTCTTTTTTTTTTTTTTTTTTTAGACGGAGTTTTGCTCTTGTTACCCAGGCTGGAGTGCAATGGCACCATCTCGGCTCACCGCAACTTCCGCCTCCTGGGTTCAGGCAATTCTCCTGCCTCAGCCTCCTGAGTAGCTGGGATTACAGGCATGTGCCACCATGCCCAGCTAATTTTTTTGTGTTTTTAGTAGGGACGGCGTTTCACCATGTTGACCAGGATGGTTTCGATCTCTTGACCTAGTGATCCACCCGCCTCTGCCTCCCAAAGTGTTGGGATTACAGGCTTGAGCCACTGCGCCCGGCCAATATTTTCAAAATTAAATTGTCTTATTGACTTAGAAACTCTCCTTTGTCTTTTTTTTTTTTTTTTTTTTTAAGATGGAGTCTTGCTCCTTCACCCAAACTGGTTTACAGTGGCACAATCTCGGCTCACTGCAACCTCCGCCTCCCGGGTTCAAGTGATTTTCCTGCCTCAACCTCCTGAGTAGCTGGGACTATGGGTGTGTGCCACCACGCCCAGCTAATTTTTTTGTAATTTTAGTGCAGAAGGGATTTCACCATGTTGGCCAGGATGATCTCGAATGCCTGACCTCAAGACTCGCCTGCCTCAGCCTCCCAAAGTGCTGAGATCCCAAAGTGCTGAGATTACAGGCGTAAGCCACTGGGCCCAGCCTATCTTTGTCTTAAACTATGAGACATTAATGGATATCCCCTTATTGCACATTGGTCAGAAAGTGTCATTCTTCTGACCAAAGAACTTACATTTAGGTACGACTTTTTGTAAGCTGGTTGACTTTCTTAGTAGTAATTGTTATTTTTATTTTACACATTAAATTAAATGATATATCACATGTATGTTATACATTTTAATATCTAAATTCCAAATTCCATATCGTATAGTTATAAGAAGTTGTCTACATTTCAATTGCATGTATGATAAGTGACAGGAGTTTTCAATTTAGGGCAGAAATACATCACATTTCCTTTGAAAATACTTACCTGTGTCATAGATACCTCCAGTATCATAGACTGTTGTGGAGCTGAGGTAATATCATGAGCAGTTGCAAACAACAAGCCACAAAGCATTTTGCAAATCTAAGACTCACCTACAGCCTTGCTAGTCTCATCTCAGTGAAATTTCCTTCTGTGAAATTTAGCTGAAGACTTTATTTCAAAAAGCTCATTCATTTGTTTAGCAAATATTTAATAAGCCCTCAATCAGTGAGAGCTCTTTCCATCACAAGTGACAGGAAATCCAGCTCAAACTAGCTAAAGCAAAAAGATGCTCTTGCCATTGGCAATTTCAATGTTGACTGGATATTTGATGATATGAAGGGAATACTGTGCATTTTTTTAGTGGAGTGTCCTCATTGGCTCAACTTAGTTAATAAGCTTTGTCCCTAAGTCCCTGGGCCAGGAGCCTTTGTCAGGAGCTAAGGAGAGACAAATTGGGGTGGGGATAAGAACGACAGACGTCTGTCTCTGCCTGCCAGATAGACACATGACAGGGTACAGTTTCTTCCCATCAGGAAGCTTCCCAATCATCAAAAAATTATTTGCATTTTAATTTCCTTTTGGCCTGTTCTTAGACTATGTGGAGTTGATGGAACCAATTATTCCCCCCCAAAATATGAAGCATGTTTTGAAAACAGTCTATGCCTATCATCCTGGATTTCACACATAGGTCATGAGGACACATTCTCTTTTTTTCTTTTTAAAGTTTTATTTTTCATTTTTTAAGAGATGAGGGTCTTGCTATATTGTCCAAGCTAGAGTAGAACTGCTGGGCTCAAGCGATCCTCCCATCTCAGCCTCCTGAGTAGCTGGAATTACAGATAGGTACCACCACACTCATACAATTAAAAGAAGAACTTCTTCATTTTAGAGATGGGGGTCTGCTAAGTTGCCCAGGTTCATCTTGAACTCCTGCCGCAAGCTATTTTCCTGCCTTGGCCCCCCAAAGTGCTGGGAGTACAGGCATCAGCCACCATGCTTCACACTTCTTCCTAGAGTCTTTCTTCTCTTCTCTGTAAAATGAATAATAGCACCTACTTTATGAGGTCGTTGAAAGGGTGAAATAAAATGGTGCTCTAGACCATTCATTTGGAAGTGGTAGCAGTTGATAAAGGAAGAGCAGTGATATTTTCTGTCTGTGGCAGAAATTGCTGGAGCTGGGCTTGGTAAACGTGAGAGAAGACCATGAAAGTCACCAGGAAGTGAGCGCATGAGAGGGACCCTGGAGGAGCAGGCTGACACCTGAGAGCCCCTTACTTCGACAGCAGCGGTGATGTGGGAGACCGTATCACCTGCATATGCAGCACCTGGCACACAGCCGTGGAGCAGGTTCCTCCCCTGAGATCGTCGGCCAGCGTTTACCGTATAGAGGAGTTGCTGAGATCCTGGTTTCCAGGAATTCAAATCCCAGCCCTACCAATGACCAGCCATAGGGCTTCAGGCAAGCTGCTTTGCCTCTTTGTGCCTCAGTTTCCTCATGGGTGAAAGGGGATAATAACAGTACCTCTATCCAAAGGGTCCGTGTGAGGACTCACTTAGCTGACATGTGTGAGGTGAGCCCTTAGAACAGCACCTGGCAGCCAGCAAGTGCCGGTTATTACCAAGCTGCAGCCAGGTCCCAGAACTGAGCACAAAACGAGACACAAGGTCAGTCCCTTTCAGCATTACAGCAGTGGAAGGGGGAGATTTTAACAAATCATCATTTAGTTACAGTTGAGCAACTAAATTTTGAAAGTACAGGACAGGGTGTTCTAGCCCGGTGCAGTGACTCACGCCTGTAAACCCAGAATTCTGGGAGGCTGAGGCAGGTGGATCACTTGAGGCCAGGAGTTCCAGACCAGCCTGGCCAACATAGTGAAACCCCGTCTCTACTAAAAATACAAAAATTATGGCTGGGCGCGGTGGCTCACACCTGTAATCCCAGCACTTTGGGAGGCAGAGGTGGGTGGATCATCCGGGCTCAGGAGTCCAAGACCAACCTGACCAATATGGCGAAATCCCATCTCTACTAAAAATACAAAAAAGTAGCTGTGTGTGGTGGTGGGCACCTGTAATCCCAGCTACTCTGGAGGCTGAGGCAGGAGAATCACTCGAACCCATGAGGTGGAGGCTGCAGTGAGCTGAGATCGTGCCACTGCACTCTAGCCTGGGTGACAGAGCGAGACTCTGTCTCAAAAACAAACAAGCAAACAAAAACAAATACAAAAATTAGGCGCACATGGTGTATACAACTGTGATCCCAGCCACTCCAGAGGCTGAAGCACGAGAACTGCCTGAACCCAGGAGGTGGAGGTTGCAGTGAGCCAAGATTGTGCCTCTGCACTCCAGCCTGGGCAACAGAGCGAGAGCCTATCTCAGAAGGAAAAAAAAGTACAGTGTTTTGATGAAGACAGGTGGTCCTCATGAACGTTGCCTCTTGCTCTGTTAGGGGAGAGGTCCAGGAAATTGTGGGAAAATGTAACTGTTTCTCAGGTACTACTATCAGAGACAGACTTTTCTAGAACGATGTGGGGGAGCTCCTAGAAAAGGAGGTAGGAGAAGTGGAGAAGCTGGTCTCAGAAAGGCCTGCAAACAAAATGTAGCTTGGCAGGAAGGATGCAGGCCTCCAGGCACCCTCTCAGCAGGAATCAATATCAACCAGTTTTGTCCTTGTTGAAGGTTCTAATTCTGGGGCCAGCGGACCAGGCTAGCCTGAAGTAGCCTATGGGAGGAGCAGTATCTTGATGGAGATCTCCTGAGACTGAATCTCAGTGGAGGCCAGCCAGGCTGGGTAACAGAAGCCTCTGCGGACAGTTGGGCCAGGGGCTCTTAGCTTTTCGGAGTTATAGACACCTTCTTAGAATCTTTTGTGGGTGTGTGTGTGGGGGTGGGGAATGGAGTCTCACTCTGTTGCCCAGGCTGGAATGCAGTATCATTATCTCTGCTCACTACAACCTCTGCTTCCCCAGTTCAAGCGATTCTCCTGCCACAACCTCTTCAATAGCTGGGATTACAGGCGTGTGCCACCACACTAGGCTAATTTTTTTATTTTTTGGAAAAGATGGTGTTTCACCATGTTGGCCAGGCTGATCTTGAACTCCTGAGCTCAGGCAATCCATCCAACTTGGCCTCCCAAAGTGCTGGGATTGCAGGCGTGAGCCATTGTGCCTGGCCTAGAGTAGTGTTTTTATTGTTTTATTATTAATTTTTATTTTTATTTCAATAGTTTTTGGGGTACAGGCAGTTTTTGGTTATATGGAAGAATAGTGTTTTCAAGAACATAAACCATACATGATTACAAAGAATACCAAAGGCATTGACCTATTAGAACAAATAGGTGAGCTGATTAACAGATTTAGCAGCAGCCTAGTAACTACTGTTATTTTGAAGTACAGATGAGTGCAAATTTTGAAAAATGTGCAGCACCTATAATGAATT
Organism: Callithrix jacchus; assembly: GCF_049354715.1. NCBI lineage: Eukaryota > Metazoa > Chordata > Mammalia > Primates > Cebidae > Callithrix > Callithrix jacchus. Next base: position 18,527,172 of record NC_133507.1, on the reverse strand, counting down.
ATGAAAATATCTGTGGTTGCTGGAGGGACAAAGTCACATGTAATACCACTGTAGCTGACTGCCTATGCTCGTAATTGGAGGAAATGCTAAGTATCATTAGGACGTTCAAAGAAACAAGATGAAAATGTTTTCCCCATTCAGGGACTCCCTGATTTAAGCTGAGAGCCTCTCAGCTTATTTTGTAAAAGTCAACAGCTACGTGAAAAAAAAAAAGAGATGAGTTTCTGATTTTTTTTTTTGGCAAAACAAAACACAAACATTAAAACGCTGTGTATATTAAGTACATCTAGAAAAGTGTACGGAAAATATTTCATATTTAAATAGAAGGCACCAGGGCTCAATGCTGCTCTCCAGGTGGCGGTAGCAGGTGCGAGTTGGAGTCAGTGTCTCAAGTCTGTACCTGGCATCCACGCTGGACGGTAGTGGCAGACTTTCGAGGAGGCCTGAATTTTCACCCGTACAGCTGGGCCTCTAGACCCCAAGCCCCAGGTTGTGGCTAATCACGTAGACCTTATTCCGCGTGCACTTCACTGCCGTTCACAGACCCCCGGGCGCCAAGAGATTGGGAGCACCTGTAGCAACAGAAGACGGATGCCGAGACTGGAGAAAGCCTAACAGCGGGACTAGCTCCAGCTGTGTTGCGGGTTGAGGCTAGCGTCTGCGGACAGATTCAGGTCCCAAGAAAAACAGCGTTTTAACCCATCAGAATTGCTCCGGACCAGCAAGCAGCACGGGCTGGGCGAGGGAGGGAGAGTCGCTTCAGCTGCAAGCCCCAACCCTTGGCTACTGAGTATAAATTGAGTCTTCCGTATAGGATGCCCCTCCCTCTCCACTCTCCTCCACCTGTGTCGGGCTGTGCGAGACCTGGTACATTTTAGAAAAGTGCCAGTGCGGAGAAACATAAGCAGGCAATCTCACAGGTACCTGCTGGGCGTGGCGGATGGGAGTCTTCACTTCCGCAGATTTTGGGGTTCCCACATCTTTGAAGTGGGGTGAGAATCGGCAACTACTACCATATAGTTCCCATACTTCATTCTTAACGGTGAATAAACTAAAAGTGAGTTATAATCCTCTCACGACCGCGGCAGGACTCGAACCTGCAATCTTCTGATCCGAAGTCAGACGCCTTATCCATTAGGCCACGCGGCCGCCGGGAATCCCTGCGGCAACCCATAATATATCTCCTCCACCCGCGGGCTCGCTCGGGACCAACCCACCTGCTCCTTGAGAAGGGGAGATTGGCCTTTGGTTCCCAGCGTTCTGCGGGGAGGGCCCGCCCGGAAGTCCCCCTTCTCCCCCTGCGGGCGGACCGCTCCATTGGCTGCCCTCCTATTGGTCGCGCTGGGAGTCTCAAGCTTGCCTCTCGGGCCGCCGCGGGACGGAGCCGGGCGCAGACGGGAAGTTGCGGCTGCCAGCTAGGCGTACCGGCCGGGCGGAGGCCTCACGCCACCCCGAGGCTGCGTAGGCCGCGCGAGGGGGACGCCGCGCCGTGGACTCGGGGCCCGTGGAGCCGCAGGCCGAGAAGCACCGTGCGGACCGAGGTTTCCGGCGGGTTCAGCGGCGGGGAGGCTGGGTCGCTGAGCGGCGGCGCGGCCCCTCCCTCTTCAGTCAGGGAGCGAGGCCCGGAACAGGGCGGCGGCTGGTCCCAGGGCGCACCGCGGCGGCGCTGTCGGGTGCGGGCGGGCGGCGGGGCGCACGGGGGTGGTCGCCTTCGGCCGGCTGGGCCGGGGTCTGGGCGAAAGTGGGGGTCCCAAGAGACGGCGGCCTACCCTTGGGGTTCGAATCCCGGCGCCGGCCCTTCTCGACGTTAGGCCCTCGGGCCGCGCCAGTCGCGCTCATGGCAGCCGGGGTTTGCAGAGCGCTTGCCTGGAGCAGGGCCGCGCGACATAGGCGCTTGTGTCACCCACACAGCAGCCCTGCGTGACAGGTGGAATTCGTAACCCCATTTCACGGAGTAGGCTGTCGGGGCCTGAGGAGCTTGCCCAAGGTCGCACAGCTCCAGAGAGCCAGAAGCGGGTTCGAGCCCGCGTCGCCCTTCTCCAGAGTCTGCGCCCTTACTCTCTGCCCTCGGCTTCCTCACTTGGGTCACTGACGGAGCTGCGTTGACCCCGTTTCCCCAGGCGGGGTATTGATGTTTCCCAAGTTTTGAGGGTTAACAACAGAAAATGTACCTGAAGCCCCTGGCGCAGGGCCGGGGACGCAGTAAAGGCTCAAGGAATATTGACTGTGAACACACCTGTTACCTATATGGAAAATAATGCTTTATCTCATCTGTCTCCTTTAGGATTTGGGGGAAGGCAGGCATGGTCAAGCCCATTTCACTGACTGGAGAGCGGAGACAGGACGTGTCTCTCTCCACGTCTTCCAGCCAGTAAGAGCAGCCAAGCTGGAGCCCAAAGCCAGGTGTTCTGACTCCCAGCGGGGGGGTCCCTGCACCAACCATGAGCCGCCTGCTCTGGAGGAAGGTGGCCGCCGGCGCCACCGTCGGGCCAGGGCTGGCTCCAGCTCCGGGGCGTTGGGTCTCCAGCTCCGTCCTCGCGTCCGACCCCAGCGACGGGCGGCGGCAGCAGCTGCAGCAGCAGCCGCCGCAAGTGCCATCCTCGGAGGGCGGGCAGCTGCGGCACAACCCATTGCACATCCAGATGCTCTCGAGAGGGCTGCACGAGCAAATCTTCGGGCAAGGAGGGGAGATGCCCGGCGAGGCCGCGGTGCGCCGCAGCGTCGAGCACCTGCAGAAGCACGGGCTCTGGGAGCAGCCAGCCACGCCCTTGCCCGACGTGGAGCTGCGCCTGCCGCCCCTCTACGGGGACAACCTGGACGAGCATTTCCGCCTCCTGGCCCAGAAGCAGAGCCTGCCCTACCTGGAGGCGGCCAACTCGCTGTTGCAGGCCCAGCTGCCCCCGCAGCCCCCGAGTTGGGCCTGGGCGGAGGGCTGGACCCGGTACGGCCCCGAGGGGGAGGCCGTACCCGTGGCCATCCCCGAGGAGCGGGCCCTGGTGTTCGACGTGGAGGTCTGCTTGGCAGAGGGAACTTGCCCCACATTGGCGGTGGCCATATCCCCCTCGGCCTGGTAAGTAGGGGCGGGGTTGGGGACATAACGCAGGCATGCGGGCCCAGCTGAATAGTTCGTTTCGGTGAAACTTTACTGAGGTCCTGAATGTGCTGGGTGCTCAAGTAGGGACTGCCGATGTGAATTAAACAGACTAGACCCCTGCTTCTCTGGGACTGACACACTTTCTGGTGGGAAGTTCACAGGCAGTAAGCAGACACCCAAGTTCATGTCAGGTAGTAAAGGCCGTACAGAGAATCACAGAGCACTGTACATGAGACCTGCGGAGGCCACTTAGGTCACCATGATTTGGTGCCTTTGTCCCTCCCCTGATAGCGTCATGAGAAGTTAGTGGAGGTCTGAGTTGTCAGTCATTTGAACAGTGTTTCTGTTTCGGGAGCTATTGATTATTTTGAGCAGTAGAAAGCTCCTTTTCATGGGACTGTCCCAGGCAGTATAGGACATCATTTAGCATTCCGAGCCTTTCCCATAAACGCCAGACCAAGCCCCACCCGCAACGTTTCCAGATGCCCCTTGAGTCGGCTTCTGGTTGACCACCCCTAGCTGAGAAGCGTTGCTTCCTTCCCCCAGCCTTCCAAGCAGGCATTTTGGTCCCAAACAAGTATATCCAATCTCTCTTTTCCTTTTAAATAACTTTCTAAGTGCTACCCAAGTTTCTTTTTCAAACAATGATGGCAGTACTGTTTCTCCCCTTTTTTTATTCTTCATTCCAGGATTAAAATACTATTTACAACCTTAATGCTTTCAGGCATGGCCAGCAAAAAAGGTTGGCAGTTTCTTTATTCCTATTGGAAGCTACATCTTTGTAAAGAAAGCTGCGAAATGTTAAATATGCAGTTGAAAATGGTGAAAACATGGCTAAATAGATAAGGTAGGCATTAATGGCTGAAAAGAGCAAAACTGGATGATTCCACATTGATTGAGTTCCAGTTACAATGAGAATAACACTACTTATGATATGTAACTTGATGGTCAAGTAAAGGGGAATACCGGCCATCATTTGAAAAGATAAAGTAGGCTTTGGTGGCTGAAAGAAAATTAGGAAACCAGGGACAAGAAAGATGTGTTTTTGATCTGTTGGTCATTTTTGGCCAAGTTACCTGAAGTCCCCTTTTCTCTTCCTCCTCCCTTTCTCTCCTTTTACTCCCCTCTCCCTCTCTGTCTTTCCCTCTCTGCCCTCATTCTCATTCCATTCTTGCCAGTGGTACGTGGGGCATTGCTTAGTTGGCCTGGGCTCATGCTGGGACCTTCCTCTTGGGAGTCTGGTGGGCGGGTATGTGCCCCGTGGTGCCCTCAGAGCAGTCTACTTTGAACCTGGGCATGCCCCTGCCCATTAGCTGTATAGCATTAGGTCCTGGGCCAGCCTACAATTTCCAGTGGGAGGGAAAAGCCTTCATCAGCTCTGAGCCTCCCCCAGGGCAGCGCCTCAAAGGCTGTGGGTAAGGGCTTTGGCTATCAGCCTAGAGGGACATCTCTCTGGCCGTCAGTGTTTATGTAAGATTGACAGGAAAACTGGCATTAATGGCATGAATCCCCTACTCATCTTAAATTCTGGCCGCCTTCTTTTTAATCACAGATAAGCTTATAATGGCTTCATGCACAGCTGCAGGGCTGCATCTTGACACCAGTGTGGCTCTTTAATGTAACTTAAGTCCCTGTTATCATGGCCTCAGCTATTTGGCATTCTTTAGCCTTTTTGTCTGTGGTGTTTTAAGGGCTTTGACGTGCTGAATTAAAATGGGGAGTGGGTTTCTTTCAGTCCCTTGGCTTATTTTCACCATTTGGAATATGAGTTAAATTTTGCCAGGTTTTGCCAGGTTTAAAACTAGGAAACTCTTTTTGCTTTCTCTTTGAAAGAAGTTCGTTTTATATGTGTTGAATCTGTTGAGGCAGATACTCCTCTTCCCTTCCATAAAGGTTGCAAGGTGCTCCTTTGCAGCTGTGTTGTCCACCTGCGGCCTCATCGCTCACTCTGATGCTGAGTGAGCCTTGACTGTTTAGAACAGACTGTGGTTTGCAACAGGCATTTTCTCAGTGACTGTTCCCCCACACCTAGCCTCATGGACCTTGAGCAAACTGCACCTTTTCCAGAATCGGCGTTGGGCCCCCAGCAGGCAGCACTCATCCCCTATGCCTCCACCCCCACCCTGTCACATGTGCATACATTTTCTCATTCCAGCACTTTTCCCTGGTCTCTCACTGAGGGTGGTTGCTTCTCCAAGGTGTGTGATTTGCTCTTTGTCCCCCAGAATCTTGTCAGCCATGGGATGATTCATCCTGTACATGTGTGCAGCATTTGTCATTTTTTTTTTTTTTTTTGGCCACTTCAATGAAAAAAGTCTCCACCTTGGGTTTTGTTGTTATGTCTCTCCTTTACTAGCACTTTGAACAGTAGCTGGTTTGTGCTTATAGACACGAGGGGTTGAGCGTGTTCATAAAACACCTCAGAGCCGGATGCAGACCCAGTGAACACTGGGCCTAGCAAACACCTCAGTGGCCCAGGCTGTAATACCTGCATGTAGGTTTTGTTGTAGTAGTTCCTTTTTTATGTGTGGATGTTTAAAGAAGCTCTTGTAGCTCCTGCCCGCCAGCATCCCCTTTCCTCCTCCCTAGCCCGACACACCTGATCGGTAGCTGTTGGAGTTAGCACTCTTTAGTCTCACTTGTGTCCCGACCTGCCAGTATGTGACCTGGCATGTGGTGGTAGGTGTGCGGTGGGCATTGTGGAAGTTTAATGTCTCCATGGTGAACCTGCCTGCTTCTCGCCTCCCTCAGGTATTCCTGGTGCAGCCGGCGGCTGGTGGAAGAGCGTTACTCTTGGACCAGCCAGCTGTCGCCGGCTGACCTCATCCCCCTGGAGGTCCCTGCTGGTGCCAGTGGCCCCACCCAGAGAGATTGGCAGGAGAAGTTAGTGGTGGGACACAATGTCTCCTTTGACCGAGCTCATGTCAGGGAGCAGTACCTGATCCAGGTAAGGTTCCTGGGGCCAGCTGAAGGTTCTGGCATGGGATGCTTGGGACGGGCCAGGAGCCCGTCTCAGTGGTTAGGGAAGGCACTGCTTTCCTGGGAGGAGCCCTTGTCTCAGTGATTAGGGAAGGTGCTGTTTTCCTGGCAAGTGTCTCTACTGCCTTTGTTGCAGCCACAAGGCCCGTCTGTTGACCAACTGTGCTTCTGGTCTTTGCCTCGCTGTTTATGTCCCCAGGAAAGCCTGGTGTAGGATTTAAGTTGTCAGAGAGTAATAATGGCCTTTTTCTCTGCGGCATTTTAGAGCTTAGTATGGGTCTTGAAGGTTCTGAGCTACAGCCTGGGCTCACCTACCTTAACCACTGATGACTAGTGTGAGCTCCTTAACATCTCTCAGTCTTAACTTTCTAGGCTGAAAGAATGAAACCTCATAGGATTAATAGGAGGGTTGGAATAATGCCTGTATGTCAGACACTCAGCACTCTGCCTGGTGTATACTAGTGGAATTCTTTTTCTTTTTTTGAGACAGAGTCTCGCTCTTTCCGAGGCTGGAGTGCAGTGGCGTGATCTTGGCTGCAACCTTCGTTTCCCAGGTTCAAGCAATTCTGCCCAGCCTCCTGAGTAGCTGGGATTACAGGCGCCTGTAACCATGCCCGGTTAATTTTTGTATTTTTAGTAGAGGTGGGGTTTCACCATGCTGGCCAGGCTGGTCTCGAACTCCTGACCTCGTGATCCACCCGCCTTGGCTTCCCATAGTGCTGGGATTACAAGCATGAGCCCCCACACCTGGCTAGTCATGGCAATTCTTAATTTTATGAAAAGCGTTTTTTCCTTATATCTTCACAACAGCCCTAGGAGACAGTCCAGGCAGGGGAGAAAACCTTAGCCTGTAGCTCACATAGCCTTGTTGACAGGCCCCGGGGCCACAGAGCTCTTGATTGGCCGGTTGGGGCCAGACCAGATAGCCCTCAAAGCTTTGTTTTGGCCACTCTGTCCCCAAGTTGCTCAGAGCTCTTGCTGGAAGCTGGGAAGGACTTGCACATTGGGATTGAACCAGGCCTGCATCTTAAAGGGTGGCTAGGATTTGGGAAGGCAGGCCCTTTACAGGTGGCGGGGCAAGCATGCACAAGCCTGAGGATTCTGTATTTTGTGCTGGAGGCTGTGTGCCAGGAGGGGAAGCTGTTTGAAGAGCTGAGGTAGGGCTGGAAGTCTAAACCATTAGGGAGTGGTGGGCTGGCCCCACAGTTGCAGCTTCCCTCCTTTCCTCCTCCTCCTCAGGGCTCCCGAATGCGCTTCCTGGACACCATGAGCATGCACATGGCCATCTCAGGGCTTAGCAGCTTCCAGCGCAGTCTGTGGATAGCAGCCAAGCAGGGCAAGCACAAGGCTCAGTGCCTCACAAAGCAAAACCAAAAGTCCCAGAGGAAAGCCAGAGGAGGTCCAGTGGTGAGAGTACACTGCGGGTGGGCAGGGACACGGTGCTTGGGACCCCCTCAGCAGCCCGTCTGGCCTGAGGCCAAGCTGATCTGCCTGTCCCTTGCTCTTGGGTTCCCCAGATCTCATCCTGGGACTGGCTGAACATCAGCAGTGTCAACAGTCTGGCAGAGGTGCACAGCCTCTATGTAGGGGGGCCTCACTTAGAAAAAGAGCCTCGAGAGCTGTTTGTGAAGGGCAGCATGAAGGACATTCGTGAGAACTTCCAGGTATGGTGCTGTCGGGGACTGGGGAGATGGGCTATGGCACACCCCTAGCTGCCAGGCCTGATCCTGAGACTTGGTGGTGGTTCTGGGATGGCTGCCCACCTTGCATCATCTTGTCACCTTGTGCCAGGACCTGATGCAGTACTGTGCCCAGGATGTGTGGGCCACCCATGAAGTTTTTCAGCAGCAGCTACCACTCTTCTTGGAGAGGTGAGGGGGAGCCCATGTGGGAATCTCTGGGAGTCAGTGCGTTCCTGGTCCCGAGGCCCGCTATAATCAGGTGGCATTGGTTCTTTCTCAGGTTGGAGACCTTAGCTTTTCTAGGCAGAAAGAATGGAGCCCTCTGTCCAGTGGTGTCCTGGGCCCTGGGCTCTGGATTTCTACAGAGGCCCCAGGAGGAGGGTCATGGGGCTTTGCTGTGTTTCCTGTGCATGTCCTGGTTTACCACACACCTTCTGTGAAATAGATCCTGAGCCAGGGGTTTCATGTACATTGTGCTTATGTTTACTCACGAGTCCATCTTCTGACGTGGTCCTTGTGTAGCTGAAAATTCAGGTATATTTGTACCAAAGATACTGAAAAAAAAAAAAAGGAAAATTTGGGTATAACTTTTGACTCCCCTAAAACTTAACTATTAACAGCTTACTGTTGGTTGGAAGCCTTAGTGATAACATAAACGATACATAGTTTGAATGTTAAATGTATTATATACTATATTCTTTTTTTTTTGAGACGGAGTTTCAGAGTTTCGCTCTTGTTACCCAGGCTGGAGTGCAGTGGCGTGATCTCGGCTCATGGCAACCTCTGCCTCCTGGGTTCAGGCAATTCTCCTGCCTCAGCCTCCCGAGTAGCTGGGATTACAGGCACACGCCACCATGCCCAGCTAATTTTTGTATTTTTAGTAGAGACGGGGTTTCACCATGTTGACCAGGATGGTCTCGATCTCTTGACCTTGTGATCCACCCGCCTCGGCCTCCTAAAGTGCTAGGATTACAGGCTTGAGCCACCGCGCCCGGCCTATATACTGTATTCTTAAGCCAGAAAAAAAGAAAATGTTTTAAGAAAATCATAAGGAGAAAATATGTTTACTATTCATTAGGTGGAACTGGATCATCATAAAGGTCCCCGTCCTTGCCTTCAGGTTGTGTAGGCTGAGGAGGGGGGTTGGTCTTGCTGTCACAGGTGGGTAACGCAGAAGAGAATAAGTGTACAAGTGAACTTGCATGATCCAGACCTGTGTTGTTTAAGGTCACCTGTTTTCCTGCCCAAGTTGTGAGGTTTGTGCGTGATGTTTTTCATGTATGGGATGTTTAGCACAGTGCCTGGCACACAGTCCATGTGTTGTAGCCATCTCCACTTTTGCCATCTGTATTTCCCACATTACTCCTGAGGATGGGATGATACTGTTTCCATTTGATAGATGAAAGAACTGAGGCTCTGAGAGATGGGGTGACTTAGGGATGAGTGACAGTAGAGCTGGGATTTAATCCGTTGTCCGTTTGCCTTTTGAGCTATGCTGTGTCGGTGGCTGGGTTGAGGCTTGCTAGAGCAGCTCAGGGATTGGGACAAAGTTTTGCCTCCTGTGGTCATTTATGGCAGCTCCTGGTGTTTGCCTCCAAGGTGTCCTCACCCAGTGACTCTGGCCGGCATGCTGGAGATGGGTGTCTCCTACTTGCCTGTCAACCAGAACTGGGAGCGTTACCTGGTGGAGGCACAGGGCACCTATGAGGAGCTCCAGCGGGAGATGAAGAAGTCGTTGATGGACCTGGCCAATGACGCCTGCCAGCTGCTCTCAGGAGAGAGGTGGGCAGGCCTTGGGTGGGCAGGATCTAGGTAGGGGACTGGCAGCAGGTGGGAGGCCTAGCCTTCGGCTCAGCCTTAGCCCTGCCCTAGTGGACTGGCTCTGTAGGTACAAAGAAGACCCCTGGCTCTGGGACCTGGAGTGGGACCTGCAAGAATTTAAGCAGAAGAAAGCTAGGAAGGTGAAGAAGGAGCCAGCCACAGCCAGCAAGTTGCCCATCGAGGGGCCTGGGGCCCCTGGTGATCCCATGGATCAGGAAGGTGGGGAGCATGGGCAGGAGGTAGGGCAGGGGCTGTCTCTGGGAAGGTCCTGTGATTGAGGGGGTCCTTGGAAAGGGGTGCTTCAGCCTTCTGGAGATGAGTGGTGGGGGCAGGTCTTACTGAGAGTTCCTGCTCCTGTTCCTGATTATCTTCCCCTACTCTCACAGACCTCGGTCCCCCCAGTGAGGAAGAGGAGTTTCAACAAGATGTTGCTTCCCGGGCCTGCTTGCAGAAGCTGAAGGGGACCACAGAGCTCCTACCCAAGCGGCCCCAGCACCTTCCTGGACACCCTGGGTGAGCCCTGCCTACCCCCAGTAGTGTACCTAGAGTCTAGCCTGTGCCATTCTCAGGACGGCCCTGATCTGGATTCTGGCACAGAGGTGGCATGTACATGTGTACTTAGACCTACTGCCATTCATTCACACCATCTTCAGTCCTGTTCTCATTTGCTACCTCTGGACCCACTCACTGGGCTCTTTGAGCAGCACAGTGTTCTGAGTACCTGCTGTGCACTGGCTGTGGCAGCCACTGGGTGTACAGACGAGAGCATGGCTCTTCCTCTTCAGTTCCGCGGCAGCCACTGGGTGTACAGATGGGAGCACGGCCCCTCGTCTTCAGTCCTGCAGCAGCCACTGGGTGTACAGACAAGAGCATGGCTCCTCCTCTTCAGTCCCGTGGCAGCCACTGGGTGTACAGATGAGAGCACGGCCCCTCCTCTCCAGTCCCAGGGCGAGAGCATGGCTCCTCCTCTTCAGTCCCACGGCAGCCACTGGGTGTACAGACGAGAGCATGCCTCCTCCTCTCCAGTGGCTCCTTTCTAGGAGGAGCGAGGCATGCAGATCAGCCGGTGCAGCTAGTATCCATAGAGTGAGCAGTGTTGAGGTAGTTCTGACTCTGCCTGGGGAAATAAGGCTTCCTTGAGAAGTTGTCCCTTCCTTTGAGCCTCATAGGGTGGCAGAGATGAGAAAAAGGGCAGCAGGGTGCCAGCTTTGCACTTGCCTGACCCTGAGAGCAAGTGTCCTGGGTGCCTTGCTAGCCTCAGCCTGGGCTCAGCCCTGGTGAACAGCCGGTATTAGAGAGCCCAGAAGAACTGGTGTTTCTCTAGAGGAGTGGGGAGGCCAGATTTGCTCCCTCCTCTGGCCAGAGTTACCCCGGATGAAATGGAACTTGGGAAGGAGCCCCATCCTGGGCCAGGGTATGCTTCTGTGTCCTGGCTTCTGACTAGTCCATTGGGACTGAGTGTCTTCCCTTTTGAAATATCCTCCTAGAGGATTCCATGGGGGTCCTGGCTAAAGCATCCCAGAGGATGGGATGGTGGCTTTAGGCTGTAGTCACTAGAAAGCCCCAGGACTTTGGAGGGTGGGTGGGGCACATCCTGGGAGAGAGAACCTTCCTTCCAGCAACTACCCTTACTGTTGTGACACTACTGTCTTCCTGGTGGGATGTAGATGGTACCGGAAGCTCTGCCCCCGACTAGACGACCCTGCGTGGACCCCAGGCCCCAGCCTTCTCAGTCTGCAGATGCGGGTCACACCTAAACTCATGGCACTGACCTGGGATGGCTTCCCTTTGCACTACTCAGAGCGTCATGGCTGGGGCTACCTGGTACCTGGGAGGCGGGACAACCTGGCCAAGCTGCTGGCAGGCCCCACCCTGGAGTCTGCTGGGGTGGTCTGCCCCTACAGGTAAGGCTCAGGCCCAGGGGCAGAAGGGGCTGGAGTCTAGGGAGCCCTTTCCCTGGCTGGTCAGCTCAGGCTAATGGAAAGAGTTTGGGTTCAGGAGTCTAGACTCAGAAGAAGAAGAAAAAAGAATCTGGGTTCAGGTTTTTTTCCATGGCTCCCCTTACCCTTTGGATCTCAGAGCCGTAGTAGGGAGTATGTTGAGACAATCAGAGTGAGGAGGACTAAAAGCCCTACTCTTGGGCACAGCACAGCTGCCTTCACAGGAACATGGAGAGAGCTGTTGCAGATGGCAGGGAGATGGGATTTTCAAAAAGTGTATATAATTTGAGTGAAAATTGTGGACCAAGCAGTGCATCCCTCGTTTGTTCTTCAGGGAGCCCTATGATGTAGAATGGTTGTCCCCATGTTGTAGTTGACCAGGGCTCAGCTGACTTGTTTGAGATCGCAGACCCTGAGCTTTAGACAAGCAGGTGTTGGGGAGAAACTTACAGGAGTTCTGACTCTGCAGGGCGGCCTAAGTTCCTTGTGGAGCTGTCAGACAAAAGGGGATGGGACTGGCCTTGTTCCTTTGAGCCCAAGGGTGGGTGAGCTGGCAGGAGCCAGCCTGTAGCTGGACCCTGGGTCCTGTCCTCCCAGCTGTGCTCTGAGCTTCTCTTGAGACAGCAGCTCTGTAGTGTAAGGGAAACTTGGATTTGAGTGAGACGAGCCTCAAACCCCAGCCTGCCACCGGGGTGCTGATATTTTCAGTTTGTCAGTCCCTGTTTAAAAGCCAGGGGAAGTGCTGTCTGCCTCAGAGCTGATTCTGAGGACCAAACAAAGGGAACTGAGGAAGGCACCAGCAAGCTTCCAGGCTGAGTGGGCATCTGGTAATCAGAGGCCGCTGCTGCTGTTCTCTGCCCAGAGCCATCGAGTCCCTGTACAGGAAGCACTGTCTCGAACAGGGGAAGCAGCAGCTGACACCCCAGGAGGCCAGCCTGGCCGAGGAGTTCCTGTTCACTGACAATAGTACCATATGGCAGACGGTGAGGGCAGGCTCTGAACCTGAGCTTTGGGGAGGGGAGGTCTCTGTACTCCATCTACCCAGGGAAGGGGCAGCCTTTTGGTTGGGAGGCTGGCACTGGTGGCTCACCCCTGACTGGCCTGGGCTGTCTGAGTGCCATGCAGGGAGGGGCTGGTGGATTGGGGCTTACCCAGTCTCCTGCTTCACTCCCTTGGTCCTTGGGCCCATCCAGCTGGAAGAACTGGATTACTTAGAAGTGGAGGCTGAGGCCAAGATGGAGAATTTGCGAGCTGCAGTGCCAGGTCAACCCCTAGCTCTGGTGAGCAAGGCACCTCCTCAGGGGTTCTCTGGGTGGGTTCTGGTGGCAAGGGCTTCCTCTTGGCTGTGTAGCTCTTCCCAGCAAGAGTTCCCTGGGTCTTGTGGGGCTGGAGATGCCACCATGCCCCTGGGAGGCCCCACACATGTTGGAGGCCAAGGAGACAGCCTGAGACCTCATGGCCATCATGTCATTTCCCAGCTGATGATGACAGTTTCAGGCCCTTTCCCCACCCGCTACCCCCTGGCCCTTGCCAAATGCAGGTGCTGGAGCAGGGCCTGATCTAGGTGTATGGCCCCCACAGACTGCCCCTGGTGGCCCCAAGGACAGCCAGCCCACCTATCACCATGGCAACGGACCTTACAACGATGTGGATGTCCCTGGCTGCTGGTTTTTCAAACTGCCTCACAAGGTGTGTTATGGGTCATGGCCTGTCTTTGTGGTGTCCACTGTGCTTAGGGCCCACAGCAGGCCTTTAGGTCACACACCTGACACTATCCTTTTTGTGGGAATGACTAGTAGTGGGACAGAGTATGATTTCGGGCACATACTGTCATTGCTCAGCTTTTGTTTTTCTAATGAAAGTCAGGTGGCAAGGGGCATGGTGGTGGAATTAAATGCTATGGGGTATGTCATATGTCTGGCACCACATCTGGTACATGATAGGTTCTGCTGACTGATTTATGAGGGGATCCAGGTTTGCTCATGTCTGTGTCTTGGGGGTGGGGGTGTGCGTGTGTGCCTTTGTGATGCAATCGGGGATTTGCCTCAGGCTGCTGAGGTTCTGGGCTCAGTGTTGGGAGGAGTGCAGGTGCTCACGTTGGTTCCCCATCCAGGGGTCTGCCACCTGCCTCCAGCCCCTGCTTCTTTTGCTCTGTCCAGGATGGTAATAACTATAATGTGGGAAGCCCCTTTGCCAAAGACTTCCTGCCCAAGATGGAGGATGGTACTCTGCAGGCTGGCCCAGGAGGTGCCAGTGGGCCCCGTGCCCTGGAAATCAACAAAATGATTTCTTTCTGGAGGAATGCCCACAAACGTATCAGGTGGGCCACCCTGGGAGGAGTCCTGGGTCCTGGGACTCTTTCCCCCTCTTCCGCCCAGGGATCCCTGGTTAACCCTGGATTCCCACAGAGGGCTAGTCTAAATATGGTCTAGAGGCCTGGCTACTTTTGGTCCTGTGCCATGAACCTCAGGCAAGTCTCTCTCCAGCCTCAGTTTCCTTGTTTATGTAAAAAAAAAAAAAAAATCCTGCTGTTGGACCATGAGAGCCCTTGGTAGCTCCCAGAATCCCTTTGTGTAGCTGCTGGAGCCATGGGATATGGCTGAGGATCGTGGAGAGCTGGTGGTCTGTAAGCCCTGTTGGGGCTGGGAGCTGGTTCTTGTAGTCTGGAATTTCCAAGGCGGTAGTGGCCACTGGCACACACTCATGAACAGAGTGGGTGTTGGGATGGTGAAGTCTGCCCTGGGTGTCAGAAGAGGCAGTGGTGGAAGGAGCGCCCCATGGAGCGAGCCCTCCAGAGAAGAGCAGAAGCTCATTCGGAGGCCTGGCCAGTTCCCAGATGGCATATGCTCTTGATTGGTGTATCTGTCATAGGGCCTGAGGCCTTGGTTGAGCCTGAGTCCAGTGAGTGAGGCTGGGTAATGGGTATAGCAGGTCTGGAGTGGGGCAGGTAAGGGCTATGGTGGGATGGAAGGTAGATTCTGCCTCCCGTGGCTGTGCTGAGTCTCCCCCTGTCTGTCTCCACAGTTCCCAGATGGTAGTGTGGCTGCCCAGGTCAGCTCTGCCCCGTGCTGTGATCAGGTATGGCCTGCTGAGTGGTTGCAGGGGTAGGAGAACTGAGGTGGGGTGGTAGGTCCCAAGGCCAAAGCAACCTGCTAAGATCCATCTCCTTCCCCTGCACCCCACCAGGCACCCCGACTATGATGAGGAAGGCCTCTATGGGGCCATCCTGCCTCAAGTGGTGACTGCCGGCACCATCACTCGCCGGGCTGTGGAGCCCACATGGCTCACTGCCAGCAATGCCCGGGTACGTGTCCTTCCTTCCCCAGGTCTGTGAAAACTGGGATCTGAGGGCATTTCGGTATTTAGCGAGGAGCATGAAAAGGACCCTATGATCTGGGTCAGGCAGGACCCTAGTTCACATCTGGCGTCATGACTCTTGTCCACTTCTTTGGTAAATGTGTTCTGGGCACCTTTCCTGGCCAGACAATGAGAGGCACAAAAGCTACAGGGATCATAGACTTTAGATGGGTCCTGGCAGGGCGCTAGGCACAGAGCAGATTCTTTACCCGTCACCCCAGTTCCTGAGAGGGGCTGTCTCTGGAACTGGAGTTTGAGCAGTGCTGTCTGGCATTCTTTAAAGCCATCCATCCCCTCAGGAAAGGCTCCAGCTCTTTCTCAGTCAACTCTGGCTCCAGGAATGGGGTAGGAGTCTCATTGTGGTATCTCCCTCTTCCCACAGCCCGACCGAGTAGGCAGCGAGTTGAAAGCCATGGTGCAGGCCCCACCTGGCTACACCCTTGTGGGTGCCGATGTGGACTCCCAGGAGCTGTGGATTGCAGCTGTGCTTGGAGACGCCCACTTTGCTGGCATGCATGGTGAGCAGGAGCCGGGGTTGGTGCAGCCCAGCTCCTCAGGCAGCATATCCACAGTTGTGATGGACATTGGGCAGATGTTCTTGAGCTTCCTTTCTTATTCCTATGTGTCTTCCAGGCTGCACAGCCTTTGGGTGGATGACACTGCAGGGCAGGAAGAGCAGGGGCACGGATCTACACAGCAAGACAGCCACCACTGTGGGCATTAGCCGAGAGCACGCCAAAGTCTTCAACTATGGCCGCATTTATGGTGCCGGGCAGCCTTTTGCTGAGCGCTTACTAATGCAGTTCAACCACCGGCTCACACGGCAGGAGGCGGCTGAGAAGGCCCAGCAGATGTACGCTGTCACCAAGGGCCTCCGCCGGTGAGGGTCCCTCTCCTGTCCACTTTAACACTCAGAACCCAAGGCCTGCTTTACTGCTTTTTAGTACTCCATCTGTTGTGTCTCCTGCCCATTGCTTGAACCCCCACCTAGCCCCTCCTCTCCTTCCACACCTGTGTGACCTAGCTCCAGGATGATTTGTCCTGTTGTGACATGTGCTTGCTTTATAGACAGCCTTAAACAGATTTCCCTCATGGGGGTAAGCCATACTTTTGGTATACTGTCACCAGGTGGTAGCATCTTGACGATTTTGATTATGCTGCATAAATAATAATGTAGGGGTTGCAAACTCAGATGCCTCCAGGGAAGGAAAGCAAATGGAGTGGGCGGAAGACAGGAGTTGACAGGAGGGTGCTGTGGCAAATGAGCTTGTTCATACAGGAGAAAGCATTACCAGGCCTCCAGGTTACTTAGCCTAGTTCGCAAATTGTTTCCTCTGATAGTACTGCATACTGTGTATTCAGGGCCTTAGCAGGCTTTCTGGAGGCTTCCAAAAGCGTGAGGGAGGAGAGCTGCAACTTCCTTACATATAATACAGTGTCCATATTGAATTAGCTGGGTCATTGTGGAAACTCACTTTCTCGTGAACAACTAAAGTTAAGTATGTGATAAATGATGTAGCAGTTGGTGACTCTAAATGCAGGAAAGGGCAGCTGAGCGTCCTCCAGAGTTGATAAAGTGATGCTGGGTAAGGCTCATACCGTGAGCATGACTGTAAATGCAGGAAAGGGGAGCCGAGTATCATCCAGAGTAGATGAAGTGAGGTCGGGTAGGGCTCGTATTGTGGGCAGCACGTGCTGGTGGAGGCAAGCAAGGTGATGGGGCTTTAGTTGTAGACACCTTTGAAAGTGTCACAGGAGTTTGACTGTGGGTGCAGGTGGTAGAAGCCCTGCAACTCCTTTGTGCGAGTGAGTGACGTGTCTCTGGAGCCTTCAAGCAACAAGCCTTGTGATGTCTGCAGGTTAGATGGAAGCTGGGAGTCTAGGGTCATGGCAGTTGAGAAGGGTAAGTTGGGCCTGGCTATTGTTTTCTGCTTCTACGAATGCCCCCTCCCCTTCAGGGAGTAGCCTGTTCTTGCCCCATCTCCCCAAATCTGGAGTGATGCCCCTTGCTGCCTTCTGAATAAAAGGCTGGTGTTGGGCTTTGGGCAATGCAGTGTCTAAGGAAACAGGACCATAGGAATAGTGGCCTCGTGTGCTGGAATCTTTGTCCTTTATTGGGCTCCTGTCTGGGTTGCATGTCCTCCTAGCTCCGTGACCCTAAGCAATGCACTTAGCCTCTCTGAGCCTGTTTCTTGCTCTGAAGATAAGCCTTAAGGAGACTGGCTTGATGCCAGTGTTTTTGAAAATCGAGTGATATGTGAACCCTCTTCATCAAGGCAGTAGCGTGGCACAGAATCATGGTGTTAATACTTCCCCCAGGTATCGGCTGTCAGAGGAGGGTGAGTGGCTAGTGAGGGAGCTACACCTCCCAGTGGACAGGATTGAGGGTGGCTGGATTTCGCTGCAGGACCTGCGCAAGGTCCAGAGAGAAGCTTCAAGGAAGTAAGAACCTTCTTTGTGTTAAGGATGGAGGGAGAGGAGAGGTCTGGGTTTGCCTCAGAAGAGCTTTTTCAGCTTTGAGATGCTAAAAGACAAACTCTTCCCTCTCTGTTTCTGGTCCTTTAGGTCACGCTGGAAGAAGTGGGAGGTGGTTGCTGAACGGGCTTGGATGGGGGGCACAGAGTCAGAGATGTTCAATAAGCTTGAGAGCATCGCTACGTCTGACATACCATGCACCCCGGTTCTGGGCTGCCGTATCAGCCGAGCCCTGGAGCCCTCGGTTGTCCAGGGAGAGGTATCTTGCTACCTTCCGAGCATGGGTGGGTGGGTGGACCAGGGAGAGCAGGTCCCTGTGGACCTTACCAGGGTTTGTCAGTAGGGCCAGAGTGAAGCTTCTCTTGGGGCTTCTACCCTAGAGTCTGAGGGTCGG
The DNA here is from genome assembly GCF_049354715.1 of Callithrix jacchus. Lineage (NCBI taxonomy): Eukaryota > Metazoa > Chordata > Mammalia > Primates > Cebidae > Callithrix > Callithrix jacchus. The sequence continues at coordinate 18,509,430 of NC_133507.1, read as the reverse complement.
GTAAGGCTCCCGGGGTATGAGCCTTACCCGACCTTCTGACTCTAGGGTAGTTGGTATGTAGCAGAGTCCCTCTCACCTCTGACCCCCTTCTCTCTGCAGTTTATGACCAGCCGTGTGAATTGGGTGGTGCAGAGCTCTGCTGTTGACTACTTACACCTCATGCTTGTGGCCATGAAGTGGCTGTTTGAGGAGTTTGCCATAGATGGGCGCTTCTGCATCAGCATCCATGACGAGGTTCGCTACCTGGTGCGGGAGGAGGACCGCTACCGTGCTGCCCTGGCCCTGCAGATCACCAACCTGTTAACCAGGTAAGCGGGGCCTGTGGCCTCTCTGGCCTGGCCATGTGTTCTGGGTGAGAGCTCCTTGGGCCAGACTGGGTAGTTTTGAGTTTTCATCCCCCTAGAAGTGAATGTTTCGGCTTTTTCTAATTTTTAAAAGTTTAGAGAAGTCCTAAAAAAAAAAAAAGAGTTGTCTCAATTTTTTTAAAAAGATTTCTTGGGTTTGAAAATGTCAAATACCAAGACTGATCACTGAGGAAGAGTGAGGTTAGGGGAGTTGTTCCAATGGGTGGTACTCACACTTTTCTGTTTTGAAAATGAAATGACAGAAGCCTTCTCTCATTTCACAGGGAATTGAGATGTTTTTCTTTAACCCATAAATGTTTTCTTAAGTGCCAAAAGTTTGTTATTTGACTGCTAACAGAAAACATTATTCATGGGGACACTCAAATGTGATTTTTTAAAATATCTTTTATATATTGAGTTGTATTTTCTTATAGTATAATTCCTAGTTCATATGGATGAATTAAATGATATTACCGTTCCATGTTGATCTACCACTCAGAACCAGTTTGGGAACCATGATCTATCCTGATTAATGGGTAAATAACAGATGTTTATGATATTCAACATTGTTCCCACTGCCCTCTTTATCATCTCTGGGGGGTTATGCTTAACAAATCTAAAAGTCCTCATTTATGCCTCAAACTGTGGCCCAATAATTGGAAGTGATTTCTTATATGAAACTGGGGGAAAAAGTGTGTGTGGATTCCATAATTGCATTTTAGTATCTCAGTGGGAGGTTAGGCTGCTGGATGGAAGACAGTGCTGGCCCTTCACTTTCTTGACTTAGCTAAGTGAACAGATGGGGTATGGGGTCCGTGCTCCAGAAGTGATGATCTGTTCACAGGAGGGATGGGACTGTGAGAGGAGATTGGGTCTCTTTCAGGTGCATGTTTGCCTACAAGCTGGGTCTGAATGACTTGCCCCAGTCAGTCGCCTTTTTCAGTGCAGTCGATATTGACCGGTGCCTCAGGAAGGAAGTGACCATGGATTGTAAAACCCCTTCCAACCCAACTGGGATGGAAAGGAGATACGGGATTCCCCAGGGTGAGCACAACACACTTGTTCCTTATTACACATAGGATCTGAGGTGGACTAGAAAGTGGGTCTTGGAGATCAGGAAACTTGGGGGTCCCAGGGAATCACTCTTGACTCATGCTATATTCTAGGCTAATTGCAGTTTCTAAGGTGCCCTGTGTCCAGAGTGAGTGTGACATGATGTTTCAAAAATGCAGACAGCAGAATTTCAAATATTCCACCTGTACCTGTCCCCCACTTCAGCCACACCAGAAATATAGAGTGTATTCTTAGGTGACAGAAAACAAACTCTCCTTTAACTACCAAACAAGTAAATCAGAAAGCTTTTTTTCTATTTAAAATGTATCTCAGACAGACTTTATTTTATATACCAAGAAAACAGACCCTCTTAACATGTAACATTACCATTCGTTGCATTGCTCTCAACCTTTGTTTCTCCTTTCTGACCTCTCAGTTACAGTTCTAGAGGTGGCATCCTAACAAATTTGCACTGTCTTTCAGGTGAAGCGCTGGATATTTACCAGATAATTGAACTCACCAAAGGCTCCTTGGAGAAACGAAGCCAGCCTGGACCATAGCTCTGCCTGGAGGCTGTATTTGCTCCCGTGGAGCTTCATCGGGCAGCTCAGGCTCCCAAACTCAGGCTTTCAGCTGTGCTTTTCACAGAAGGGCTTGCCTAAGGCCAGCCATTTTTCAGTAGTAGGACCTGCCAAGAAGATTCCTTCTAACGGAAGGTGCAGTTGAATTCAGTGGGTTCAAAACCAAGATGCCAACATCAGTGTGGGCTATAGGACAAGGGGCATTGTTGCTTGTTGGGAAAAACAAAGCAAATGCCCCAAAGTTCACATTAACTCAGGCATTCAATTATTTTTTCCTTCTCTTCTTGGCTGGTTCTTTGTTCTGTTCCCCATGCTCTGATGCAGTGCCCTAGAAGGGGAAAAAAGTAATGCTCTAATGTGATCAACCTGCTCCAAGGCAGTGGAAATAAAAAGAAAAGAAGAAAAAAAAAAAACCTCTTTATCTTCTCATCAAAGCCTGCGTTAGTAGTGCTTTCCCCCCTTCAGAATTACCTCTTCAACAGAGGTAATTCTGTTGAAGAGGAGGGGGAGTCCTCCAAAGTGTAGAGTAAGGCAGTACCAACTCCTCCTCTTAGGACTTTTGCTATACTGAGGAGACTCCTGGGACGGAATGACAGAAGAAGCCATTGGCATCAAAATGGCCACTTGCCTCTCCTGAGTGCTGCTGCCAAGTGGGTAAAGGAGTGGATGGGAGCCTGGAGTGTAATCATCTGAAGGAGGCATGTTCCAAATCCTTGAGAAGCCAGAAATCCAGGGCATTTGTATGTAAACTTCCAATTCAGAAATGGGAGTGGGTCACTGATATGCGACTTATTAGACAAGACTCAGATGAAAACCGTAGGTGCTGGAAGTAAGGAAAGCTTAGGTTTTGTTTCGAAGATGTTGCAGGGATGGGGTGTGGTACTGGAGGAGTAAAGGGAGAGGAACAAACTGCAGGGGAAAAGGTTAAACAACTGGCATGAACTGAAGGAAGGAGCCTTAACCCAGACTAATGAGTGGCCTTTGAATGAAGGCATGACATGAGAAGTAAACTAGTTTCTGGGTCAGGCTGCTAAACCTGCTCATCATCCAGTAGTTTAAAAGATAACAGAAAAGGACCCACAGCAGGATACTGTTACCACCCAGTTCCAGAAGCGTTTACCAAAAATGTATACAAGTCAGGGCAACTTCATAGGATTTGGTGTGGTCCAAAGTCTACAACCCTCAGAGTCCCTGGCTCTCATCTTTGCCTGATTACCTTTTAGCCCGTTCCTCCCAGTCTGTTGCCCTTCCAGTCTGTGACTGCTCCTAGACAGGCTGCTAACCAGCTAGAAGAGTGGCTGGGATTTGCTGGGCTCCAGATAGAAGCCAGCACTGACCTCTTCGTTTTTGTCTTCGCCTTCCTCTCGAAGAACCATGTCTAGGATGTTTCCTTTGATCTTGAAGTCTCGTGAGGTGCTGAGCTTCATGTGCTGCATCAGGTTCACCTGTGACGGGATTGTGAGCATGAGAGCATCTCCCTACTCATAGGTCCTGCCAGGACAGCTAAAGCCATTTTCAGTGTACCTGACCAACCTTTCAGTTTCTGCCTAAAGCAAGCACACACCCACTTCCTTCTGTATGCTGGGGTTCAGGCCATCAGATCAGGAATAGCAAAGAGGCTGAGTGTGGTGGTTCATGCCTATAATCCCAGCAATTTGGGAGGCAGAGGCGGGAAGATCACTTTAGGCCATGAGACCAGCCTGCCAACATAGTGAGACCCTTTCTCTACAAAAAATACATATATACAGTAAAGTAGTGGGGTGTGATGGCATATGACTGTAATACCAACTATTATGGAGGCTGAGGCAGAAGGCTTGAACCTGCACTCCAGCCTGGGGGACAGAATTAGACACGGTCTCCAAAAAAAAGGGGGAGTTGGCAAACACACAAATGGACCAGAGTCTTTTTACCTGCACTGTAGTTGTGCTGCTTTAGTTTACCAGATCCCCTGTCAAAGTAAATGGAAATGGTGGCACATAATAGAAAATGTTTACCTTGGACTTCTTAGAAAGGTGGATGAGAAATTTTTCATACTGTTCAATGGCGAAGATGAGGTTAGGGATTGGCTTGGTTTCCCGAAGAACTCTGGCCTAAGGGCAAAGAACGTGAAGACTTAAATTTCACGTTGAACCGATTTTTGAAGTTTTCCTCTGAAGCTGTCACTTCCAAAACTGTATGGCTTTGGGGGAAACTAGTGTCTTCCCCCCCAATCAAATGCAGTTTTACTTATATACCAGTAATTTAAAACTTTTGGCAGTTCAATCTCAAAGGACCCAAATGCCAGTAGAGATAATTGCAGTGATCCTTTCCATTTATAATCCCGTTGTTTGTTGTTATCTAGAGACTGGCTGAGGAGGGCAGGATCATTTGCAGAAACTTAGTTGCTTTTCTGACTTGATATTCTTATGCTTATTCTCACCCTAGTTATATTTCCTTGTTCTGGTCTGCATATGAATTTTCACTGCTGGGATTATATATCTTTTCCCCTAATTTGAGTTGTAATTTGTAGTTCCTTCTACATTTTTTATTTGTATTTTTTTAACATTATCTTGGAGATAATTCCAGATAGCTGAACATTTAGATGTTTATTTTTTGTGTCTATATAACACTCTCCAGTATAAATATACTATAACCTATTTATCCAGTTCTCAATTAATGGATATCTTTGTATCTAATATTTCAATTTCATAAGCAATGTTGTGAGGACCATCCTTACACAGGCCTGTACATCCTAAAAGTGAAATTGTTACATCAGAATGTTTATCTCCTGGGATTCACAGTTGTTGCTCAGCCCCCAGAGAGACTGTGCTCATTTTCGACTTGGCCAGCAATGTGCTAAGGTCCTACTTTCCTGCACCCTGGCTGACTCTTACAGATCTTTGAGAGCACATTCTGCATTCACCAACTTGACCTACAAATAATTTCTCCCAATGGAGTATCATAAGTTATTTTACTTTAACCTAAAATAATATAATTTCCCCCAATGGAGTATCTTAAGTTATTTTACTATTTTTATTTCAACCCCAGATTTTCTGATGCCTCCTGAATGAAACATGTTTTTGGTTCAGAGGAAAAAGAAGATGTTCCATCTGATCATAAAATTCCTGAGTTGAGAAGGAGCCATGTATATCACACACACATACATTGGTAACAGCTCTATACAGCTATAATTCATATACCACACAATTCACTCACAATGTACATTTTTTTTCAGTATTTTCAGAGTTGTGCAACCATCACTACAATCAATTTCAAAACATTTTCATCACCCCCAAAAGAAATTCCATACCCTTTTTAGCTGTTACCCACATCTCCCAACCCACCTAGCTCTATGCTACCACAATAGTTGGCCTTTTTAGATTTAATTAATTGGGACACTTCATGAAAACAGAATCACACAATGTGGTCTTTTTGTCACTAGCTTCTTTCACTTAATGTTTTCAAGGTTCAGCAACAACCATCTTTTAATGGTCAGTGTCAGCAGCTTACCATGGCTGTGGCAACGGCAGCAGTTTTCTCCTTTTTCTCTCCCGTATAGTTCAGGCTTTTACTCTTCTTATTCTAAAGAAACAAACATTGTCTTGATGATTTTTCTGTAGAGCTAGCATGCTTGTGAGTAATTTTTTTTTTTGGAGACAGTCTTGCTCTGTCATCCAGGCTGGAGTGCAGTGGCGCAATGTCAGCTCACTGCAACCCCCACCTCTTGAGTTAAGCGATTGTTGTGCTTCAGCCTCCCAAGTAGCTGGGACTACAGGCACATGCCACCACACCCAGTTAGTTTTTGTATTTTTATTAGAGATGGGTTTTTGCCATGTTGGCTAGGCCGGTCTCAAACTCCTGGCCTCAGGTGATCTGCCCACCTCAGCCTCCCAAAGTGCTGGTATTACAGGCATGAGCCACCGTGCCCAGCTGTTAGTGGTAATTTTCTAGGAAGGTAGTTACACAGGGTTTGAGGACAAAGTCTGGGGGGTAAACAGGATTATCTGTGCAACAGGTGTTAGAAGATACGGAAAAAATGTGATGCTTTATAATCCTCAGATAGTTTTCAATTGCTGGGAGGTTTACAATCTGCTGTTCTTAGAGCTGGCACATGGAAGTTGAAGGCGGGACGGTTACTGCACTGGGTCAGCCAAGGGGCTGGTGAGGTACTAAAGAATGGTTAACATGGGGACTGTAAAGGTGGTAGCAGGAATAGGCAGTTCTATTTCTATTTTAGCCAGTAAGCTAAATGGATTCCATAAGGGAGAGGAAGTTGAGGCGGCTGCTGCAGGGCCTTGCAGTCTTCCCACTTACAGGCAATCACCAGATACATTCTATTTTCCTCAGTCAGCAAAGCCAAAACCAGATACATTTGATGTGCTATGGGTTATCATGCTCAAGAAAGGCTTAAAGGGTCACAGCAACACTTCCCCATTTGTACGTTATTGGGTAATATAAAGAAAGGAACCAAGAGACATAGGATTCTGATAAGGCAAAAGAAACTCAAGACTGGAGTAAAGAGAGACTGGGGAGAAAAACCACCCAACTGTAGGGTACAGAAATGTAGGAAGCTTTTACCTCAAAGGGAGTGCTAAACCTCAGGGAAGGAACATCCCATGTTCCACGAAGACAACAGAATAAAGAAACGGACCTGAAAATACTGAGAAGCTATGCCAGCGGAGCCATGAGAGAAACAGGAGGCTGTTCCACATGCCATGTTCTGGACAATAAGGAACCGGACACATTCCAGAGTGGCTGGAATATAGAAATCTGTTTTGGGCCCTGGAAGGCAGGGCAGAGGATGGTAGAGGGTGAAGCCCTATTAAGTGGGAGGCAAGGAGGCAGTCACAGGTTGACCTCACTGACCAAGTGGGAAGTAAACCATCTTCCCGGAGGTTGCATCAAGGATGGGACCCTGTTACCTGCCCACTCCAACAGACCCAGGCAGGACAAAATTAGAGTTGGAAGAGAAGCATCTTTTAAAGGTATACAGTTCTGGGCAGGATGCTAAGAGCTGGAGCAATGGTTTTCGTTGCTTTCTTCCCACTGAGATCTAAGGAAGTGAGGAAATGGAGAGGGGGCTGCAAGAGAAGAAAAGCTCAATGAGATGTGGAAAATGCAATTGCCATTTTTAGATAAGAGCTGGAATTAAGGGAACCATGCATGGGCTCTTGCCCAGAGGCACTCATTAAGTGCAGCTCACAAAAACAGAAAAATGTAATATGTTTGCCTGTGCAGATCAGCTGACTTGTCAGTAAGGCTTGACATGCAGTATGGATGGAGGAGGAGGAAAATGCCCAGGGAAGAAATGAAACTGATTACTGTGTAATGGGGGGAAAAGAATAGCAGTCTAGGAGGTAGCAGTGATTCCCAGAAGAAAATGCTTGAGAATGGGGTCAGAAACACAAAAACCCCAAACCCTCCAACATTTTACATGTCAACAGGTATCAGGTCCGACTCTAGAGCAATGGTTGGCTGACTACAGCCCACAGTATAAAATGCCACTGCCTGTTTTTGACAATAAAATTTCATTGGAACATAGCCATGCTCATTTATTTGTACATTGTCTATGGCTGGTTTTATATTGTGATAGTAGAGCTGAGTAGGTGTGACAGAGACTGTATGACCCATATTTACTGTCTGGCCCTTTACAGAAAAAGTGCCAATTCCTGCGATCGAGTCAAACTAGTTGGGTTCAAGTCTCAGATCTGCCTCTTCCTCACGGTGTGTTCTTGGGCATTCTGATTACCCTTCCTCAGCGTGCGTATAGGAATAAATACTAATCACAACCTGTAGCTAGGGTGAGTGAGATGATGTATGAAAAGAGCTTAGCACACCAGGTAGAGGTTCTCTAAGCATTATCGGTTCTAATAAAATGATTAGATAATGTGACTCTTGAATCATAACAAGGGTAGTAAATAGGATCTAACAGCAGTATTTCCCAGCAGTATTTCTCTACTCTGGAACATTATTCTGCCAAATAGAAACATTGGTTATTTTTTAAAAATGTTCTTGAATAGGTCTGAAAACTACTCATGAACATATTGTTGAAACTCTCAGCACTGCTTTTATTTTTCTTGAGACAGGATCTCACTCTTGTTACCCTGGAGTATAGTGGCATGATCATGGTTTACCACAGCCTCCAAGTCCAGGGCTCAAGTGATCTTCCTGCCTCAGCCTCCCAAGAAGCTGGGACTATAGGCACATGCCTGGCTAAATTTTAAAGGTTTTGTGGAGATGGAGGGGGGTCTATGTTGCTCAGTCTGGTCTTGAACTCCTGGCCTCAAGTGATCTTACCTCCGCCACCATGGCTGGTCTCAGCACCTTTAATATGCAGATGGACGCCATGAATCTCTAAGATGAGAAATATGGTATGAGCATTTCTCACTGAATTCCTTTTTCTGAGGAGTGTCTCAGTCTACACAGGATACTCTGTGGAATGTGCCTTTATAGATACATTAAGAGTTGGAGATGAGGAAACTCAAAACCCCAATATGGGAATGAAGAGATATATATCCTATATATAGACAACAGATTTGTTTGATGATTGGCACCTACATGAAAATTTACAAGCATGAGGGTTGAGAAAGCATTCCTGCAAGCATCTGGGTGAGAGAAAAGGCCCAGAAGTAAAAGCTTTATGACAGCTGGCTACTGGCTGGATACAGAAAATGGATGATGTATTCCTGACACAGATCACAAAACTGATACAAAGGCAAGGTGACAGACAGCCTCAACTATCAGCCCATTACTAAGAACTCCTTCAGCTAAATCCAGATGACAGCCTACCTGATCACAGATTTTTTTTTTTTGAGATGGAGTTTGGCTCTTGTTGCCCAGGCTGGAGTGCAATGGTGCAATCTTGCCTCACTGCAACCTCTACCCTCTGGGTTCAAGTGATTCTCCTGCCTTGGCCTCCTGAGTAGCTGGGATTACAGGCACCTGCCACCATGCCCTGCTAATTTTTTGTATTTTTAGTAGAGATGGAGTTTCACCATGTTGGCCAGGCTGGTCTTCAACTCCAAACCTCAGGTGATCCACCTGCTTGGGCCTCCCAAAATGCTGAGATTACAGGCATGAGCCACTGTGTCCAGCTGATCACCGATTCTTAAAGGGAGGGGAAGAGACACCCTGAATACACATAATGAGGCAAGTTACCAATAGAATGATACTGTGCCTGTAAGTGATGCAGAGGCAGAAAACAAGTGAAGCATCACTATCAAAGTGGTCACAATCCGTGGCTTTAATAATTGGTTCTAGAATCTTGGCTGAGATTGACACTTAATGGGCGCATTTTCTCTGATTCTTCAAAGATCAGTCACAGCCCTGTGATACATTTACTGCATGACTAAGTGGCCTGAGGCCATAGCACATCTCTCGTTTCTTATTCTTTCCAACCAGGGGTGATTTTGTCCCTTAAGGATGACTGGAAGTTTCTGGAGACATTTTTGGCTGTTAAAACTAGGGCACTGCTATTGGCGTCTGATAGGTGGAGGCCAGGGATGCTGCTCCACACCCCAAAATGCACAGAACAGGCTCCACAACATAGAATTACCCGGCCCAACATGCCAATAGCGGTGAGGTTAAAAAACTCTGTTTTAAGCAAACAATAAAAGAGACTCAAGTACCGCAGGAATCTGATGGTATTCGGAGCCAGACGACACTTAGAAAGCCCCGGAGGCACCCTCACACTGACTGCTGTCTCATTACAGCCCTCTCCATGAGCTTGCTGCTGTTCTGCTCACACTCCCAGAGGACATCTCATGGCACGGACTTTCAGTCACCCAGAAATAAACCAAGCTCTTGGGCCCCAGCATGCTTGTTCCTCCCTTGCTCCGAATGCAAACACATATGCTTCCTTTCTCCAAATTAAACGAAACTGGTTTCTTTACATGAATAAAGATCTCCTTGATGCAAAGCCCTTAAGCCTTGGCTCAGTCTCTGATGGGTGCCTCTGGCTTGTGGCAAGCAAGGACAAAAGTTTATATATGCTCAGTTCAGGTGATCAATAGTCCCCTGGGCATAAGAAATCCTTTCTTGAAGATCTGTTGGGTACTGCCTCTCAATCACTTACCTGTACGTAAGAAATGAAAGAATAACACAGGGGGGTCAGATGAGAACCAGACAGCTTCACCTGCAGCAAGGGAGAAGGAAACCAATATAACCAACAATGAAAGCACTTCCCCCGTTCCTAGGAAAGGCATTCTCAACTCACCAGCTTTTCCATATTTTTTGGAATTCCTCCAGAGCTCCGACACACCTGGAGATACTAATAAAAAAAGATTCCTGAGTTTAGCAGACTACCCTATGAAAGTCCAAGAGCTGCTGCAGTGAGCTGATGGAGTGTGACGCACCGTCCTCACAGGAGACGGCAAAGGCAAATTCAGAGAAGCCGAGACAAGGCTTCCTTCTTCCCCTCCTCCAAAGCTCCCAAGCATCCCAGACAATAGGTAATGAAGGGTTTGTTTCTAACTTTCTCATTTCTTTAAAATCTCAAGCTGGTAAGTCCTTGCAGGTCAAAACCCAACAACTTGGCTGTTTTTCCTTTTAAAGATGCCAATAAAGAGAAGAGGCTCTCGGTATTTCCACCACAGCAGGTGAGACACATGTAGCTAGAGCTGCACATTCTGAGAGCCACACTGCTGTGAGAAGGGATGGTTCACATCTTTCTTGGGTTATCTGTGCCTAAGTATTTAATATGGATCATTGCTATAAACAAACATTAAGAGCAGGGTATGCCTTGTCTTTTTATAAAAAAAGTATTTTCTTCCCCACCTTAGTACTTGATCTATAAGATATTTAACACCTATATGCTAAAGGAATGAAAAAAAGGAATAAACATCTCTTAAGTGTCCAGACTGGTTAGAATTTCTATGCAATATGGACTCAGATTTAATTCTAGATAGTTATAATTTAGATTAAACCTCAGAAGGCATTTGAAAGAAGCATTCATTCTCAATCAGGTGCCACATACATGCCAAGGAATTAAGGGACTCCAAAAGCAGATTTATTTTTTGTGAGACAGAGTCTTCTGTGTTGCCCAGGCGGGACTGCAGTGGCAAGATCTCAGCTTACTTAACCTCTGCCTCCTGGGTTAAAGCAATTCTCCTGCCTCAGCCTCCTGAGTAACTGGGATTACACGCACCCGCCACCACACCCATTTTTAGTAGAGAAGGGGTTTCACCATGTTAGCCAGGCTGGTTTGAACTCCTGACCTCAAGTGAGCTGCCCACCTCGGCCTCCCAAAGTGCTGGAATAACAGGTGTGAGCCACCGCACCTAGCCCAAAAGCAGATTTAGAATTATGAACTGTTTTTCCCTGGCCTGTGGAGATGCCTGCCACCTTTGACCAAAATAAAAATGAAACCATGACCTGCTGCCCCAGCCTGATCTCCTGGCTCCCCGTGGTAGAATGGTGAGGGCAAATCTGCTTCTCAAATACTCACATATCTGACAAGTGCGGTAAGTGTGGTGTACATTTTGCACAAGTCCTTTAACAAGGTGTCCACACAGCTGCCTGATGGCAGAGCTGTCTGCACCAGCTCGTGGAAAAATGTAAGCAGAGTTCCCAGCTGCATGATGATGGCCTTCTCCACAGGATGACTTGATAGGACTGCCTGAGAAGAGGCCTCTTCTGAAGGGAAATAAAATTGGCACATTCAAACCCAACTTCATTTCCAGTTAAGAGTAAAGGAGATTGAGAAATTGATTACCACCAACTAGAACACCTTTAAGGAAAAATGAACATTCAATATGCAGAGTGAATCAACAATCGTGCTGTGATGAGCCATACGATCTCCTACTTCTTTCATCACATACGAAAAAGTCTCACTTGCTCAGGGACTCCACGTTTATGCACAGCCCAATTTGATTTTTGGTTGACCTTGCTCAAGTCAATTCCTGGAATCCCAGTTGAACTTATCTTACCTGATAAGGGTTCTTGGCTCACTTGTCCCTTAAGTTTGGTGATTAGCCAGTCCACTTCTTCTAGGACCTTCTCTGCCTGACTCAGAACAAGTAACTGAAAGACAAGAGTGTCTGCTGTGATCCACTACACAGCTGTGAGGTAATATAATAACCGTGGCCACTTGGCCACCTACAGGTGGATAACAGGCCTCAGGACACAAGCCACTTCATATGGAGCAGAACGGAAGGAATGACAGAGCTGCTCCCCGTGGCTCAGGTGCAGCACTTACACAGACAGTAGGGGCAGCCATTCTCAAATTCACTATGGCAAAGTGGTTTGTTTTCTCCACCTCTATGTCCTAGGGAAGAAAATAGAGGTGAGATGTAATGACAGTAAGGTTGTTCCCTTGACCTCCATCCCCACACAGGGTATGGTACTGAAGGCTCAGTCTAGTACCTGGTCTATATCTCCCAGGTGTCCATGGATATCCTGGGACAAGTCACGCAGCAGAGTGACAGGGCTCTTATACAAAACATGCAGGCTGAAGAGCAAGTTCATCAAGCTCTTGCAAAACAAGGCATCCTCTAGGAACAGGAAGAAAAGAAAATGAAAAGGTAAGTTATAACCCAGTCAGGTCCCTGAGGCACATGTACCGGGGGTGGGGGTGGGGTGCCTAACCAAAACAGGTAGCTTGTCACATCCCAGGCACAACATCCTAGTGTTACGCACACTACAGCCAAGCAGCTAGTCTGCAATGATGCCTCTTTATCCGCGTGCCCAAAGAGGCAGACATCTCCCATCGTCAGTCATGATCGCCGTGTGACTAGCATCCAGATCAAGTACATTACGAGTATTCTAGGGACTCCCTCCTAACTTGTCCCACCAAGGAAACTGCAGTCCTGACTTCTGTCCAGTTCTGAACCTCACCTAATGGAATTCTACAGTAAGTACCCCTTCTTGCGCCTGGCTTCTTTTGTTTTACAGTATGTTTGTGAGAGCCTCTCCAAACTGTGTGTCTGTGTAGTTTGCCCCTGCACATTTGCTGTATAGGATTCCACTATGTGAATATATCATAAGTCTTTTATCCTTTCTAATGCTGATGAACACTTGGGTTTGTTTTTAACCTGTTAAAATAGTGCTGCTGCCTGGGAACGGTGGCTCACGCCTATAATCCCAGCACTTTGGGAGGCCGAGGCGGGTGGATCACGAGGTCAAGAGATCGAGACCATCCTGGTCAACATGGTGAAACCCCGTCTCTATTAAAAATACAAAAAATTAGCTGGGCATGGTGGCACGTGCCTGTAGTCCCAGCTACTCAGGAGGCTGAGGCAGGAGAATTGCCTGAACCCAGGAGGCGGAGGTTGTGGTGAGCTGAGATCGCGCCATTGCACTCCAGCCTGGTTAACGAGCGAAACTCTGTCTCAATTAAAAAAAAAAAAAAAAAAAAATACAAAAACTAGCCGGGCATGGTGGCACGCACCTGTGGTCCCAGGTACTCGGGAGGCTGAGGTGGAAGAATCACTTGAACCCAGGAGGCAGAGGCTGCAGTGAGCCAAGATTGCGCCACTGCACTCCAGCCTGGCGACAGAGCAAGATTCCATCTCAAAAAAATAAAAAATAAAATAGCACTGCTAAGAGAATTCTTCCATGGTTTTCTGTTGTGATTGGATGGCTGGGTCATAGGCATATGTTTAATTTTAGTTGTCAGATAACAGTTTTCCAGAGTGGTTATACTAATTCATGCCTCCACCCCCAGTGAATGACAGAGCCAACTACTCTACATGCTTGCCAACACTTACAACTAACTGGTATTAGGTGTCTGTTTCCTTTTGGCCACTCTGATGAATGTGTAGTGAATGGGGAATATCTTTTCTTTCCTAAATGCCATTGGAGGATCGTGATTTTATATAAAGCCTTTAGGAAAACATGGCAGAAAACTCACCCCGGCTGTTTTCCTTGCAAATCTTCAATGTCCAGGATAACATCTGCGAAAACTAAATTAGAGATCATTTGGATGTTAAAGAACCAGGCCAGACACAGGCCTGGGTGTTATCAGAAGAGTCCTAGACCTTTCCATGTCTAAGACAATTATTTGCCAAAATGTGTTCTTGGATCTCAAGGGGTAATATGTGATGAAGGGCATAAAAATAAGTAAAAAATTATAAGAATTATGAGAATAACATACAATTTAATTCTCAATGTCTATGTCCTACTGACAGCCAAAAGTGTTGGGGTCCTCATACCTGAACTTCCTTCATGTCTACCATGGTGGTCTAGGGCGAAAGCTCCCTCTTTCCTTCCCATGTCCCCACATGCTCCAGTTGAGGATATCAGGTTATCAGAAAGGTGTGGGCAAGAATCCTGGCTCTAAGAACAGTAGAGTTAGCACTTAGAGGCCAAGAGAACAAAGGTGATCAGAACAGAGAAGGGGCATAAAGAAGAGAAACTAAAAGAGGCAAGAAAGCAGACAGAATATTCTTAGCTAAGTGCAGGAGACTTAAGGTCTTCAGATAGCAGGGGTCTGCATCACCAGACGCAGTCAACGTTCTGCTGCCGCAGTTCTCTGGAATAGGCTTTCAGCTATAAAAGCACTGAAATGCAGTTACACTTAAGCGCAAATCACTATCAAGAATGCAGTTTTGATGTGCTGAGGAAAACGTGAGTTAAGAGGCTAACTGAAAGCTCTACAAACCGATATTAAAATAGCTTCAGAATATTGTGTTCGGTGAAATAAGCAGGACGCAGAACAAGTTTTTGTGTGAAGAGGGGTAGGATCGGGAATAAAAATCTGTATTTACTTGGGAAGGAATAAAGAAACTTGAAGGACACAAAAAACTAAAGGTGTTTACTTATTTGGGGAGAGAAGGAACTGAACGGATGGAGGACATGGATAGGGGAGATCATTCAACAGAAATCTCTTGATAATCTATGGTTTTCAAATCAGAGAACTTTATCACCCATTCAAAATTAAATTTTAAATTACTTATTTTTTCTTTGTTCTTAAATATTTTTATTTTTTAATTTTTTCTGAGACAAGAGTCTTGCTCTGTCACCAGGCTGAAGTGCAGTGGTGCCACCTCAGCTCACTGCAACCTCCACCTCCCAGGTTCAAGCAATTCTCCAGCCTCAGCCTCCCACGTAGCTGGGATTACAGGCATCCGCCACCACACCCAGCCGACTTTTGTATTTTTAGCAGAGGAGGGGTTTCACCATGTTGGCCAGGATAGTCTTGATCTCCTGACCTCGTGATCCACCTGCCTCAGCCTCCCAAAGTGCTGGGGATTACAGGCATGAGCCACCACGCCCTACCTAAATTTTAAAATTTTTAAAAAGACTACCTGACGTTAAGGAAGAAGGGGTGGGTGGTAAAAAGTTTAAAAATCTAAGAGTTTAAAAAAGAACAATTTTTAAATTTTCCTATATATTTTAGCTTTTCCAAATCCATTTATTTTTCCCTCAAATTTCCCCCTGCCCCAATTGCCCATTTCTTTCCCAGTCCTTTCCTCTTTGCAGCAAAAGTAGCAGTATGAAAGGATGAAGCTGAAAGCAGAGTGGGGGTGAGCTGTTTGGAAATGGATGAAATGAGTCACAAAAGGGACTTTGTCTGGGCAAAGCTAGAAGTAGGACAATAGGAAGCAGGTCAGTTTTCTAGTGCCCAAACGCTGTAGCACTCCCAGGCTGCAGTCTTCTGAGGCAAAGGCTCACGTAAAGAGGAGTTCACCCGGGGCCTCACTGTCTTTCTCAAGCCCAGGAAGCAGACGTGGTAGGAGCATACAGGCCTGGGCTCCTGAAGGAAAATTACTACCATCCTACAGGAAAATTACTCCTGGATGGATCAAAACCCCAATACGTGGCTCTTGTCTTACTCTTCTGCGTGTGAACGCTCACATGGGTGCACAACTCCACACCTACGCGTGCACACTTACACACATCTCTGCAAAGACGTTTCTGCTTTGGCACTATAGTTACACTTTCTGAATTAATCCTCTTCTGTTGAATTCCCTCCTAAGTCAGTACTAGGTGACTGCTGAAAAAGGCAACTGCCTTCTCCACCATTAACCAACCTTCTACTTAGAAAAGAAGGGGAAACACCGAGAGCAGCAAAGAACTCAGGTTTCAGAAGGTTGAAGGCACCAAAGATCAACACAGGATTCTTTCTGCGGTGTTTCCGTCTACGCGGAACAGACAAAACCAAACCAGTATGTTCTTGCCCTGTATGGCTGCATATATGCATGTTGTGGTAGACACATTATGTAGGAAAGAATACATCTTATAGGTTTTATATTAACTCAGGTGTATAATTAAATATATTATGTAAAATAAGCTCAGCTTCAAAAGGACAGAGATACACTTTTATGACGCCACAGTCCTTGCCATCTGAGGAAAGCTAAATGAGGTTAAGTGACGGGTACCAGTACCTGAGGAGAGGAGGGGTCCAGGAGCTTGGACAAGCTGGTGAGAACAGTGACTAGCAAGACGGCTTCTTTGCTATTAAAATCTTCCTCCTGGCCGCTGAGCAAATTCAACAAGGACCGCTGAGAAAGGAAGGCACACACAGCAACATTAGCAGACACGTTCCTACCAGGAAGAAGAGGCATCTAGTCAGAGACTCCTTAGATTGGGACAGAAAGAATTCAAAGCTACCAAAATTCTAAGAGGATAAAAATCTGAAAATAAGCCTAGATTGAGCAGCAGTTTCCTAAGCTGTTTTTGACCATAAACCTCTCTGAGAATCTTCCTAAAAACTGACTCTGTTTCAAGCCCATGCTAAACGTATGTAAGGAACTATGTACCCAATTTCTGGTGGCTCACACCACCCTGGAGCCTATCTGTCATTCTCAGACTTAGACCAGGCACCAAACCCAGCATTCCTTATGTACCTTCCCTGTTACCTGAAGTAACCATGTATTTGATTATTTATTTGTCAGTGTCTCTCTACTAGAACGAAAGCTCCAGGAGGATAGGAATATTTTGTCTCTTTTGTTCCTGCTATATTCCCAGCACCTAGAACTGTTTCTGGCACATGGTAGGGACTTCAAAATCACTTGTTAAATGAAAAAGTCCTGTGATAGAACATCCTGCTATTTTGACAACGATTGGTTAGAAACTAATAAGCTTTATTGTCCAGTCTTTCTGCAGTCTATCAGACCAAGTCAAATTATACCACAGACTCAAAAACAAAAACATAGACTGTATGTATACCTTGAAGGCTCCTTTATGTCTGTATCAATTCCAGCAGTGGTCCTTGGAGGTAATGAGTTTTGCAGGTTGGGGTGGCTAAATACACATCCTCACTAGGGTCCTTTGAAATACATTATCTTCCATTCTGAGAGCTACGTCCTGTTGCTTGGATGACCCAAGGAAAAAATTCCTCTCCTACTTGCTCACCGTCTGCCCATTCTTCCAGCTGCCCCTGCTAACAGTTCCCTTGCAAGGCCTCTCCGGCCAGTACAGCAGCTTCAAGAGGCTTCTCACCTGAAACTGCCGGATCTGGAACGCTGTTCTCTGAGTGACACTGACGTCTGCATCTTCTCTCTCTTCTCCTGCCTTATCTGTGACATCTGGGAATGGAAAACAAACTGTTTTCTTTGATATAAACTCATGCTTTTAGGCCTTTTAATAGCTAAAACATTAGCCAAAAAAAGTCTAAAGGCAAACTTAAATGTATTTCTAAAATTTTGTGATTCCTTAACACTATTACTCCATTTTCCAGTCACTCTTTGCGGCTGAATGTAATCCACTGCGTGCCAATCTCGAATCCACTAGATGTCACTCCTTAGCAACACTAGGATTGTTCTCAAATGTCTTCGTAGGTTAACAAATGGAATTAAGGGCTGAGTTCAGGAGAAACCCAAATCAAGCCAATTTATTGGTACTCCAGTGCTTACCCAGAGCTCTGAGAAACTGCTGAACCTTGGGCTGATAGAACTGCTGCACGGCACTGAATATTTTCTGTAAACCCTCCAAGCACAGCAGTGAGATGCTCTTTCCTTTCTCTTTCTTTCCCGACTCTTCCACTGAAGTAGGAATTGAAGTGTATCTCCAAAGCAAGACCCTGAAGCAGGGGAAAGTGGTTTTGTTTTTAAAGACAAGTTCACTGAGATAAAATTACATAGAGTAAAACTCATACCCTGTAGGTGAACAGTTCTAGAGTTTAAAACAATGTACATGGCTGTGTAATCTCCTCACAGTCAAGATATTTCTATCACTCTGAAAGTTCCCTTGTGCTCAGATAGTCAATTCTCTCCTCCCATTTCCAAGCAACTACAGATCTAACTTCTGTCCCTATGGTTTTACTTTCTACAAAATACGATACAAAAGTGGTTATCATTCAGAATACAGCCTTCCGAGTCTGCCTTTAACACAGCAGACTGTATATTCATGAGGGATATTGCTGTGCAGTTTCTTTGTAATGATTGGGGTCTGGTTACGTAATAGGGTAATGCTGGCCTCATTAATTAAATGAATTGGAATATGTTTTCTCCTCTTTAATTTTCTAGAAGAATTTACACAGAATTCACATTACTTCTCCCTTAAACATGTGGTAGAGTTTACCACTGACTAGATCTAGATCTGAAGTTTTGTGAAAAAAGTTTGAACCACAAATTCAAGTTCTTTGAATAGAAATAAGATTACTCAGGTTGCTTTTTTTTTTTTTTTTCCAAGATGGAGTCTCACTCTGTCACCCAGGCTGGAGTGCAGTGGCATGATCTCAGCTCACTGCAACCTCACACCTCCCAGGTTCAAGTGATCCTCCTGCCTCAGCTTCCCGAGTAGCTGGGACACATATCACCATGCCTGGTTAATTTTTGTATTGTTTTAGTGGAGTCGGGGTTTCACCATGTTGGCCGGGCTGGTCTCAAATTCCTAACCCTCAGGTGATCCACCCACCTTGGCCTCCCAAAGTGCTGGGATTACAGATGTAAGCCACCGCACCCGGCCAGGTTGCCTATTTTTTGTTGAATGAGCTTTCAAGAAACCTATCCATTAAAGTTTATTGGCATAAAACTGTTAGTATTCTATTACCAATTTTTTAGCATCTGTAGGATCAGCAGCGATGTCCCCATTTCCTCATTTCTGCATCTGTAATGTGTCTTCTCTTTTCCTGATTAGTCTGACTAAAGTCATTACATTTATTGACCTTCTCAAAGAACTACCTTTCTTTTTCTGTTTTCTATTTTAATTTTCTCTTTCCCCATAATTGTGCTTTTGTCTGTTTCCTTCCTTCTGACTACTTTCATGACAATCTGCTCTTTTTTTGTTTTCTTAATGTGGAAGTTTATATGAGAGATTTGAGATTTTTAAATCACTAACTGCTCTAATTTCCTCAACAGTGCTTGGCTGGATCACATGTTTTGACATGTGGTCTGTTTCTATTCGGGATATTTTCTAATTTCCCTTAGGACTTTTTGACTATGGGCTATTTAAAAGTGCATTTAATTTCCAATTATATGGGATTATCTAGATATCTTTCTGTTACTGCTTTCTTGTTTAATTCTGTTGTGGTCAGAGAACATAATGATTTCTACTGTTTTAATTTGCTGAGTTTTTATGGCCTAAAATACGGTTCATCTTGGTGAATATACCATGTGCACATGAAAATACTGTCTTTTGAAGCTGCTGTGGAGTGTTCTGCGCGTATTAAATCAAGCTGAGTGACAGTGTTGTTCACATCCTCTGCCTCCTTCCAGGAGATATTCTAGCTACTGTTTCTTTTTTTTTTACTACGGGGAGAGGGTTGATTTTAATTAAGGATTTCTCTATTTTTCCTTCAGTTTCATCAGTTTTTGCTGTAAGTATTTTGAATCACTTAATCATGATGTAATATCCCTTTTTTTCCTCTGATAACAGAATAACATTTCATATGTGACTAACAATCCATATCAAAGCAAGACTAGAAGCCCCAGTGAAGCCAAGAGTTCAAGGCCAGCCTGGGCAACATAACAAACCCCACCTCTTTAAATGGGGAAAAAAATAAAAAATAAAAAAGGCCTCAGTGGCTCAGGCCTGTAATCCCAGCACTTTGGGAGGCTGAGGCAGGCATACGGCTTGAGCCCAGGAGTTCAAGACCAGCCTTGGCAACATGGTGAAATCCCATCTCTACAGAAAATTTTAAAAAAGTAAGGGCTGGGTACAGTAGCTCACACCTGTTATCCCAGCACTTTGGAATGCTGAGGTGGACTGTTCACGAAGTCGGGAGTTTGAGATTAGCCTGTCCAACATGGTAAAACCCTGTCTCTGCTAAATGTAAGTTAAATTAAATTAAAATGTAAAAATTAGTTGGGCATGATGGCATGCACCTGTAGTGCCAGCTTCTCAGGAAGCTGCAGTGGAAGGATTGCTTGAACCTGGGAGGCAAAGGTTGCAGTGAGCTGAGATGGCACCACAGCATTCCAGCCTGGGCAACAGAGCGAGACTCTGTCTCAAAACAACCAAACAAACAAACAACGAAAGGCGGGGGCCAGGGGAAGGCAGGACTAGAAAAAGATCCTATGTCAATTACTGCATTTTCTTTCACTTTTTTTTTTTGAGACAGTCTTTTTTTATTGTTCTTGTTTTTTTAGATGGAGTTTTGCTCGTTGCCCAGGTTGGAGTGCAGTGGTACGATCTTGGCTCACTGCAACCTCCGCCTCCAGGGTTCGTGATTCTCCTGCCTCAGCCTCCCAAGTAGCTGGGATTAAGGCATGCACCACAATGCACGGCTAATTTTGTATTTTTAGTAGAGATGGGGTTTGGTCAGGCTGGCCTCAAACTTCTGAGCTCAGGTGATCTGTCTGCCTTGGCTTCCCAAAGTGCTGGGATTACAGGCATGAGCAACTGCGCCCAGCCTGATAGAGTCTTGCTCTGTCACCCAGGGTGGAGTGCAGTGGTGGGAACTCAGCTCACGGTAACCTCCACCTCCTGGGTTCAAGCGATTCTCCTGCCTCAGCCTCCCAAGCAGCTGGGATTACAAGCACCTGCCATCACGCCCAGCTAACTTTTTGTATTCTTTCACTCTTAAAATATGTCCAAGTTCAAACTGTATTCCCAACGTGTTCTCTGGAGAAACCATAGCCAAGTGGAATAGGCTTCTAAGGGGTGGGAGTGGCTTACCGAGTTATGTCACAGAGGCTCTGAAAAACCTTGTCTGGGTTTTGGCCATCAGGGCCACTCATATGCCCCGTTTCCTTCAGCTGCTGCACTTTCTGCAGAGCTACATTCACTGCATAGCGCATAAACTCATTGCTGGACCTGAGAACAGAAAGGCTTTCTTGGTGGCTTTGGGTACTATCCCTAGAGAGAGAGAAATAAAAAAGATTCCCTTACTGCTACTGGGATATGGAATTAAGCTTTTGCACACCCAACAGAGCTTGCCAATAAGCTCTGAATGGCAGACTCTCTAGGCAGCCCAGCTACAGTCACGGCTATGGATGCCCTTTCATAATCATTACTCTTAGTTGTTCCTCATTTTCTCCCCCTCCCCAAATCCTTTACTTTGATAAAATGTAAATGTCAGTCTTAGTCTTTTAGGATTTTTTTGTTGTCCCTTTGTATCTTTAATTCGGTCACCCCCTACCTTTTTATTTTTATTTCTTACTTATTTTTTGAGACGGAGTTTTGCTCTTGTTGCCCAGGCTGGAGCGCCATGTCGTGATCTCAGCTCACTGCAACCTCCTCCGCCTCCCGGGTTCAAGCAATTCTCCTGCCTCAGCCTCCCAAGTAGCTGGGATTACAGGCACGTGCTACCATGCCCCACTAATTTTATATCTTTAGTAGAAACAAAGTCTCACCATATTGGTCATGACTGGTCTCAAACTTTTGATGTCAGGTGATCCACCAGCCTTAGTCTCCCAAAGTATTTGGATTACAGGCACGAGCCACCGCGCCTGCCCCCTGCTTTTTAAAATCTGTTGTTTTGTATAAGCTACTTTTATAGATTTTCTTAAAATACCCTGTTGGAATTCATCCCTGTCTTTTATTAGACCACTGTTTCTCATTTTTCCTTTAATGATCCAAGGTACCTATATAAAGTACCTACATAGGATTGTCCAGCTTTCATTTCAAGACAATTAAAACCTCCTGACTTAGTTCTTACTGTAGTCCAAACTAGGTGAAACGAGTGCGCCTAGGCAGGCCTCCTATCCTCAGGGAGCGGCTGTCGTTAAGCACACCAGCGGAACCTACCTGAACAGAGCAGTGAGAAGACTGGACACACATTTCATGGACAAGAAACTATCATTTGTCTTGTTGGCCATTTTTGTTTTGCCTTTACCGGCTTTTTCATTAAGGATGTCAGAGAGTTTCTTGTAACACATAAATAAGCTCAGAATGTTCTCACACTTATTCTTACTGTGAAAAACCAAACAGACAACCAAGGACAAACATCAGAATACTTTGGTTTACTTTTACACATAAGGAAATCACAACGTTTCTATAAATATCATATTTTAGACATAACATTATAAATGAATGGAACTTCATTAATATAGTACTCTTAGGTCACACTCATCTATCTGGGTTTTGTTTCCCCTCCCTTATTTTTTTTATTTTTTGAGAAAGGGCCTCACTCTCTTGCCCAGACTGGAGTGCAGTGGTGTGACCTCAGCTCACCACAACCTCCGCCTCCCAGGCTTGAGCAATTCTCCTGCCTCAGCCTCCCAAGTATCTAGAATTACAGGTCCCTGCCACTACCACCCAGCTAATTTTTATATTATTAGTAGAAAGGGGGTTCACCATGTTGGCCAGGCTGGTCTTGAACTCCTGACCTCAAATGATCCCCCCACCTTGGCATCCCAAAGTGCTGGGATTACAGGCATGAGCCACAGTGCCTGGCCTCCCCTCCCTTATTTATACCAGTCCCTGCAGAGTATGAAAGTCCAATACTACCACCCACCAATCAAAATTTCCATGTTATCATTAGGAGTTCTTGAATTCAGGGTCTGGGAAATTCTGAGGAGGTGAAAGCCTGCTGGAGGCTTTCATTTCCTAGGCCTGGGAAGCATGCACTTGAATGCTCTCTAGTGGAAAGAACACAGTTTAGTCTTAGACTAGGTGTTCATTTAGGAGATAGTGTCACAGTCTGTGGTCTGTTTACTGCCTAGAATATTGCTAGAGTAAAAATATATACATAAAAAGAAGAATTCATCAAATTACAAGTGGAGGTATAGCAATACATTACCTGAAATTACTTATGGAGAAATTATATTCAATTAAAACCTCACAAACTCCCATCACAAGAAAGGCACAGATATTATTTTTTATGCCAATACTGGTGCTCTGAGAAAAATCTGCTGATTTATCCTAAAAGACACAGGATAAAAATTAATAAGCTACTAAAGAACCCCATCATTCAATACGGCTGAGGACTCAGCAATTACCAGTTCAAAGTCTTCTAGCTCACTCTTAATCATTCTATTGGTAATGGACTCCAATATGTCATCTAGGTCTTGGTAGAATCCCTCTTCCTCCTCCTCCTCCTCCTCCTTCTCCTCCTCCTCCTCTTCTCCCTGCTGTAAGGGTATCACTGTATTCTTATACCAGGCCAAACAATGCTGAATACAACAAAGCAGATAATCCTGTAGGAGAAAGTAAGTAAATTAAATACTCGTGAGTGTTGAAGGATAACCTATAAGGTGTTCATAACCCACAAATAATTCGTATCTGTACGGCTAAAGAAAAGAACTCATTAGCATTACAAATTAAGTCCATCTAAATTAACAAAACTGGGAAAATAAATTGAACAGCAGCATCCTTTTCTGATGCTTCCCCCCCAAAATTGGCCTAAGTGGCTGACACCTCAAAATTCAACATTAGATGTGGTGTCTCTGGTCTGAAACAAATAACCCTGGAGCTAGGTGGTGAAGTTAAATCTTCTCTAGTTCATTTGAGTCCCAGAGACTATTCTAAAGATAGAGGTTTATGTTGAGGGAATCTTTAGGAGACCAACACAGCATCTTAGATCTAGGCTGAGGACATGTCATGCCACAGAAGGCACAAAAATGAAGGCAAGATATGGCAACTGAAAGACTTCCTCCTCTTTTTCTGCCAAGAGTTCTAAGTTGCTTGGGGTGGGACTTTCCATTTTTATCCTCTTCCCTGTTCTTCTGAGGCTAGATAAGAACAGAAACTCAACCAGGCCTAGCTCCTCTGAAGGTTCGACAGTGCCAATCCTGGTTCAGCCTAAATCATATACTTCATCTGGACTAATGAGGCAGGTTCCTAGGTTCATCTGTTCCTAGGTGACATCATCATCACTCTCCCCACTCTAGTGTATATTTAGTGACTGTAATCAAAGACTCATAAATGAGATAAGATACTCTCTGGGGTAAGCCTTGATTTAGTAAAGGGCTAACATAGAGATAACTTACCAATAGATCGAAAATTATAATGGTTCAGAAACGGTAAGTAGGGAAGACTTAAAAGTAAACATTCATCGGAAGAACCAGGAAGAGAGTTTCACAGCGAAAGGTATCTTTTTGTGAAGATCAACCTTATCCTTAATGGTAAAAATTATGGTTGAAGGAAGAATAAAAGTCTCACCAGTGGTTCTTGTAGAGAGATCTTATCTCCTTGGGCCAGAATACAAGCTTCTAATTTCAGAGGAGGCAACAGATCAGGTTTTGGCTCATAGAACTGTTTTAACTGTGCATAGTCAGAAAAAAAAAAAAGACATCCTGGCTTATAAATGCTTTTTGCTTTTTTAACTTGTCAGGTGAAAGGTATCTTTAATGTCTCATGCCTTCTAAGACACATTTCCCAACTGTTCAAAGGACAATGCAGCCAAGTTTTTATTGCTTTGGCTCACCCATATCCTTTGCTCTTGCTTTGGATATTGTACTGATTAGAATCACCTTCCCTATTCCAATCCCTTCTGTCCCTAAACTTGTACATGTACTCAACATTTTCAGTTAACTTGGAGGTTAAAAATACAGGATCCAGAGTCTCAGACTGGCTGAGTCCAAGAGCCCAGTACCACTACTTATCACAGGTTTTTATAAATGTATCTGTACCTTGGTTCCTCATCTTAAAAATGAGGATATTATTAATATTCATTGTATAAGGATTAAACTTGACAATACATGTAAAATACTTCAAACAGTATTTGGCATATAAGAGAGCTGAAAAAAATTTGATTATTTTTCTCTTTTTAACTTTTGCAGTCTGCAGAATTTTACTAGTCTGCATATTAACCTGAGTCAGAAAGCACTGTTCTAAGCTTTCTATTGAACATAATTTTCTATTTTTGTTAAATGTGTGAATGTAGATGTGTTGTTTACAGTTTGAAAAATACAATGTAACAGAATATAAATTTCATATAGGATCAAGCCCAAGGCCAAATGAAAAGCTTTTGATGGATAGTATGGGACCTTCCAGTAATGTTCACACATCTGAGACTTTAATTACAAATGAAGCGTCATAACTATCACAGAGCAATGGCACTGATAGAGAACAAACAAAATGATAGACTAGGGGTCTAGAGGAGCCTAGAGGAGTCCTCCTGGTAGAGAGTCTCTATATGTATTCTTCTAATCTTGATGGTCTTTTGAAATATTTCATAATTTAAACCTCCTGGTAGAGAGTCTCTATATGAATCCTTCTAATCTTGATGGTCCTTTGAAATATTTCATAATTTAAACCTCCTGGTAGAGAGTCTCTATATGAATCCTTCTAATCTTGATGGTCCTTTGAAATATTTCATAATTTAAAAACACGTTAACTGAAAAGTACAGAAAGGAACCTAAAAGACATCCGTGTATCTGTTACCCAGATTTAAGAAATAACATTTTACTATATTTGTTTCAGATTTCTTTTTTCTTTCAGAAATATAATGGATCCAGCTGTTGATAGTTCTTATATAAATGGTTCTTCAAAATGTTCTTCTGACTTAGGATACAGACTGTTGATTCTCAAAGGGATAACTGCTAGATGATGGTATTTCGGCAGACAGGTGAGTGGTAACCGAGATGAGACAACCCAGAATAGCATCACAAACCCCCAGCATGTTCACAAAATACCAGTGTATTAGTTGGAAATTATTTTATATTTTGAAAGGTCTAAAAAACACCAATTGTCTCTCAATCCTTCATTATCTGTTTTCCCTGTATCCATAAAAATATATTTTACCTGTGAGAGGAGAGTTTGCATGATTGAATTAGCCAGCTGAGAGTTCCTTCGAAGAACATCATAAAAACCCTGAGAGGAATCAAAAAGAAGAAATAAGCACTTTAACAGAGATACTAATGATTTGGACTATCACAACTTTAAAACAACACTTCCTTTATCCTATTCTCAGTTCTTCCCTACTGAGACTGTATCTGATGGTCCTAAATGCTTCAACATAAATAACCATATTTTCTTCCCACCCAAAATTTCCTAGTCTTAGTTAAGAACTGCTCAGATTAAAATCCTGGGAAGGCCAGGTGCAGTGGCTCACACGTGTAATCCCAGCACTTTGGGAGGCCGATGCAAGCAGATCACTTGAGGCTAAGAGTTCGATACCAGCCTGGCCAACATAGCAAAACTCTGTCTCTACTAAAAATACAAAAATTAGCCAGGCGTGGTTGCGAATCCCTGTAATCCCAGGTATTCAGGAGGCTGAGGCATGAAGGATGCAGTGAGCTGAGATCACACCAGTATACTCCAGCCTGGGCAACAGAGTGAAACTCTGTCTCCAAAAAAAATTAGTAATCCTGGGGAGATCTTTCTTTCTGGAACCTGGAAAAGAGGTTATAGGTTATAGTTCATCCATGAGTAAAACCAAATGAGACTTGATCAAAAAAATATTTTTGTTTAAAGAAAAGATACAGGCCCAGCATGGTGGCTCACGTCTGTAATCCCAGCACTCTGGGAGGCCAAGGCAGGAGAGTCACCTGAGGTCAGAAGTTCGAGACCAGCCTGGCCAACATGGTGAAATCCCATCTCAACTAAAAATACAAAATTAGCTGGGCATGGTGGTGCATGGCCGTAATCCCAGCTACTCAAGAGGCTGAGGCAGAAGAATTGCTTGAACCGGGGAGGTAGAGGTTGCAGTGAGCCAAGATTGTGCCACTGGACTCTGGCCTGGCAACAGAGCGAGACTCCATCTCAAAAAAGGAAAAAAGTGCAAATTGAAGCAGCAAAGCATCAGCAGGATGGAGAGGCTGAGGCAAATTATCCAGAAGATACAGCTAACATAATTGATGGAAGTGGCTATGTTAAACAACAGATTTCCAGTGTAGCTGAAACAGCCTTATTCTGGAAGAAAATTTTATACGGAACTTTCTTGGCTAGGGAGAAGAAGTCAATGCCTGGCTTCAAAGGACAGGCTGACTGTCTTGTTAAGGGTTAATGTAGCTGGTGAGTTTACATTGAAGTCAATGCTGATTTACTCTTCCAAAAATCCCAGGACTCTTTAGAATTATGCTACATTTACTCTGCCTGTGCTCTATAAACGAAAGAGCAAAGCCTGCGTGACAGCACATTTGTTTATAGCACAGCTTACTGAGTATTTTAAGCCCACTGTTGAGACCTACTGCTCAGAAAAAAAAAAGATTCCTCTCAAAGTATTACTGCTCATTGATAGTGTACCCAGGCACCTAAGAGCTCTGATGGAAATGTATAGAAAGATGAATATTGTTTTCATGCATGCTAACACAATAACCACTGGGTGAGTTATATGCTACTCACAAGTCAGTATACTGTCATAATTAGTGATTTAATCAGACATTCAGTAAACTGTTGAAAACCCAGTCCAAAAAGAAAAAGAAGTTGCTTTTATAAAAACTAAGTTGGCCGGGTGCGGTGGCTCACGCCTATAATCCCAGCACTTTGGGAGGCCGAGGCGGGTGGATCACAAGGTCAAGAGATCGAGACCATCCTGGTCAAAAAGGTGAAACCCCGTCTCTACTAAAAATACAAAAATTAGCTGGCCATGGTGGTGTGCGCCTGTAGTCCCAGCTACTCGGGAGGCTGAGGCAGGAGAATTGTTTGAACCCAGAAGGCGGAGGTTGTGGTGAGCCGAGATCGTGCCATTGCACTCCAGTCTGGATAACAACAGCGAAACTCCATCTCAAAAAAAAAAAAAAAAAAAAAAACCTAAATTAACCCATGCACAGTGGCTCATGCCTGTAATCCCAACTCTCTGGGAGGCCGAGGCAGGCAGATCACTTGAGGCTGGGAGTACGAGACCAACCTGGCCAACATGGTGAAATCTCGTCTCTACTGAACATACAAAAATCAGCTAAGCATGCTGGCACATGCCTGTAATCCAGGCTACTCAAGAGGCTGAGAGGCAGAAGAATTGCTTGAACCCGGGAGATGGAGGAAAGAGGTTGCAGTGAGCCAAGATTGTGCCACTGTACTCCAGCCTGGGCAACAGAGCAAGACTCTGTCTCAAAGAAAAAAAAACTAAGTTAAATGTTTGGAAAGTCAGTCTCTAAAACCAATTTCTGATAAATGAGGGGTAAGACAATTAGAAAAAGTTAGAGAAAAAAAACTGAAGCTAAAAGATTTTTATACTATACTGTATCT
Organism: Callithrix jacchus; assembly: GCF_049354715.1. Classification (NCBI taxonomy): domain Eukaryota; kingdom Metazoa; phylum Chordata; class Mammalia; order Primates; family Cebidae; genus Callithrix; species Callithrix jacchus. The sequence continues at coordinate 18,481,079 of NC_133507.1, read as the reverse complement.
GAAGTTGCTTAAAGTTTTTATACCACTTTAGGTAAACAAAAATTTGAAACTATAGGCAGTAAATTAAGGGTACAGGTTTGTATGAGAGACAGGAAGTGAAGTTGTACTGAATAACAAAGCAAAATAAAGGACTTGTGGCAAATTAATAGTACATTTAAATATTTCAAATTAAACTAAAATGTTTAAGGTATATCAACTGTGTTTTATGATTCCTCGCCTTAAAAACCTTAAAAAACTCTGCTGCCTGAGTTGGGGTGCAGTGGTGTGATCACAGCTCACTGCAGCCTGAAACTCCTGGGATCCTCCTGCTTCGGGCTCCTGAGTAGCTGGGACCACAGGCACATGCCACCACACCCAGCAAATGCTTTTTATTTCCTTATTTTTTGTAAAGACAGAGTCTTGCTTGATCCTCCTACCTTGGCCTCACAAGGTGTTGGGATTACAGCCGTGAGCCACTGTGCCCTGCTTTAAACAACTTTTTGACTAAACACCACTAGCTACTGATGCTGACTACATCAAATAAGAGCATATCTACTGTGCTTTTATAATCAGGAAAAAATGTACTAAAATAAAATGAATTATGAGTTGAGGGTTTGCTACATTCCTTCCATTCTACTGACTTACCTCATAAAGCATGAGTCGAACATCAGCTTGCTGGCTTAAGCATCTCCTCAAACTATCCATGATCTCGAGGCAAAAAGTTTCATTGGCGACAGAATTATAATGGCCATGAACATCCACATGAACCTGAAAGGAAGACAGGCCAACTCATGTCTATCTTATGAAAGCAGTTTCCAACAGGAGCTAAATAAGCCTAATTTCTTGGTCAGAAAACTTACACTTGGCTTTCTTCACATGCCAAACCCCAGGATGAGACAGGCAGTATAATCATGACCATGCAGAAGTAAGTGTCACTCTTATTCTGGTTTGGAATAAGAGAATTTCTAAGCATTTCAACAAAATTAACTGTTCCCCATTCCTTAAGGTTTCCTTGACAATACTGTGACATGGTAAAAGCCCCATAAAACTGCATACCTCAACCACATCTCAGCTTTCTGTTGAAACTGCTCTCTATAACCCAAATGTGAATAAGAAATTAAGGACTGCGATCCGCACCCTACCCAGACAATGTGTAAACAAATACTAATCTTGACTTTTGTGAGCCACTTAAGTAACAACCAGAATGTCAAAAAGTCCCCTGGCCCTCGGAATGTCCGGAGCCCCTCACCCTCATCTCCACCCAGAAGGTGATTTGCAGAATCCACTAGCCCTCGGAATGTCTGAAGCCCCTCACCCCCACCCCCGCCCCTCACCCTCACTCCCAAGGTGATTTTTATGGGTATAAAAGGTCTTGACACCCTCCTTTTGGGGCCACGGGTTGGAGAGAGACGCGAGTCCTCCGTGGCCGCCGGCAATAAAGACCCTGCAATTTGGCATACTTTTGTCTTGGTGTTGACTTTCTATGCTTGGGCCAGTACAACAGTATCAATTGCTTAGGAAGGCACACTGCTTATTTCAAGCCATTACAATCTAGTAGTAATAATATACATAATTTTATTAAAAAGGTCTCAGACTTCTTCAAGAACTAGAAGAATCTTGTTCTTCCACAAATTCTAGAAAGGTTTAGAGGAAGACAGTCTTTTGTTTAGAAATGGACATGACAAAGAATTGCCATCCTTTGTGTGAATTACATAATAAAATCAGCAATTATAGACCTAATCCTTACATCAGGCATCACATACTGCCTGAGGCCAAATCCGTTTTCTACCCCTTCTTGGTTAGATAACCTTGGGCAAGTTATTTAACCTGGCTCAGTCTCAGTTTCCCTATTCTTGCTTTTTTTTTTTTTTTTGAGACGAAGTTTTGGCTCTTGTTGCCCAGGCTGGAGTGCAAAGGCGTGATCTCAGCTCACAGCAACCTCTGCCTCCTGGGTTCAAGCAATTCTCCTGCCTCAACCTCCCAAGCAGCTGGGACTACAGGCGCCCGCCACCATGCCCAGCTAATTTTTGTATTTTTAGTAGAGATGGGGTTTCACTATATTGGCCAGGCTGGTCTTGAACTCCTGATCTCGTGATCCACCTGCCTCAGCCTCCCAAATTGCTGGGATTACAGGCGTCAGCCACCATGCCTGGCCAGTTTTCCTATTCTTAAAATGGGGATAACAACACACAAATGATACCTAGTGTTCCTACTATTTAATCTGTGTTATATGTTATAGACAAAAGCTTTATATAGCTATACCAAAGCAATAAAGTGAGGATTCCTAGTGAAACTGTTACATATAAATATGTCTCCTATTTATAAATCTTATAGTACATCATTTAAATTATGAAGACTATTTTATTGCTCCAAAGCCTAGATTACCATATTATTATAAAAACGTTTGTTTTCTCGGATTACAAGGTGTAATAGATGTATATGAGCAAAGTAAATAAATTAACATAAGAAAATAGGGACAATAATAGTATCTAGCCTCAGAGGGCGGCTGTGAAGATCAAATGAGATCAACAATGTGCTATCCAAAAGAAATATAATATGAACCCCAAATGCAAGCCACATACATAATTTTGTATTTTCTAGTAGCCACATTAAAAAAGTAAAGAGAAAGAGGTAAAGTCGTTTTAATATTTTCTATAACCCAACACATACAAAATTCTATCTGAAGGTATAATCGATATTAAAAATTATGAGATGTTCACACTCCTTTAAAATCTGGTATGAATTTTGCACACTAGCCACATTTCAGTCAAGCGCTCCGTTCAACAGCCACCTTGAGGATAATGGCCACCATACCGGATAGCACAGTAGAGCAAACAGTAAATCTGCCATTGATAAGGGTTAGCCAATATCATCATCATCACCATCATCATCATCAGACTCTTTAGTTCCAGGATCATTGTTACAGCCATAACAGGAATAAAAGGCAACAGCGTGCATTTATTTTATCAATGGACATGAATGATATGCACACACCATAAGTTAACATAAACAATCCTTACCTGACTGACACTAAGAGACTGACTGCACTGAGAGGATGACAGGCTGCCTAAAACTTTAAAGTTCTTCAGGAGCAGCAAAAACCCAGCAACTGCAGATTTTCGGGCATCAAGCTGGCTGGCTCAGAAACAGAGAAGTTAACAAACAGTACTATTTCACAGTAATATGCTCTGGGTCAGAAAAATCCACTTAGTTCCTTACAGAGAAGGAATATGTACAAACAATGAAGCATAGAGCAAAACAAAGTGAATTTATATACTCAAAATAAGGTCTCAGCTGTTCAAAGGAATTTACAGTACAGAAACTGAACTGACTTTTTTCATTACTTAACTCATGATACTCTACTTCCTTCTATCCTGCTCTCGAGTCTATGTGAGGAGTAAGAATAAGAGTGCTGAGAGACTGTAAAATTGGCTGGTTACTCAAATGTAGGAAATTGCTGATTTTGCGTGTTTGGAGGAGTGCTTCCCTTCACATGCTCTTTTATCACAGAAGAATGTAGTACTTGATGTCATGTAAACGCTCCTTCCAGAAAATGTCACTCATCTCACTGAGGCTCAACGATTAATTCACGTTAAAGATGTGACAACATAATATCGTAGTCTGTTAGCCATGCCTTTGGGTGAGGAGTAACAAAAACTGTTAATTCTAAAACAAACATAATAGCAGATGGCTTAGTTGTTCCTCTGGTCACCCATGAATATATTATAATATGGCTAATGTGATATTAATTGGGCATCTTATCCTCAAAGTACCAAATGCTTTTCACATATTACCGTCTTATATTTTGAGGAGACGGTATTATCATCTCTAGCTTACATACTAAGAAATAAAGGAAGAGATGTCAGGAGCTAACCGGCTACAAATAACTCATTCCTCTCAACAATTAATTTTATCTACTAGCCTCTAGATCACACTTCAGATGTTCACTAAAATGAGATTCTTAAGTATACTCTTCTTGACTAAGATGCTTTTCCCTTTGGAACTGCTGCCAGGTCAGGTTTCAGAGTACTTGGCACTAGAACATTAACCTGAAGATTATTCTAGTGTAGTACAGCAGAGTGTATGACATCACAAGTTCTGATGTTAGACCTGACTTTGAATCCTTGCTCCACCACCAACTACTGTTTTACTTCTGGAAAGTCACTCATCTTCCCCAAGCCCAAATTTCCTTATCTGTAAAATGGGAACTGCAGTACTTCTTACTTCACAGGGTTTTTCTGAAGACCAAATGAAAAAAGCACACAGAGCACTCAGCAACAACGCCTTATTTGATGAAACTGCTCTGCGGGGTTAGGAATCTGCATGACCACTGTGAACAGGTGGTGCTAGGAGATGGCAGCGATAACTTTAGCCCCAGCATTAGAAGGCAACATCTTCCTATGATATAAAAAGATGCTACATACTTGGCAAACATAGCTTTCCGAAGGACAAGTATCAAGGAATCTCTCATTGACATGCTGACTTTGAGAAGGGGCTGAAAAAGAAAGAATCACTGGGTAAAAACAGAACAAGTTTGCTTAGTAGCCTGAGCTCATTTCTACCCAATACTGTTACCATATGGCTTCTATAAGGAAGCGTACTCCTGCTTTATATCCATGTTTTAATGTTTATTACAGTTAACAAGAGCAATAGTATTCTTTGAGACAGTAAAATGAAACTGGCTGTGAATGCCTTTGTAAATCTCTTGTACACAATAATGTTCTAAGAGACTTTGAATTATTTCATTAACTTGAAAATGAGTTGAGAGAATAGTGCTATGGATAGTGAATGGAAAACAGTCTTGCTCAATGCTTTTGCCCTTTTAATACAAATTTTATGTTTCAGACTAAAGGGGAATAGAATTTCTTAGACAATTCCACTACAATTAAACCTTAGTTTCGGCGAGTTACTTGGGAATCTGAAGACTTACCTGCACTGCTTTAAGCAGCCTTTGTACAGTCTGAAGGGGCAGAAAGGACAAATAGTCAAAAGCTTCCGTGACTTTAGAAGAACAACTTTGAAGAACTAAGGGTGCATACATGACGATATTTGAAAGCAGGTCTGAAAAACAGAATCTACAATCAGCTGCCTCAAATAACTGAAGATATTTGAAATTAATGAAAAATACGGAGAAAGAAATGTAAAGTCTTTTGTTTCCTTTCTCAAGTAAGTCAAGTATACTGCAATACAAATTTCTACTGATTTTGTATATACTTTTTCTCCAATGTAACCAGGATAATTTTAGCTTTTTTCTGTGATAGTTTCAATTTTTATAAAAATTAAACTGCCTGAAAGAAAGGAGGAAACCTATTACAATGCCTAGACATAAGTAGTAGCACACATCTTCATATGATATAAACAACGATGAATGATAGAAATTTTAAAAATTGGTGTCTAAGCTAAATAAATCAATATGTATTTCTGAATTTTTACAATGTGCAAGCATAATATGGTCCTATTAGGAACATATAAAGTATCAAACGTCTTTTTTCAAAAATTTTAATACTTTAGTTGGAAGTAAAAAAAATTTTTTTAAAGAATTAAAGAGGTCAATCACAGAGCAATGTCAAATATCTAAAAATTCCAAACATAGTTTATTGCCAACCAAATAGTAAGGAGGGTTTAAATAGGAGTTCAAAGTAAGAGGAGATCATTTTGAGTTGGTATATATTAGGAAAGCAATGAGAAGGAATCTAAACCAGGTTCTAAAAGATGGGGAACATTTAAATGCACAAAGAACCAGAAAGACCAACATGTATAAAGGGAAACTATGAGTAAAGGTATAAGAACGGTAAGTATGAGACGTATTAGGAAGATGGTAGGGAAATCAATGATGCTGGGGTAAAGAATCCAGGCAAGTAAGTAACTGACTTTAATACTGAAAAGGTAGCTTGGGATCAAACTGTCAAAGACCGTCAGTGTCAGGATAAAGGGCTGATAATTTATTAAAGAACATACTGATGATTTTTGAGTAATAAAGTGTTATTTTAGGAATATTAACCTGTGGTAATATGCGGGTTAAATTGCTGCAGGGAGAAGAAAAGGCCAGGAAACCAGTTAGAAAGCTGTGGCAGCTGTCTAAATTCAAGGTTGTAAGAATGAGAACTAGACAGTAAATGTGAGGTTGTGGGGAGGAGGGAATAAAAAGACAAAAAAAATAACAGTATAAGAGGAAAAAAAGACAGAACTTAGGTATTAAGTATGCTTGAGAAAATAAAAGGTAATTCTGGCCTCCAGGACCTGGACAGTCATGCTTCAAATAACAGAAACAGGTGCACTGGAAAGGAAAATTTGTTTGAAGGGAGCTGTATTATATTTGATGTAAAAGAAAAACTGGTCACAGGCAGGAAAAGAAGTAAACTCTTAGAGTAATCAAAGAACTTAAAAAGTTTCAGGGGAGTTATAAACAACGATGAATGATAGAAATTTTAAAAATTGGTGATTAAAGCCAGTATATTTAAGACATCAGGAGTTATATATTAAAAACAGCAAATTCAGGCCAGGCATGGTGGCTCACACCTGTAATCTCAGCATTTTGGGAAGCCAAGGTTGGCGAATCCCCTGAAGCCAAGAGTTCAAGACCAGCCTGGTCAACATGGCGACATCCTGTCTCCATTAATAATACAAAAATTATCTGGGCATGGTGGTGTGCACCTGTAATCCCAGCTACTCGGGAGGCTAAGACATGAGAACTGCCTGAACCCAGGAGGCAGAGGCTGCAGTGAGCTGAGATTGTGCCACTGCACTCTAGCCTGGGCAACAGAGTGAAACTGTTGAAAGAAGAAAACAGACCACCACCACCAACAACAACAACAAAAACTCCAGCAAATTCAGAGGTTACCAGAGAGAAACACTATGCAATCCGAATATCAAGGCTAAAGAGACCAGAAAGTCAACAAGTGGCAGCAGAAGGACAGCACTCATTTGAGAGGTACTAAGAAAAAGAGAGAATGTTGAAGCAAAATGGAAGTTTTACTTATGGGTTAAATGTTGCTTTCCTTACTGACAACTACAGCCTTCTTGACAACTGTCACAGGCAACATGAATGGATTTGCTTTACTGACATCCAATTAAAGATACTGCATTTAAACTCATATTAAAATTTTTTTCCAGGACCAAATAATTATGACATTTAAATGAAAATACTTCTAGGAACTTTATTCACCCTTTCAAAGTTTAATACCTAAGAAATGACTGATGGGAGAAGATGCTCTGGTAACAACCCTGTTGAGGACCTGCTCCAGAATTTCTTGTCTGACCATCTCATGGATCTAAAAAGAACAGAACCAATAAAATACTACTGGGTCAACTTCAGCTTTTAAGTACATCAATCCATGTCAGGCCGGATGAAGAATAGTTTAGATATGGGTAAAACTCAAAAATTCAGAACATAATGTGAATCATCTGGAAAGACAGAATCACTCAACTTTCCCTTTGTTCTGCACTTAGATGAGTCATTAGTAGGGTAAATACCATGTTTATTAGCCTAAAAGTACAGATCATATTAAAGTATTGCTACATAGACGGTTCAGCATCCAACAGGACGAATTCTACCTAGGTATCCATTACATGACAACATCCATATTCCTGACAGTATACATAACTTTTATTCTAAAATTAAAATGTAAAAACCCATGAAAATTTCTAGAAATTTAAAAAATCTTCCCTAACCCCCTTCTCAGTTTCTAGAAGCATAGCAGTTGCCTTTAAAAAGACGCATTCTGAATTTTCACATGAATTTTAATTAAAATTCTTACTTGAACGTGATTACTTTATAGTACAGACTAATTTCTTCCAGGCCTCAGACTGTTAGTGACTTAGTAGTAATTTATGAAGATGCCTTGATAAAGCTGACATCTATGTGAAATCAAATAAAACTTCTTTAGCTTTGAAAAAATAATAATTTAAATATAAATATATACTCTAAGATAATGTCTTTAACCATATCACTGTTAAGCAGGGTCACTTATATCATCGAATACACTTAGAACTCTCAATAACTATTCTAATAATTAGTTCATAGTTCTGGATCAGAACACTAGATTTACAGTGAGATCACTGTAAATAACAGTGATCTCCCAAATAACATTTTTTTTTTAGAGAGAGTCTCACTCTGTCGCCCACTCAGCCTGGAGTGCAGTGGTGCGATCTCAGCTCACTGCAACCTCTGCCTCTTGGGTTCAAGCGATTTTCTTGCCTCCGCCTCCTGAGTTGCTGGGATTATAGGCACATGTCACTCCACAGAACTAATTTTGTATTTTAGTAGAGACGCGGTTTCACCATGTTAATCAAACTGGTCTCAAACTCCTGACCTCAAATGATCCACCTGCCTTGGCCTCCCAAGTGCTGGGATTACAGGCGTGAGCCACTGCACCTGGCCCTAAGTAACATTTTCAGCAGACACTCTTGGTGTGTAGCTGCATTAAACTGAACATCAAGAAGATTTAGAGGAATTACTAGCAGAGTTTTTAAGCTCAGATATGATCTAGCATATTTTTATTCAAAAGAAAATACATTTTTGAAAGCTGTTGCGGAAATTAAGATTGAGGTATCAATCATAATTTGGTAATATTGTCAAAAAGTGTGAATTTCCCATTTTATGTTCTTTAAGAACAATGAACCAATAAGCATGATTTTTTTTTTTTTTTTTTTTTTTTGAGACAGGGTCTCACTTTGTTACCCAAGCTGGAGTGCAGTGGTGCAAACACAGCTCACTGTAGCCTTGACTTCCTGGGCTCAAGTGATCCACTTCAGTCCCCCAAGTAGCTGGGATGGCAGGTGTGTGCCACCATGCCTGACTAATTTTTGTATTTTTTGTAGAGATGAGGTTCTGCCACATTGCTCAGGCTGGTCTCAAACTCCTGAGTTCAAGGCATCTGCCCACCTCAGCCTCCCGAAATGTTGGGATTATAGGCATGAACACCATGCCTGACCAAGAATGATTCTTTTTTTATTTTCAGTAAAAATTCTTAAAAGCATGATTCTTTAGGCTTGATGGTCTATAGTGACCTAAAAATTTTCTTCTGTGTAAAAAAACAGCATTAAAACAAAATAAAACAAAAACCAGAAATGGTTTACTGCTAGAAGAAGAGAAAAATCAAGAAAAAGCTATCTTATATTCAAACTTCTAGGTCAGAAACAATTGTATTAATAGGAATAAATGAAAAACTTACACAAAAGGATAAGAAAGTAAGTATCCATCAAACTGGATCTATGTTTCAATATTACCCTAATCTCTGTCATACATCCTCTGTCAAACTAACACATACTCAAATTTCCTTGTCCACCAAATTCCCAGGCAAACGCCAAGCCCTACTTGGATTATTTAAACAAAATTAGGGAGTGGTTGCCAAAATAGTGTCTCACCTTAAAAGTTTCCAACAGGATATTAGCTCCGAGCTTACACGCATGCTGGTTTGGCATTTTAGAAAGACCCAGGCTGGTTTCAATAGCTTTTCCATCAAGAACCTTCTTTGGCCCATATGAATCCATTAAAAGGAAACCAAGTTCTACCAGGCCCTGAGTAACATGGTCCCAACTATGAACACTGCAAGAAAACAAAGCTTAGTTAAAAAAGAAAAACTTAGTAAGATAGCTTACCTTTACACTCACTGTCCTATTACGCACTTCCCAAACCTGACCTGGGTAACTAACATACTCTGCACATAAACGTTTTCTTTTCACACACCATCTGACAGGATTCTGAATTCCTAAATGTACCATAATGGGAACAGCAGGCAAGTGGTCTCCAGTGACAGACAGAATACTGGGAAAATCTGAAAGCTAGAGAACATTCAAAAACATACAAAAGAAACTAGAATCTTTCAATATGGTAACGCTTAGATATTCCCATTCAAGATTTCATATGAGAAGTTCATTGCTGCCTCTTCTGTTACCCATCAGCAGTAACAACACTTATGTATAGGCTTACAAATGAGCTTGCCTCCATAGGCAGAGATTCTCCAGGATAGAGGTCATAGCATTGTCATATTTTTACCCATATTGCTTAGCACAAGGGTGGCTTATAAAAGAAACTCAGTACATATTCATAGCATAAATGGATGAGTGATCTGGTGTCAACAGCATGAGCTAAAACTACAAATAATCTTCTGTAAAAGAGTAGAATAATTGGTGACTTTATACCACTTAATGTTATATACCCCACGGTGGAAATAATATGCATATAACCTTTATCTATTATATCTATCTGTTAAATTGCAACAAATTATAATACAGCACTACAGAATGAAGTAGATAGTTATGGATAAATTATAACACTTTAACAGAGTTAACAATATTCATACTCTAGAGAGCCAAAAATTCAATTACATAAAATGGAGAATGCATTATTTAAAGGTTCATTAACTGACTGGGGCAAGCATGTGCAACTAACCAGTCAATTATTTCAAAGGTTCTAACAAGGCAATCCAAATCTCTCCCTGCTGAGGTTCGGTCCTACCTGGTGGCAAGTCCCCACTTCAGGCTAATTATACATGGAAATGCTTTCAAGTCCTGTGACAGTTGAGACTTACAGAAGATGGGCAGCTTTCCAGGAATTTCCTGGTTAGTTAGTATTGTTTCTTTAGCCCAAATTGAAGAGACTGGGTTGGGAAAATACTGAAGACACAACTATGAACCTCAGGAAAAAGAATAACCAAATATAAAGATAAAAAGCTTTAAGGCCTATCAATGGGTAAAACATTCAAACAATAAACTCTAATTTCACATTTGTCCTACTGCAAAGCTCATATAAATTCAATCTATTAATAAATAAGAATTCCAGGCCTAGAAGAGACCTACTGTAAATCATGCATAAATTATGAAACTTTAAGATATATTTAATGTACAAAGAAAACATGACATAGTAAAGACTATTACAACAGCTAATGTATATCCTGAAATTAAAATAAAAACCAGGATAGTTACTGATGTTTTTCAAGTGGTTTTAAATGAATTTGTCTAAACTGGCTAAACAATAATCAAATTCCAACCAAAAGCTCCAAATTTCAACAAAGCAAATAAAACTCTTAGTGGTTTTTTTTTTTGGACAATCTCGTTCTGTCTCCCACGCTAGAGTGAAGTGGTGTGATCTCGGCTCCCTGCAACCTCCACCTCCCAAGTTCAACCAATTCTCCTGCCTCAGCCTCCTGAGTAGCTGGGACTGCAGGTGCCCACCATATGCCCAGCTGATTTTTGTATTTTCAGTATAGACAGGGTTTCACCATATTGGCCAAGCTGGTCTTGAACTCCTGACCTTGTGATCTACCGCACCCGGCCTAACTCTTAATGTTTTTTTACTCACTGTAAAAAGAGGCCATGAGCTAGATGCAGTGGCATGCACCTATAGTCCCAGTTACTTGAGAGGCTGAGGCAGGAGGATCAGTTGAGCCCAGAAGATCAAATCCAGACTGAGCAACATAGTGAAAACTTCCTACGTCTTCAAAAAAAAAAAAAAAAAAAAAAAAACAAGAAAGGCCAAGCCAGGAAGAGGGGTGTATGCCTATAGTCCAAGCTACTGAGGTGGGAGGATCACCTGAGGCTGCAGGTTCGAGGCTTTACCATGCTATGATAGAGTCTGTGAATAGTCATTGCACTCCAGTGCAACATAGTGAGACTCCGTTTCCTTTAAAAAAGAAACGGCCAGAACCCGTGGCTCAAGCCTATTATCCCAGCACTTTGGGAAGCCAAGACAGGTGGATTACTCGAGCTTAGATTCAAGACCAGCCTGGGCAACATGGCGAATCTCTGTCTCTACAAAAAAAGCAAAAATTACCTCAGCATGGTGGAGTATGCCTGTAGCTACTTGAGAGGCTGAGGTGGGAGGATTGCTAGAGGCTGGGAGGTCAAGGGTGCAGTGAGCCAAGATTATGGCACTACAACTCCAGCCTGGGTGACAGAATCAGACCCTGTCTCAAAAAAAAAAAAAAAAATGGAAAATAGAGAATTATAACATCATGGAATAAACAAAAGCACCTAGTTTTGTATGCTTGCTGCCAAGGTGGCCAAGAAATCAGGTCCTGAGATTCAAGGATATTTCCATGGGGAAAAAGTATGTTCTACCAATTTTAAGAAATTAAACCTTGATGTGTGAAGTCAACAGGCTTCCCTCATAGGCTGGAAGTACGGTGCCACATTAAACACCTTATGAAACAAAACTTTTGAGATATGATTTACCAACGTACCTATTCTTCACCACCTCCAAGATCATGGTTGAAACACAGGCTCTATGAGGAACTAGATTCTGAAGAAATTTTGAGCCTTGGAGGAGCTGAAGATCCTTAAAGCTCTTAACAACCGAAGTCTTTAAAAAATCAAGCACCTTAGGAGTAGTTGGAAAAAAAAAAGAAATAATTAAATGAAGCAAATATTACAGCTCATGCTATCAACTTTAACTCTATAACTGTTTCTTTGAGCTGCCACGCACATATATCCCCATGACAACTATTTTAACTAGATGAAGATGTTACAAAAATTATGATGCTTAGTGGGAACTTAAAGGAGTGGAAGACAAGCCTTACTTAAGCAAAAGGGGGGGAAAAAGGCTAAAAATCAACACAAATATAACCCACAACCTGGAACACATATAAGAAAAAAGGGTCAGTTTCATCCTTGCAACTAACCTATTCCTTTTTTTTTGAGATGGAGTTAGGCTGCTGTTACCCAGACTGGAGTGCAATGGCGCGATCTCGGCTCACCACAACCTCCGCCTCCTGGATTCAGGCAATTCTCCTGCCTCAGCCTCCCGAGTAGCTGGGACTACAGGCATGCACCACCATGCCCAGCTAATTTTTGTATTTTTAGTAGAAACGGGGTTCCACCTCATTGACCAGGATGGTCTCAATCTCTTGACCTCGTGATCCACCCTTCTTGGCCTCCCAAAGTGCTGGGATTATAGATGTCAGCCACCGCGCCTGGCGCAACTAACCTATTCTTGATATGCAGCTCAACTTTCCCTTCCTCCAACTTGGGCTGGGTGATAGCCTTCCACTTCTATTCCTACCTCACCACCTCACTTATCACACAATAGGAAATGGAATAAATCAAAAACCTGTAGAAGTCTTCCATCAGTCCCCAGAGAACAGCAGGGACACACAAGTCTTTTTTTTTTTTTTTTTTTTTTGAGATGGAGTTTCGCTCTTGTTATCCAGGCTGGAGTGCAATGGCGTGATCTCAGCTCACCACAACCTCCGCCTCCTGGGTTCAGGCAATTCTCCTGCCTCAGCCTCCTGAGCAGCTGGGATTACAGGCACGCGCCACCATGCCCAGCTAATTTTTTGTATTTTTAGTAGAGACGGGGTTTCACCATGTTGACCAGGATGGTCTCGATCTCTCGACCTCGTGATCCACCCGCCTCAGCCTCCCAAAGTGCTGGGATTACAGGCTTGAGCCACCGCGCCCGGCCGACACACATGTCTTATAGCAGCTTTACTGCTGGCAGAAAGGGGGCAAAATTGTTTAGGAAAGGATAACAACAAAAACAGACTTCTGTGCTTTTTTATTTTACCAACTACAGAAGGAAACAAAATGGCATTAAAAAAAGTACCTGTTCCTGAAATCTTTGTATTCTTGTCACAGAGAGAAGAAGAGCAATGCTGAAAGGACTTAAGTTATTACTGGAATCTCCTTGCTGTCCTGCCTAAAAGAGAGCAACCAAAGGAAGGCATTACTTACATTTTCTTTTCTTTTTCTTTTTTAAAGACAGGGTCTCACTCTGTTATCTAGGCTGGTATGCAGTGATGCAATCACAGCTCACTGCCGCCTTGATTTCCCAGGCTCAAGAGATCCTCCTGGCTTGACCTTCCAAGTAGCTGGGACTACACCATGCCTGGCTAATTTTTAAATTTTTGGAGAGATGAAGTCTCACTATGCTGCCCAGGTAAGTCTCAAACTCCTGGCCTCAAGTGATCCTCCCACCTTGGTCTCCCGAAGTGCTGGGATTACAGGTATGAACCACCACACCTGGTCCCATTACTTACATCTTAAAAATATAACAGCTTATTTAACAGTAAGTCCCTTGATGAGTGTCATGGCTCATGCCTGTATTCCCACCACTTTGGGAGACTGAAGTAGGTGGATCACTTGAGGTCAGGAGTTGAAGACCAGCCTGTACAACATGGTGAAACCCCGTCTCTACTAAAAATATAAAAATTAGCTGCGAGTGGTGGCAGATGCCTGTAATCCCAGCAACTGGAGATTGAGGCAGAAGAATCACTTGAATCTGGGAGCAAAGATTGCAGTGAGCTGAGATTGCACCAGTGCACAAAAAAAAAAAAAAAAGTCCCTATGACTCAAGGGACATAAAAACAAAATTTTTAATAGTAATACAAAATAAAAATAGGTCCTTAAATGGATTAGAAATCTAAATTTAAGAGTAAAAATTATAATACTTTTAGAAGAAAACATACAGAAAAATTTCAAGAACATGGATTAGGTAAAGATTTTTTAGCTATAATACCAAAAGAAAAGCATACTTTGTATAACAAAAATTGATAAACTGGACCTCACCAAAATTCAAAACTTTTCTGCTTTAAAAGATACCATTAAGAAAATAAAAAGACAAGTCACAGACTAGGAAAAAAAATTTGCTAATTTTATACCTGATAACGTGTCACCATTCATAACAAAGTTATTGAAAAAATAAAAAAGAATTTGTCAGTAAAATATACAAAGAATTTTAATTGAGAAGACAAACAATACACTCAAAAAATGGCCAAAAGATTTGAATAGACAGTTCACCAAAGACGGTATTAGAACAGTTAATGAGCACATGAAAAGATGCTCAATTATCGTCAGTCATTAAGAAAATGCAAAGTTAAACCTCAATGAGGTACTGTTTTATACCCATTAGAATGGATATAATAAAAAAGACAAACAATAATAAATATTGGCTAGGAGACAGAAATAGGAGCCTCACATAGTAATAGTGGGAATGTAAAATGATACTGCTTTGGAAAACAGGCAGTTTCCTAAAAATATAAACATAAATTTCTCAGGCTGGACAGGGTCTTATGCCCGTAATCCCACCACTTTGGGAGGCTAACTCAGGTGGATCACCTGAGGTTAGGAGTTTGAGACAAACCTGGCCAACATGGTGAAAGCCTGTCTCTACTAAAAACACAAGAATTAGCTGTGCATGGTGGCGGGCACTTGTAATCCCAGCTACTCAGGAGGCTGAGGCAGGAGAATCACTTGAATCCAAGGGGCGGAGGCTGCAATGAGCTAAGATCGTGCCACTGCAGTCCAGCCTGGGCGACATGAGCAAAAAACTGTCTCAAAAAAAAAAAAAAAAATTCTCATATAGGCCAGCAGTTCCACTCCTGGGTATATGTTCAAGAGAAATAAAACATTAAGTCCACACAAAGACTTGCATGTGAATGTCAGTGGCAGCATTACTCATAATAGCCAAACAGTAGAAAAAATTCACATGTCCACCAGCTGTAGACTGCTAAACAAAACTGATATATATATCCACACAATGGAATACTATTCAACAATAAAAAGAAACAAACCCGACATGGTAGCTCACACCTGTAATCACAGCTAGTCAGGAGGCTGAGGCAGGAGGATCAGTTGAGGCCAGGAGTTTGAGAACAGCCTGGACAAAAAAGTGAGACCTCAGTCTCTTAAAAAATTGTTTAAAAATGAGCCAGGCATGATGGTGTGTGCCTATGGTCCTAGCCAGTCAGCAATCTAGAGTGGGAGATCACTTGAGGCCAGGAGTTTGAGGGTACAATAAGCCATGATCATGATATTGCATTCCAGCCTAGGTGACAGAGTGAGGCCATGTGTCCTAAAGCAAACAAAACAAAAATAAACACAAATGAAATACCGATAAATGCTACCGATAAATGCCTGAAAACATCACACTAAATGAAAGAAGACATACACAAAAGACCACATATCACATAATTCCATTTATACAAAATACCTAGAAGGTAAATCCATAGGGATACAAAGTAGATTAGTGGTTACCTGCAGGTGGGAGTGGCAATGCAGATTATATGGGTGTAAAAGACCTCACACGGTGATAAAAATGTTCTAAAATTGGATTACGGTGACAGTTAGAAACTAGGTAAACTTATGAAAAAAATCACTGGCTTGCATACTTAGAATGGAAGAATTTTATGCTATGTCAATTGTGCCTCAAAAAGTTTAAAAAATACATCTTCAAGGCCTAGAAAAAAATGATAATAAAGCAAAAAAACATGTAAAATCAAACATGAATCAAACAGAAAACAAACAAAAACAAAGAACAGAGTGGCTCAAAATATATAAAGCTGATGAAAAGGCAAATAATATAGTTACTATGAACCTGAATAAAAAAAAAGGAGTGAACAGATACAGAGAAGATAAAGAAGCTTTAAAGCCTACTCACAGATTATAGTGTTTAAATATCCTTTCCTACAAAAGGGACCCAGGGCTTTTAAGAGACATGGCTGGCAACAGGATGGGGCAAGGAAAGTACTCTGGTGAGCCTTGGGCAGATCGTGCCACAGCTCACAGACTAATGGGGTCACATCGAAAGGACACATAAGCTGACCTGAAGGATCAAACTGGACAAATTTGGGTAATTTTGTGCTCAAAACAAATAATGACAGTAGTGAATAATGAGTACATTGAATTTAAAAAGGTTCATGAGTGCATAATGATATTCAAAACAACAGGGAAAGGAGAGGCTCTTTTTACAGAAGAATGCCAGCTAATAATGTAGAAAAAAAGATGCAATTAGAATTTTTTAATTAAAATTGGAATTCCTTGGGAACAGATTGTGAGGACAAAAAGGAAAAAAAATGAAATATAAAATTCAAATTCCTGATATAATTACTGATTTAGGCCAAGAATCATCAACTGATGGGAAAACGAAAACCATCTGTGAAATACTGTTAGGAAAAGGATTTTTTTTTTTTTTTTTTTTGAGATGGAGTCCTGTTCTGTCACCAGGCTGGAGTGCAGTGGTGCAATCTCGGCTCACTGCAACCTCTGCCTCCTGGGTTCAAGCGATTCTTCCACGTCAGTCTCCCGACTAGCTGGGACCACAGGCGTGTGCCACCACACCCAGCTAATTTTTTTTTTGTATTTTTAGTAGAGACTGGGTTTCACCATGTTGGCCAGGATGATCTCAATCTCCTGACCTAGTGATCCGCCCACCTCAGCCTCCCAAAGTGCTGAGATTATAAGCGTGAGCCACCATGCCTGTCCAGGAAAAGGGTTTTTAATACCATCTCTAACTATGATCCTATAGAATTCTTTCTAATACAAAGGTATATATATAAATACACATATACATACTGACAGATGACAAAAGCCAATGGTCATTTTCTTAAAAGCAAATGATTTAGCATCACAAATAGTAAGATAGCTAATACTATGTTCGTTCTGATGTAATGCATTGAACTGTGGCTGGCAAACTATATACAGCCTGTTGGTCAAATCCAACCCATCACCTGTTTTTATACAACCCATTAGCTAAGACTGGTTTTTATGGTTTTAAATAATTGGGGGGAAAAAAATCAAAGGAAGGTGGGTTCAGTGGCTCACACCTGTAATCTCAGCACTTTGGAAGGCCAAGGCAGGCAGATCACTTGAGGCCAGGAGTTCAAGACCAGCCTGGCCAACATGGCAAAACCCTGCCTCTACTAAAAATATGAAAATTAGCCAGGTGTGGTGGCATGTGCTTGTAGCCCCAGCTACTAGGGAGGTTGAGGCATGACAATCACTTGAACCCAGGAGGTGGAAGTTGCAGTGAGACAAGATTGGGCCATGGCACTCTAGCTTGGGTGAGAGTAAGACTCTGTCCAAAAAAAAAAAAAATCAAAAGAATAATAATATTCCAGAATATAAAAACTGAATAAAATTCAAATCTCAGTGTCCACAAATAATAACAGCCACACTCATTAATACATTTTGTCTATGGCTGCCTTCTTGCTGCAGTGGGAGAGCTGAGTAGTTGTGATAGAACCTGTGTGGCCTGCAAAGGGTATTAGTATCTGGCCCTTGCAAGAAAATGTAAACAACATCATTTACGAAGTATTCTTGCCAAAAATGTTTAACTTGAACCCAACAGTGAGGAAACAATCAGATCAATCCCAAAATATGGGACATTACACAAGACAAGTGGGCTGATGCTCAAAAAAATCAGTCCAAAACTAGAAAGTAATAATAACCAAAGGCAATGCATGAAGCCTGATGAGAGCCTGGAGGAGGGGGAAAAAAAAACACAGCTGTAAAAGACATTTTAGAAAGAACTGTGAAAATGTGAATAGGGAATATAAATTAAATAATATTATGGAACTACCGTTAATTTTCCTAGATGTGATGACAGTATTACAATAATATGTCCTTATTCTTAGCATGCTGAAATATCCAGGCATTGAAGTGTTAGGGTTTCTGCATCTTACTGTTAAATGTTCACAAAAAGAATAATGTATGTATGAGGAAAATAGTAAGATAAGGTTAAATGTGGCAAAGTGTCTAATAATTGGTGAATCTAAGTGAAGGGAGCATAGGTGTTCTTCATGCTATATAGTGTTTTATCTCTTCTGAGTTAGAATTTCCAAACTAAAAAGTTGGAGGAACAAATGTATCTGTATACTACTTTTCATTAATATAGTTCAAAACACTTCTGAGTTTTATTTTACTACTTTACAAATATTTCATGATGAATGACTTAGCATCACACAACTCCACATATATGACCAGAAGTAAGCAACATCCTAATTCATAAATGGGAAAGCAGAGGTCATCATTGAAGGTCACATAAGACAGTGACACATCATCTATTTAGGATTAGATTTTGAGTTTCCTGCTGAGTAGTTCTCAGTTTTGTTTTTTTTGTTTTGTTTTGTTTCCATTTTGCATTAGAACATTTAAGCGTTTTTTAAATGGAACTTTCTGGTTTGCTTAAGAAACCAGAGTTTCTTAACTTAAAAAAAAAAAAAGCGAGTGTGGTAACATCATATATTTTCCACTTTTAAAGTAAAAAAAAAGAGATCCTCTACACCCAGGGTCATTTTACAGTATTTGTTTCCTGTCATTAACTGGCATAAAAGTGACTTAAGTTCAAACATTTTCATTCAAAACAAACCCAGATCACCTTACAAGTTTGTTGCTACCTTTAACTGTTTCAGGAGTTCTCTGCCTAGTTCATAGTCCAATTTGATGGCAAACACAATGTGTAGAATAATGGTACCTTCCACATGACGAAGTTCACCTGATGGCACAGTAACAACATCCAATAGCCTAAAAGATTCAACAGAAAGGTATGAGCTATAAGGTGCGGTGCCTCATGCCTATAATCCCAGCACTTTGGGAGGCTGAGGCGGGCGGATCACTTGATCCCAGGAGTTCAAGACCAGCCTCTACTAAAAATACAAAAAAGTCAGCCCGGTGTGGTGGCACACCTGTAGCCCTAGATACTTGGGAGGCTGAGGTGGGAGGACTGCTTCAGGCCGGAAGGTGGAGGTTGCAGTGAGCCAAGATTGCACCACTGCACTCCAGCCTAGGCAACAGTGCAAACGAAACAACAAAAAAACGTATGAGCTATAGTTTTTGAGTAAGAGACAAGTGCAGGTGACATGATGAATAAGTAGACCAACTCAAGCTAAACTCATATAATCACTGCAGGCAGGTGTTAACTAGAAACTTTACTGCCCCATTCTCTGCTCCTGTATGTATGTATGTATGTATGTATGTATGTATGTATGTATGTATGTATATCTATCTATCTATCTATCTATCTATCTATCTATCTATCTATCTATCTAATCTATCTATCTATCGATCTATCTATCTGAGACAGGGTCTCACTCTCATGATCATAGCTCACAGCAGCCTCAACCTTCCAGGCTCAAATGATCCTCCCACTGCAGCCTCCCGAGTAGCTGGAACAATAGGCATGGGCCACCATGCCCAGCTAATTTTTCTATTTTTTGGTAGAGATGGAGTCTCACTATATAGCCCAGCTGGTCTCGAACTCCTGGCCTCAAGTGATTCTCCTGCTTCAGCCTCCCAAAATGTTGGTATTAAAGGCAGGATTCACTATGCTCAGACTCTGCTCCTTTTTACAACAAGATTTCATAAAAGAAATGTCTACAGTCATCATTTTTCTGTTTCTGTTTCACAATCTCTTCCCAGGACAATCCAATTCAATCAGGCTTCTATCCTCTTTCTGCCTTCACCCCCACAATAACATCTGATTATTCCTGCAAGAGTCACATATGACTTCAAGTTGCCAAAAACCAATAAAGTCCCACCTTAATTAGCATCTCAGATCTAACACAATTAACCACTTCTTTCTTAAAACATTTTCTTCTTTCAGTTTCCAGGGCATCATAACTGGCCTCTTCTCAATTTTTTTTTTCTTTTTTTAAAGACAGAGTTTCACTCCCATTGCCCAGGCTGGAGTGCAATGGTGCAATCTTAGCTCACTGCAACCTCTGCCTCCTGAACTCAAGTGATTCTCCTGCCTCAGCCTCCTGAGTAGTTGGGACTACAGGTGTGTGCCACTGCTCCTGGCTATTTTTTGTATTTTTTTGTAGAGATGGAGTTTTACCATGTTGCCCAGGCTGATCTTGAACTATTGAGCTCAAGCAATCTGCCCACCTGGGCCTCCCGAAGTACTTGACCTTAAAATGGTGGAATGCCTCTGAGCTCAGTCTTTGGTTTCTTTTTCTTCACGCTTTCCCTCGATAATCCCATCCAGTCTCTTGGCTTTAGTCCCTTCCAGTCTTATCCCCAGTTAAGACTTCTCCCTACAACTCCAGCTACTCAGGAGGCTGTGGTGGGAGGATCATTTGAGCCTGGAAGGTTGAGGTTGCTGTGAGCTATGATCATTAAGATACCTGCTTAATATCTCCTTATGGGACCCTAATACATATCGCAAACCTAATGTGGTCAAAAGTGAGCTAATTTTTAAAAATGAGCTAATTATTTTCTCCAAAATCTGATTCTCTGTCAGCTTATTCTAATTTAGTATCTAAGACCACCTTCTATGCTGGATATGGCAGCTCGCTCCTGTAATTCCAGCACTTTGGGAGGCTGAGGCAGGAAGATTGCCTGAAGCTAGGAGTTCAAGAGCAGCCTGGGCAACAAAGTGAGACCCTGTCTCTAGAAAAAAAAATGTTAAATTAGCCAGACTTGGGCCAGGTGGAATGGCTCATGCCTGTAATCCCAGCACTTGGGAGGCCTAAGGGGGCAGATCATTTGAGGTCAGGAGTTCGAGACTAGCCTGGCCAACATGGTGAAACCCCATCTCTACTAAAAATACAAAAATTAGCCAGGCATGGTGGCACGCACCTGTAATCCCAGCTACTAGGAAGTCTGAGGCAGGAGGATCACTTGAACCTGGGAGGCAGAGTTTGCAGTGACCTGAGATCATGCCACTACACTCTAGCCTGGGCAACAGAGTGAGATTTCATCTCAAATTAAAAAAAAAAAAATTAGCCAGGCATGGTGGTGGGTGCCCGTAATTCCAGCTCTTTGGGAGGCTGAGGCAGGAGAAGAACTTGAACTTGAGAGGCAGAGGTTGCAGTGAGGTAAGATTACACCACTGTACTCCAGCCTGGGCAACAGAGAGACTTCATCTCAAAAAAATAAATTAGCCAGGCTTGGTTTCACGTGCTTATAGTCCCAGCTACTTGGGAAGCTCAGGCTGTAGGATCACTTGAGCCCAGGAATTGGAGGCTGCAGTGAGATATGATGGTGCCACTGCACCCTAAATGAGCAAGACACCCACCTTTAATCAACTGCTCAAGCCAAACTAAATTCTGTCTCTTGATGTCCATACCCATAAAATAAAGGCAAAATAAGGTTGTAAGGTTTAAAGTGCTTAGAACAGCACCTTACACAGAAAACACTCTACAAATGTTTGCTTAAAAAACAAAAATCCAGCTGGGCATGGTGATTCATGCCTGTAATCCCAGCACTTTGGGAGACCAAGGCAGGCGGATCACAAGGTCAAGAGATCAAGACCATCCTGGCCAACCCTGTCTCTACTAAAAAAATACCAAAAGAATTAGCTGGGCGTGGTGGCATACTCCTGTAATCCCAGCTACTTGGGAGGCTGAGACAGGAGAATTGCTTGAACCTAGGAGGCAGAGATTGCAGTGAGCCAAGATCACACCACCACACTACTGCTTGGGTGGCAGTACAAGACTCTGCCTCTAAAAAATAAATAAATAAATAAGCCGGGCATGGTGGCACATGCCTGCAATCCCAGGTACTCAGGAGGCTGAGGCAGGAGAATTGCTTGAAACCAGGAGGCGGAGACTGCAGTGAGCTGAGATCATACCATTGCACTCCTGCCTGGGCAACAGAGAGACTCATCTCAAAAAAAGAAAAAGAAAAGAAAAAAAAAGAAATCCTTGGCCAGGCACAGGTATCTGTAATCCCAGCACCCTGAGAGACCAAGGTGGGTGGATCACTTGAGGCCAGGGTTTGAGACCAGACTGGCCAACACTACTACTAAAATTACAAAAATTAGCTGGGCATAGTGGTGTGCACCTGTAGTACCAGATACTCAGGAGGCTAAGGCAGGAGAATCACTTAAACCTGGGAGCTGGAGGATGCAGTGAGCTAAGATCATGCCACTGCATTCCGGCCTGGGTGACAGAGCAATACTCTGTCAAAAACGAAAACCCCCAAATTGCCTTTCTCAGACATGCCACACTTCTGCCTTTGTACTGTTTCCCTACCTGAGTATGTTCTCTGATCTATGTATTACAGATCTTATCATTCAGGCTTCAGTTAAAATAGCACATCTGAGAGAGGTTTTCCCTGACCCAATCTAAAGTAGCTGTACTGTCACTGTTAGATCATCCATTTGAATTACCTGCATAGCACTTTTCACTATAATGTTTCTTATTATTTACTTTCTGTTCTCTTCTCATTAAAATTTAAGCTCTATAAGAGCAAGGACACTGACCGGTTTAGCACTGTAGTCGCAAGTTCCTGGCAGAGAGCTGACACTTAATAAACAGGTTTTAAACTTGCAGCTTATAGGACAATTATTGCTATTTTCCTGGAAAGATGAAAATGAAAGGGCTGAGGAGGTCATGTTATTTTCTTTACTACTGAGAAGCTAGGAGAAGTTTAGAAAAGTTTTGTGCTGAGATGAAGGTGGGGGGGGAAAGAGAAGAAAATGAAGTAGCTAAAATACACAATGAGAAGATGAATCTGTAAAAATGATCTTCATTTCGACACTGTATTACTTACTCATCACCACTCTGATCCTCATTGTGCTGCTTATCTACTGCATTGAAGAAGGCTGTGATTCCTTCCAAAACACTTTTTCTGCCTCCCTGAAAACAATACAAAATTGATAAGGTCTATTAAGAGCAAAATAACCAAGTTGAATTCAAAGTACTATTCAGCTTAAAGAATTCTCCAGTAAAATTTAAATAATCTGTGACCTAGAGTCAAACTAAGAATGTGTGGAACACTTCCACGTTGAAAACAAGATTTGAAATATCTCTTACTGTAAGAATATATGGGGCCGATAGTCTAACCTTTCTGAAGTATTTATCCCTTTTACCACCACAAAGAAAATGTGGCAATACAAGAGATAATGTATGTTTTCCTTGGATGAAAAGCACGATCTTTTTACCACTCTCCATGAAATGAAAGCATCTATATTCTGCTATGCTTGTTCTGCTATGTAAGCAAGGGTATGAGTAAGTTCAATGGTCATAACTGGTCATACCATCAGAACTAAGGAGAAACAATTTTCCATTTGTACCTTTGAGGAGAGAACCAGAAGCTGATAGACCAAAGGTGGTATTTCTTGAAGATTCATCTTGGAGAACATGCTCAACGCTTTTTCCACCACAAATTCCACCTCTTCTGCACTCAGAGGGACATCCCTGTAGATCAAAGATTCTAAAGGCTATAGACAGAGTCTAACTGCCTTGCTTTCAGAAATTCAATTCAGGGCTTTACAGTGGTTAAAATTCCATTAAACATATTTTAAGAAATAAAACTTGGGAGCAGAGAAACATAATAGATTATTATAACTGTCCCTTTTGATTTTTCTCTAGTGAAGAACCTTTAAGGGAACCAATAACCTTACCTAAGCAAAGACATCTTAGAAAAAAAAATCATAAGGCCGGGCGCGGTGGCTCAAGCCTGTAATCCCAGCACTTTGGGAGGCTGAGGCTGGTGGATCACGAGGTCAAGAGATCAAGACCATCCTGGTCAACATGGTGAAACCCCGTCTCTACTAAAAATACAAAAAATTAGCTGAGCATGGTGGCGCGTGCCTGTAATCTCAGCTACTCACGAGGCTGAGGCAGGAGAACTGCCTGAATCCAGGAGGCGGAGGTTGCGGTGAGCCGAGATCGCACCATTGCACTCCAGCCTGGGTAACAAGAGCGAACCTCCGTCTCAAAAAAAAAAAGAAAAAAAATCATAAAGTTATACGTTTTAAATAAATAAGTAAAGCCAAAAAGGAGGCAGGAGTGGGGAGGGAATCTGAAACAGAAAACATAAATAGTAATATTGTTGCAAGCAGGAGAGCATGATGTTTAAGTCTGCTATGGTTTAATTTCTAGCCAGTAAGTCCACAAAGCAGGAAATACAAAGAAAAGGGAAATATGATGCTTACTTGAACATGGAGGTGAGTTGGATTACGTACTGCTGATCCCACCTGGGTGAAGAAAATGACAAGGAAAGCTGATTTCATTTCAACTTTTTTAGATATAGCTTTGTAAAATTAATGAGGACAAAAAAAAAAACAGGGTCATTTCAAGTTTACTTTTGTAATATTGAGAAACAAGATCAAAGAAATACCATTTAAAACAATAAAACAGGACGGGCGCAGTGGCTCAAGCCTGTAATCCTAGCACTTTGGGAGGCTGAGGCGGGTGGATCACGAGGTCAAGAGATCGAGACCATCCTAGTCAACATGGTGAAATCCCGTCTCTACTAAAAATACAAAAAATTAGCTGGGCATGGTGGCGTGTGCCTGTAATCCCAGCAACTCAGGAGGCTTAGGCAGGAGAATTGCTTGAACCCAGAAGGCGGAGGTTGTGGTGAGCCGAGATCGTGCCATTGCATTCTAGTCTGGGTAACAACAGCAAAACTCCGTCTCAAAAACAAAAAAAAAAACAACAACAATGAAACAGCAGATGTTAGCCTATCCAACTCACAAAATCAAAATTCTGATAATACCCAATGTTGGTAAGATTGTGGAAAACAAACACTCTTCAGGTACTGTTTTAGGGAATGTATGACAAGCTGGCAGTACTTATCAACTTTAAAAATGTGCATCATCACATATCTACCCAATTTACTGTTTGAAATATATGCCATATAAATGCTTCTAAAAGGTCATCTAGATATATAAATATGTTCAGGCCAGGTACAGTGGCTTATGCCTATATTTCCAACACTTTGGGAGGCCAAGGTAGGAAGATCACTTGAGGTCAGGAGTTCAAGACCAGCCTGGGAAATAAAGCAAGATTCTCATCTCTACTTAAAATAAATTTTAAAAAAAATACATTCATTGCAACACTCTTTGCAATAGCAAAAAAAAACTGGAAACAAACAAATGATCCAATAATTGTAGATTAGCCAAATAACAGATTACTACAAACCATTAAAAAGAACGATGTAGAGTTGTATATGCTGACATGGACAGTTGTATTAAATAAAAAACGCAAGGTATATTACAACCTGTATTGAATAAACTTGTGTAATTAAAAACAAATATATTGATAAATACATGCTTAAAATGATTTACGTGAGGGATCTTATGTAAGGAACCATAAATGCAATGATCTCTAGTTTAGATAATCTTGGGTATTTCCTTTTGTTCTTTTTAACAAACCCACATACAATCACAGTATTATATAACATAGTAATCTCTTTATTTTGTTAGTTATATGGTAAGAATTTTTCATCTTTAATGTATACGTTTCACTTTTTTTGTTTTTTTTTTTGAGACAAAGTCCTGCTCGTTGCCCAGGCTAGAGTGCAACAGCTGGAGTGCAATGGCGCGATCTCTGCTCACCTCAACCTCCGCCTCCTGGGTTCAAGTGATTCTCCTGCCTCAGCCTCCGGAATAGCTGAGATTACAGGCGCATGCCACCATGCCCAGCTAATTTTTAGTAGAGATGGGGTTTCACCATGTTGGCCAGGTCTCAAACTCCTGACCTCGTGATTCACCCGCCTCGGCCTGCCAAAGAGCTGGGACTACAGATGTGAACCACCACGCCGGCCTACATTTCACTTTTAATAGGTATAAATGTCATGGAGTGGCTCTACCTTAACCTACATAGTTTACATGTGTCTATTACTGTGTGCTTATATTGGTCACAAGTTTCTGCGTTGAACATGTTCATAGTGAGGATTTTCCTGTATGTGCAGGTCATTCTTTATCGCAGATTCCCAGAAATACAAATTACTGGTTAAAGGATGTATCACTTGTATAGTCTACTCTCAAAAAACCAAACAAAAAAAAAAGCAGAAAAGATGCAGTAGCAAGGTGACTTCCCCAGCCTTCACGATCTTAAGACTCCAATAATGCTTAGACTGCAGCATTAAACACACTAAATTGCTGTACTAAGATACACAGTCAAGCAAATAAAACTATATGAACAGAATTAGAGGACAGAATATAGTAAATCATCTCTTTCTTACTAATTCATTGCAGACTAAATAGTTTTATAGTGTCATATTAAAAAATAATAATAAAGAAGGACTTAAAATCTTCACAGACATAAATTCCTGAAAAAAAGTGTTTTTTGGGGCCATTTGTATTCCTAAGAAAGTTCTACATATTAATGAGACTCACCTGCCAGAACACAAGGTGTTAATCAACTGCTTCTTAGATTCTTCCCCACTCAGTACACCTAGAAATGCAAAATAGACCGAGCAATAAATTTGATTATATAAATAGAGAAAAAGCCACTAAAATTGGAAGAAAATTACCTTTTCCATTAGCCAGATTTTCCTTTTTGGTTGCCAGGGCAGTGAGAATGATAGGCAGTAACTCCAAAGATTTTCCATTCACTAGGCTGCCTTCTCTGACAGCACTAATAAACTCATTGGCTATTTCAACCAATAACGGTGCTGGAAAATGGTGAGCCTAGAAGTTCACGGGAGAAAGGAAATCTCAAGCAGAAATCCAATGTTTGATATCTCTTTCTTTCGCTGAAATACATGAATTGACTGAGATCCACCAGAACTGGTCCCGTAAAGGATTTATGGAATCATTCTGTTCTGTCTGGTACGTAGCTCTAATTGTGAAGAGCTTCAAATATTTGAATCCTCTGTCGGTTCCCTAATGTTTTTAGATATGCCAACTCTTCAAAGAGAGGTATGTCCATGGTACCAGAAATGCAATATATACATCTAGACTGATTATAACCCATTCATCTGCCTTTTTTTGAGACAGGGTCTCACTCTGCTTCCCAGGCTGGAGTGTAGTGGCACAATCTCGGCTCACTGCAACCTCTGCCACTTGGCTCAGGCAATCCTCCTGCCTCAGCCTCCCAAGTAGCTGTGACCACAGATATGCACCACCAACCTGGCTAATCTGTTTCTTTCATATTTTTGGTAGAGATGTGGTTTCCATGTTGCTCAGGCTGATCTCAAACTCCTGAGCACAAGTGATCCACCCACTTCAGCCTTGAAAAGTGCTGGGATTACAGATGTGAGCCACTGTGCCCGGCCTGCCCTTTTTTTTTTTTTTGCAACAGCTCTTACTCATAAATAGGAACTATGCTAGGTTGGGCACTTAAGTTTTCCCTCCCTTAATAAATTACAAACCCCCAAAAATCTACCCCCAAATATAAGTTTTAGTTTGCCATCTTACCTCCAGCATCAGCAATCCTATGATTTCAGATGCTGTTTCTTTCTGCAAGTCCCCTGATTCCACCAACTGGATACAGTAAGTGTATATCTTATGTCTCCTAAGTGTTCCAGCTTCCTCAGAGCAGGGGGAACCTGATTGTTTTAAACAGGGGGTATAGAAACAAGGGAAGAAGTCTTACAAGATTGACAAGTAAATAAGAAAATGTAAATGGATTAAACACTAATCTAAAAGCAAAGATGGGCAGAATTTTTTTTTTTTTTTTTTTCAGATGGAGTGCAGTGGCACAATCTCGGCTCACTCCAACCTCTAACTCCTGGGTTCAAGAGATTCTCCTGCCTCAGCCTCCTGAGTAGCTGGAATTACAGGCGCCCACCACCATATCCAGCTAATCAATTCTTGTATTTTCAGTAGAGATAGAGTTTCGCCATGTTAGCCAGGCTGGTCTCGAACTCCTGACCTCAGATGATTTGCCGCCCCAGCCTCCCAAGGTGTGGAATTACAGGCGTGAGCCACCACACCCCGCCAGAATTTTTTTAAAATCCTACTACATGTTGTTGAAGGACCACAGGAAATTTTACCCCAAAATATGGCTCCCTAATACAAGTATTCTGAATTAAAAAACCTTAGAGTTCAACAAGCCCTGGAAGAGATGTTCCCTTCTCTATATAAAGATAGGACTGACCCACCAAGGAGAACAATTATTCTGCTTTCCTCCCTGTCATCTCATCAGCCATTATTTGAAAGAAAAATGTACCACACATGAACAGACACTTTTCCAAGATAATGACTATCCCCAACGATCATTTAAATTCCAAAGAGAACTATTTACACGTTAATTTCTGTCCTGACCCAGTCAATCTTCCTAGTCACCATTTATTGCTCCTCAACAGAATTCCTCCTCTCCCTCTCCTATAACCTATTTTGCCAGGATACAAGTCCTCATTCTTTTTATAACTTTAAGATGGTATACGAGCTTCTGGGCCCCATTGAGACAGTGGGCAGTCACACTGCAATTCTCCCGATGCACACAGGGAAATAAATGTGTATGCCTTTTCTCTTACTAACCTGCCCTCTGTGAGTTGATTTTTCCGTGCATCTCTGGGGTGCCAAGGGCCTTGCCCACCAGTGTCTACCAGAGACACAATTTAAATTCAAAGACACAAATAAGTGAAAGATAAAAGGATGTAAAAAGATAATGCCATGTAAACAGTAACCAAAGAACACGTGAATGGCTATACTAATATCAGAAAAAGCAAACTGTGAACACCAAGAGTTCAAGACCAGCCTGAGCAACATAGTGAGACCCCCATCTCTACAAAAATAAAAATAAAAAAATTAGCCAGACATGGTGGTGCATGCCTTAACTCCTAGCTACCTGGGGGGCTGAAGTGGGAGAATTGCTTGAGCCCCAGAGTTCAAGGTTACAGTGAGCAGATTGCACCACTGCACTCCAGTCTGAGGGACAGAGCAAGACTCTGTCTTTAAAAGAAAAAAAAAAAAAAGACTAAAATTATTATTAAGACAAAGAAGGTAGGATATTTTACAATGATAAAAAGATTAATCCTTCATTAGGACATAATAATTATAAACATATATGCACTCAAAAGAGCTCCAAAATACACTAAAACACTGACAGAATTGAAGGAAAAAACAGACAATTCAACAATAATCATTAGAAACTTCCATGTCTCACTTTTAATCATGAATACAACAGACAGAAGATCAACAACTTCCATTGTTGTTCTCGAAAACTTGAACACACTAGACCTAAAAGACATCTGTAGAACACTCCACCCAACAGCAGCAGAATACTCAGGTGCATATGGAACATTCTCCAGGATAAACCACCTATTAGGCTTTAAAACAATTCTTGATAAATTTAAAAGGACTGTAATCATACCATATATATTCTATTACTGCAGCGAAATGAAAGTAGAAACCAATAACAAAAGGAAATCTGGGAGATTCACAAACGTGGAAATTAAGACAATCTTAACCAACCAATGGATCAAATAACTACAGGGAAATCAGAAGATACCTTGAGATGACCAAAAGCAAAAAACCCAACATGCCAAATGTTACCAGATGCAGCTAAAGTGGTGCATACAAGAAAATTTATTTTTATAAATGCATTATCTTAAAAAAGGAGAATTAAAGCAATGACTGTAAGGTCTTTTAGGCCAACTCACTGCACCATGAACAGCATGGTAACCTCTGTGACCTGCACATATACCCCAGATGAGTTCCTGGGAGAAAATTAACCCCTGTAACAGCTAACTAACTTGGGACATTCTTCTATTGTTTCTTATTCCGGCCTTAATAGACAAGGCCATGGGACTTTGTAACCAACCTTGCTCAACCTCATGACTCCAGACCCTACGACCCCACCTCAGCTTGCAAAAAACTGCCCTGAACTGTAACTTCCACTGCTTATCCCAAACTTAGAAAACTACCTCCTAACCTACCACCCTCTGCTGACTCTTTTTGGACTCAGCCCACCCGTTACCCGGGTGTATAAACAGCCATGTGCTCACACGAAGCCAGTTTGGGGGGCTCTCTTCATTCAGAGTAGGTGTTTTAACAATAACCTAATCTATCATAAGAACCTATAAAACAACAATTAAACTAAACCCAAAGCTAGTAAAAGGAATATAAAGGATAGAGTAGACCTACATAAAATAGAGACCAACAAGGAAAAAAGAGACCTACATAAAATAGAGACCAACAAGAGAAAAGCAAGGAAACCAAGAGTTGGTTCTTTAAAAAAATGAACAAAATTGAAAAATCTTGGCCAGGCGCAGTGGCTCACGCTTGTAATCCCAGCACTTAGGGAGGCAGAGGTGGGTGGATCACAAGGTTAGGAGTATGAGACCAGCCTGAACAAAATGGTGAAACCCCATCTCTACTAAAAATACAAAAATTAGCCAGGCGTGGTGGCACACACCCGTAACCTCAGCTACTCAAGAGGTTAAGGCAGGAGAATGCTTGAACCCTGGAGGTGGAGGTTGCAGTGAGCCAAGATCATTCCATTGTACTCCAACCTGGGTGACAAGAGCAAGACTCTGTCTCAAAAAAAAAAGGAAAAAGAAAAATCTTTAGCTAGGCTGACAAAAAAAGGAAAATGACTTAAATTACTAATAACATGAATGAAAGAGGGAAATTGCTACTAACCTTAGAGAAATAAAAAGGAATATAAAAAACAATTATAGAACAATGTATTAGATAATCTATATGAAATGGACAATTCTTTATTTTAGACAGAGTCTTGCTCTGTTGCCTAGACTAGAGGGCAGTGGAACAATCTCGGCTCACTGCAACCTCTGCCTCTTGGGTTCAAGCGATTCTCATGGCTTAGCCTCCGGAGTAGCTGGGACTGCAGGCATGCACCACCACACCTGGCTAATTTTTTGTTATTTCTGGTAGAGACGGGGTTTCACCATGTTAGCCAGGCTGGTCTCAAACTCCTGACCTCAAGTGATCCATCTGCCTCAGCCTCCCAAAGTCCTGAGCTTACAGGTGAACTCCTGGCCTCAAGTGAGCCACCATGCCTGGCCTGAAACAGACAAATTTCTAAAATAACACAAATTATCAAAATCAACTCAAGAAGAAACAAAATTTCAACAGACCAAATAAAGAGATTGAATTAGTAATCAAAACACTTCACACAAAGGAAAGCCCAGATGGCTTCAAGGGTGAATTCACTAAATGTTTAAAAAAGAATTAACACCAATTCGTCACGCTCTTCCAAAAAAACAGAAGACAAGAGAATACTTCCTAACTCATCCTGTGAGGCCAATATTATCCTCAAACCAAAACTAGACAAAGACATAAGAAAACTACAGATCATTAGCCCTTGTGAATACAGATGCACAAAGCCTCAGCAAAATACTAGAATCCAGCATTTAAAAAGGATTACACACCATGCAAAAAAGCAAAACTGAATCCAGCAACATTTAAAAAAGATTATATACCACAACTAAGCAGGATCAGTTTAATGTATGAAAATCAGTGAAATACACCATATAAATAGAATAACAAATAAAGGATAAGTAAATAAATAAAATCAAGAATATACCACATGATCATCTCAGTAGTTGCAGAAAAAGCATCTGAGGCTCCTGGTGCTTATCACTGGTTGTGTTCTTACACTGACTGCCTAGAAAGAGGAGATGGAGTAAATCTACCTCATATACACCTCCACCCAGGCCCTGTGCCTGGTCTGTATTGTAAATGCAGGAGGACACAGAGTTGATGGGGCCGGGGGGACGGGGAAGCATTTCAAAAACCCAATACTCTTTCATGAAAAAACATTGAACAAATGAGGAATCAAAGGGAAGTTCCTCAACCTGACAGAGGGCACCTATGAAAAATTACTGCTAGCCAGGCAAGGTGGCTCACGCCTATAATCCCGGCACTCTGGGAGGCTGAGGTGGGCAGATCATCTGAGGTTAGGAGTCTGAGACCAGCTTGACCAACATGGAGAAAACCCATCTCTACTAAAAATACAAAAAAAATTAGCCAGGCATGGTACTGCATGCCTGTAATCCCAGCTACTCAGGAGGCCGAGGCAGGAGAATTGCTTGAACCTGGGAGGTGGAGGTTGCGGTGAGCCAAGATCCTGCCATTGCACTCTAGCCTGGGCAACAAGAGTTAGACTCCATCCCCCATCAAAAAAAAAAAGAAGAAAGAAAAACTAGAGCTAACATTATACTCAATGGGAAGCTCTCTTCTAAGATCAGGAACAAGACAAGGGTGTCTACTTTCATCCCTTCTATTTGTACTGCTGGTTCCAACCAGGACAAATATGTAATAAAAAGAAAAGTTATCTAGACTGGAAAGGAAGTAAAACTATCCTCTCTTCACAGATGACATTATCTTGTATATAGAAAACCCTAAGGAATCCACAAAAATGAAACAATTAGAGCTACTAAGTACAGAAGGTCGCAGGATATAAGTTCAATATACAAAAATTGCAGTTCTTTGTGCTACCAGTGAACTATTACCAGACCGAATTAAGAAAACAATTTTGTTTCAATAGCGTTAAAAGGAATAAAGTACTTAGGAATCAGTTAACAAAAGAAGCACAAGACCTGTACTCTGAAAAGCATAAAATACTGTAAAACAAAATTAAACAGGACCTAAATAAATGAAAAGACATTACATGTTCATGGAATGTAAAACTTACCTTAAGATAGCAACACTTCCCAAATTCATATATCGATTCAACACAATGCTACCAAAACCCCAGCCTCCTTTTTGCAGAAATCGACAAGCTTATCTTAAAATTTATAAGAAAATATAAAAGACCTATAATAGCCAAAACAATCCCGAAAAATAGAAACAAGTTTGAAGAATTCACTCTTCCTGACTGCAAAACTTAATCCAAAGCTATAGTAATCAAGACTGTGCGGCACTGAAATAAGGAGAGACATACAGATCAAAGGAACAATACCGAAAGCCCAGATATAAACCTTCTCGTTTACCTGCAAATGGTTTTTGATAAGGGTGCCAAATGGGGAAGGAATGAAGTTGGACCCCTACCTCATACCAAATACAAAAACTAACTCAAAATGGATCAAATTACTCTATGTATGAGGTAAATCTATAAAATTTTTACTTTTGCTTTTTTTTTTTGAGACAGTGTCTCACTCTGTTGGTACGGCCTCAAGCTTTCTGGCTCAAGCAATCCTTCCGCTTCAGCCTTCTGAGTAGCTAGGGCCATAAGCCCGTGCCACAATGCCCAGCTAATTTTTTAAATTTTTTGTACAGATGGGGCCTGTTGCCCAGGCTGCTCTCAAACTCCACCTAGGCTCAAGCAATCCTCCCACCTCAGCCTCTCAAAGTGCTAAGATTACAAGCAAGAGCCACTGCACCTGGCCTTATAAAACTTTTAGAAGAAAAGATAGGTATAAATCTTTGCAACGTTGAATTAAGCAATATTTTCTGAGACATGACAGCAAAAGCATAAGCTATAACAAAATGCACAGCCTAGACATCAGCAGTAAAATAAATGAAGTACTGATACTGATATATTTCAACATAGAGGAACTTTTGTAACATCATGTTAAATGAAAGAAGTCAGTCACAAAGGACCATATATATAGGACGATTCCACTAAATGAAATGTCCAGAATAGACAAATCCGTAGAGATAAAAAGTAGATTCATGGTTTCTTAGGACTGGAATAAACTAGGTGTTTGAAGAGATGACATCTTAAGAGATGCAAACTTTCTTTTAGGGGTAATGAAATTGTTTTAAAATCAATGTGGTAATGGATACACAACTCTGAATATACTAAAAGCCACAGAATTGCTCTTCCACTTAGTAGTGGACATAGGCAGCTGCTATTGATCTTTCATTATTTCCTTTTCTCTGATATTTCTAGAAAATATTTAGCAAGTTTCCATACAGGTTGACTCAAGCAGTCTTTAAAGTTCTTTCATGAATAGGAAGATGTGTTTTTGTACCCTTGCAGCAGAGATCTAATTAACTTGGGGGAAGAAAAATAAGCCAAGTTAACATACCTAATTAAGAGTCCAAAGACACTTTTAATTTTTGCTTTGTACAATTGTATCCTACCAGAATTTATAAGACCACTGTGAGTCACAATCTGCAACAACTAAAACTAGCCCTTGTTCAAGACAGGAAAACAAATATGTCAGCCACTGGGCATGAAGAATGTCTACATAAGGCACCTTAAGATATCCCATTTCATTAAACCCCACAGGTCACTTGCTCCTTGTTAAGCATAGATTACGTATTAAACATTGCTGTTCTCTTCTCCACAGTTTTAAAAGCACAAGTAAATCAAAGCAGATTTTATGAAAAGCACATTCTGTCATTACAGGCCCCAAAATCAGCAATACAATCTCAGGTAGCCACTTCAACTCCCTTCAGTAAAATTAAGTCCACTAGTGAGGAAACTGCTGCTATAGTTGATTCTGTGGAATTCTCAAAACATGGAAAATGTTCCAGTGGGGCTTCAAACAGTAAGAAATGTATCAAAACTAAACAAATCTACCAAGGAATGCAGGAGATAGATAGAAGTTACATTAATTATTATTACCTTTGAAGATGGCTCTCAGGAGTGCTCCAGCAACTTTTCCTTTCACTGCTTGATTCTGAAGGAGATTAGTCAACTGCAAAGAAAGAAAGAAAAACTATAATTCTCTGGCAACACTCTTAAACCCAATGACCTAAACACTCAATATGAAAAAATACTCTTCTGTCAAGTTCAGATCCTTCAAGGAATACAAACACCATACGTTTTAGATAGAGCAGGATACATCTTAATAAGATCCTGGATTGTCAAGACGGAAATCTATTCATACTCATTCTTTTTTTTTTTTGAGACTGAGTTTCGCTCTTATTGCCCGGGCTAGAGCACAATGGCACAATCTCAGCTCACTGCAACCTCTGCATTCCAGGTTCATGCCATTCTCCTGCCTCAGCCTCTCAAGTAGCTGGTATTAGAGGTACCTGCCACCACACCCAGCTAATTTTTGTATTTTTAGTAGAGATGGGGTTTCACCACATTGACCAGGCTAGACTCGAACTCCTGACCTCCTAATCCACCCGACTCGGCCTCCCAGTGTTGGGATTACAGGCGTGAGCCACTGCACCCAGCCTGTTCATACTCATTCTATAAAGATTTGTGGAGTACTTAGCATAGTTGGGGACATACTTCAATCCAACTTCTTGAGCATATTATTTTCTTTAGACATGCTAGAAAGATGAACAAGACAGACATGGTAATTTGACTTAAAGAGTTTACAATAGAGCAGGAGGGGAAAGAATGACAGAAAAAAAAAATCAGAAAAAAAATTGTAAAAGAACCAAATAAGAGGCTGACATAGACAGTAAGTGAGGAAAGGAAAGAAACTTCCTCTAGGGTAGTAAGGGGAAGGTTCTCTGAAGTAGGTGACATTTATGTAGAGACTTAAGAGGACAAGATTCTCCTGCCTCAGCCTCCTGAATAGCTGGGATTACAGGCATGTGCCACCATGCCCTGCTAATTTTTTGTATTGTTAATAGAGACAGGGTTTCACCACGTTGGTCAGGTCCTGACCTCAGGTGATCCACCTGCCTTGGCCTCCCAAAGTGCCGAGATCACAGGAGTGAGCCACCCCGCCCAGCAACAAGGTGCTAATTATTCAAAGGAGTTAGAGAAGGATATTCTAGACAGAAGTATGATCATGTGCAAAGGCCAAGAAGAAGCAAAGAGCTTGGCATATTTGAGGCCAAATACTTGTTTTAAAAAAAAAAAAGATCAATATAGTTGGAAAAGGGTAAAGAAAAGAGTAGTAGAAGATGAGTTTGAAGAGAAACAGAAAGGACCAGATTATGAAGAATCTTACAGGTCATGGTAGAAAGTTCAGCTTTTGTCTAACTGCAACGGAAGTTACTCAAGAGAAAAGAAGGAAGTGAGATGATAGATATTTTTTTAAGACGGAGTTTCACTCTTGTTACCTAGGCTGGAGTGAGTGCAATGGCACGATCTCGGCTCACAGCAACCTCCGCCTCCTGGGTTCAGGCAATTCTCCTGCCTCAGCCTTCTGCGTAGCTGGGATTACAGGCACGCGCCACCATGCCCAGCTAATTTTTGTATTTTTAGTAGAGATGGGGTTTCACCATTTGACCAGGATGGTCTCGATCTCTTGACCTCGTGATCCACTCGCCTCGGCCTCCAAAAGTGCTGGGTTACAGGCGTGAGACACCGCACCGGCCGAGATGATAGATTTTTAAAACATCATCCTTGCTCCTTGTGTGGAGAATGAGTTATGGGGGTTTGTGAAATGGGGATACCTGTTAGTAGACTGCTACTGTGTTTAAGAGGGAGATGATAGTGACCTAGACCAAAGTAACAGAGGCACAATGAGTTGTGTCCTCCCCACACCCCCAAATTTCATGTGCTGAAGTTCTAACCCCCCGTGGTTCCGAATATGACCTTATTTGGAAATTGGGTTCTTGTAGATGTAATTAACTGAGGTTATTAGAATGGGCCATTCAGTCACTAGTCCAATGACTGATGTTGTTAAAAAAGGGGAACTCTGAGCCAGACGCGGTGGCTCAAGCCTATAATCCCAGCACTTTGGGAGGCCGAGGCGGGTGGATCACAAAGGTCAAGAGATTGAGACCATCCTGGTCAACAAGGTGAAACCCTGTCTCTACAAATACAAAAATTAGCTGGGCATGGTGGTGCGTGCCTGTAGTCCCAGCTACTCGGGAGGCTGAGGCAGGAGAATTGCTTGAACCCAGAAGGCGGAGGTTGCAGTGAGCCGAGATCGTGCCATTGCACTCCAGTCTGGGTAACAACAGTGAAACTACATCTCAAAAAAAAAAAGGGGGAACTCTGGACATAGAACATAAACAGGGAGAATGCCAGGTGAAGATGAAAGCAGAGCTCAGGTGATACAAGCCAAGGAATGTGAAAGGTTTTACCAGCAACCCACCAGAAAGAAGCCAGGCGAGAGACACCGAACAAATTCTCACAGCCCTCAAAAGGAATCAACCCCAACAACACCTTGATCTTGGACTTCTAGTCTCCAGAACCGTGAAACATTTAATTGATGCTATTTAAGCTCTACGCTATTGGTGGTAGTTTGTAGCCCTAGCACACTGATATAGGAGATGAAGAAAAGTAGATAGATCCAAGGTAAATATTTGAGAACTAAGAATAGAAATTCCTCAGTTTGGAAACAAAGTAGGGGTAGTGATGAAGGACAAGAAACTGAGGAAGACTCCCACATTTCTGGCTCAAGCAGCTAGCTGGGTGAATAGTAGCACCATCCATTTATGTGGTGAAAATTTGGGATTAAGGAAGCATCTAAATTACCCTGAGAGCTTACTAAAACAAATTTCTGGGCTCTACCCACACTTTATGATTCAGGTCTGCTGTGGGGCTCAGAACCACTACTCTGAGATATCCAAGTGGAAGTGCCAAGTACCTGACAATGAAATATACCAAGTGGCCGGGCGCAGTGGCTCAAGCCTGTAATCCCAGCACTTTGGGAGGCCAAGGTGGGTGGATCACGAGGTCAAGAGATCGAGACCATCCTGGTCAACATGGTGAAACCCCGTCTCTACTAAAAATATAAAAAAAAAAATTAGCTGGGCATGGTGGCGTGTGCCTGTAATCCCAGTTACTCGGGAGGCTGAGGCAGGAGAATTGCCTGAACCCAGAAGGCGGAGGTTGCGGTGAGCCGAGATCGCGCCATTGCCCTCCAGCCTGGGTAACAAGAGCGAAACTCTGTCTCAAAAAAAAAAAAAGAAATATGCCAAGTGGAGCATCAATGGAAACAGATGGGACCATCCAGGAAAGAATACAAAGTGAAGAGAACACCAACAGTCAATTACTAAAAAGAGAATCAGCTGCCAGCAAAGTCGATGGAGAAAGTGAGATCGGTAACACTGGAGGGTAATCTAGAAAGAGAAGTATCACAGAAGCCAGGACTAATAAAACAATAAACTTTATCTCTTCCACAAGTACATGAGTCTGGTGTTTCTAGCTGGAGTCCATGTCTCCATTACATATATAATAAAGAAGCATCTGACTACTCTTGCCTATACATTCCAACAGAGTACTTGGTCCTTGATATAACCCTTAGAGCAGCAGTTCTCAACCAGTGGTGACTTTTGTCCCCCAGGGGACACTGGGCAATGTCTAGAAGCATTTCTGGTTGTCACAACGGGAAGGGTGCTGCTGGAATCTAGTGGTAAGAGATGCAACCAAACATTCTGCAGTGCACTGGACAGCCCACCACAAGCCAAAGCGTGAGCACTGCCAAGGCTGAGAAGCCGTCGTTGACTCTTTTTGAAACAGTTCAGTTTCAACAGAAAGCAGCGTGGCATAGGAGGGGGGTAAAAAAGCTGAATCCAGAATCAGAAGCCCTGGATGTAAATTCTAGCTATGCCATTTACTAGCTATATAACTCAGGCAAGTAATTCAATCTGTTATGTGTGTCCATTTCCCCACCTCGAAGGACTGAGATACCTCGCAGAAGAACTTGCAGGGGGACTAACACACAACACGTATTCAACGAATGTTAATGTTCCTCTATCACCGCCGTCCTCTACTCTGTCTTCCTTCTTCCACTTACGTGATCTTCAGTCTTCCTTTTCACCATGCTCAGCTATGCTTTTTACTACATTTTAAAACTTAGAGCAAGTAAGATTAATTATCCCTGTTATCTCAGAAGGCTTCAAAATTTTTAACTGGCAGACAAACTACCAAGTTAACAGCACAATCCAAATAAATTTCGATTTTTTAAAAAAACAAAACATTCCTCATTTTGTGTTGTGTGATGTTTCCTTGTGCCTAGATTGAGTTTATGCAGTCTTGCCACAACACAGGTGATATCGTGTCATTCTCTGAGTATCACGTCAGAAAGCACATGATGTCCATCTGTCCCTCGTTGGCGATAATTCTGACCTCACTTTATAATTACTTTTCCTCCTTCCCTTTGCCACCAGTAAGAAATTTGTAGGGAGACACTTTAAGACCATGCAAATATTTTGTTCCTCATTAATATTCTCCATGTAAAATGGAAAAGCCCAGCAGAAACCACTGTCACCAGGTTATCGAAGTCAGTATCACCAGGAATGACACTGACATCAAGATCTCAGTGATTCGATACACTAAAAAGGACATGGCACCATTTCTGTGGCTCTTATGCCAGGGATACATGACCTTGGTCCAATCATGAGACAATTCCAAACAGCCCTAACTGAGACACATGCAGCAAAACAACTGATCAATATTCTTCAGGGCTATGATGATCAACAGAGAACAAGGAAAGACTATTGCAGATTGCAGGAAATCAGGGGGAAATGACAACTAAGGGAGCAGTGTAGGACGCTGGAACGTAAAGAGAACATTAGTGAAATAATTACTGGGGAGACTTGGACTAAGATTCTTAGCTTCATTCATTGTATCTTACCAATGTTTTTAAATTCCTCCTGGATTTAGCATCCGTTGGTATCTCTTGCCTGGTTCAATTTTTACCATGACGGTTGCAAAGTAATGATTTTCCAATTCCTGCATTGTAAGCAAGAGAATTCCTTTCTACCCATGTATTCATTTACTTACCTTATTTACTTAGAGAAAGAGTCTTCTTTGCAGCCCTGGCTAGACTACAGTGGCACAGTCATAGCTCACTATAACCTCAAACTCCTGGGCTCAAGCAATTCTCCTGTCTCAGCACCCCTCCAGTTAACTAGGAATACAAGTATATGCCACCATGCCATGCTAATCAAAAAAAAAAAAAAAAAATTGGGCCAGGCACGGTGGCTCACGCCTGTAATCCCAGTACTTTGGGAGGCTGAGGCAGGTGGATCACCAGGTCAAGAGATCGAGACCATCCTGGTCAACATGGTGAAACCCTGTCTCCACTAAAAATAAAAAAAAATGAGCTGGGCATGATGGTGCATGCCTGTAATCCCAGCTACTCTGGAGGCTGAGGCAGAATTGCCTGAACCCAGGAGGCGGAGGTTGCAGTGAGCCGAGATCGTGCCATTGCACTCCAGCCTCGGTAACAAGAACGAAACTCCGTCTCAAAAAACAAAACAAAAAAATTTAAATAGGAAATGTATGCACGTATATACACATAAAAATATACATGTACACAGGTACACATATATATATATATACACATATCTGAGAAAGCCTAAGTTCACACTTGTACCTCTATTTCTAATCTATCCCCACAGGATTCTTTCTTGCCTTTCTTTTTTTTTTTTTTTTTTTTTTTTTTGAGACAGAGTTTCGCTCTTGTTACCCAGGCTGGAGTGCAATGGTGCAATCTCGGCTCACCGCAACCTCCGCCTCCTGGGTTCAGGCAATTCTCCTGCCTCAGCCTCCTAAGTAGCTGGGATTACAGACACGCGCCACCATGCCCAGCTAATTTTTTTGTATGATTAGTAGAGACGGGGTTTCACCATGTTGACCAGGATGGTCTCGATCTCTTGACCTGGTGATCCACCCGCCTCGGCCTCCCAAAATGCTGGGATTACAAGCACCCGGCCTCTTTGTTGCCTTTCTACATTTCATATTTCCATGTCCCTCTGCCACTAAAAGAACACTAACTCTGAATATCAACACGTTTATTACATCTAAAATAGTTTCAAAATTGCTTCACCCATACCACTACAATAAACAATCCTACTAAAAAAAGTTCAAGGTTTATTTGTATTTTTCCCCACCACTCCTATACCAAGACTTTGGGTAGATAATCAAATACTTAGACGAGTTTTTTCTCCCCTCCCCACCTTCAGTATGGTTAGGGTATTCTTTGTTTCTTTTTTGTAATGCTACCCAGACATATGTATGTTTTCTCCTCTTTTTCACATAAAAAGGAGAATATACACATTTTGTACATTTCCTAGAGGTGGGATGACTGGGTTGAAGGAAAATGTGTCTGTAGTCTTGCTAGGTATTACCAGATTCTAACCATGGTTATACCATTTTTCAACAATGAATGAGTGAGTGCCTGCTTTCCCCCAGCAGCTCAACTGGACAAGAAATAGTATCTTCCACTTTAATTTACATTTCTCTTACTATGAGTGAAGCTGAGCATATTTTCTTGTGTTTAAGGCCATTTTTATATCTTTTAATGATTATTCTCATGTTTTTTGCCTTTTTTAAATATAATGTTTTATCTTTCCCATCCTCACGAGTTATTTAAGAATTAGGAATATTAATCCTTTATCTGTGATACGTTACAAATATTTTTTTCCCAGTTGGCCATTTGTCTTTTGACTCTGGCCATGCAAACTTTTTAACTTATATGTAGACTAACTAATCTTTTATTGCATCTATATTTTATATAATACTTAGATTATACAAATAATATATAATTTGTATAATACTTGCACTGGGCTTAAAGAGAAATTCATCCACGTTTTCTTCTAACATATAGTTTTTGTTTTGTTTTGTTTTGTTTTTTGAGACGGAGTTGTTGTTACCAGACTGGAGTGCAATGGCACGATCTCGGCTCACTGCAACCTCTACCTTCTGAGTTCAAGCAATTCTCCTGCCTCAGCCTCCTGAGTAGCTGGGACCACAGGTGCGCACCACCATGCCCAGTTAATTTTTGTATTTTTAGTAGAGACGGGGTTTCACCTTGTTGACCAGGATGGTCTCAATCTCTTGACCTTGTGATCAACCCGCCTTGGCCTCCCAAAGTGCTGGGATTATAGGCTTGAGCCACCACGCCCGGCCTAACATATGGTTTTGGTTTTTGTTTTTTGAGACAGAGTCTCACTGTGTTGCCAGGCACCAGGCTGGAGTGCAGTGGCTCCATCTCGGCTCACTGCAACCTCTTCCTCCTGCATTCAAGCAATTCTCCTGCCTCAGTCTCTCGAGTAGCTGGGACTACAGGCACATGCCACCACACCCAGCTAATTTTTTGTATTTTTTAGTAGAGACGGGGTTTCACTATGGTCTTGACCTCTTGACCTTGTGATCTGCCTGCCTCGGCCTACCAGAGTGCTGGGATTACAGGCGTGAGCCACCACACCTGGTCCTAACTTACAGTTTTTTTATTTATTTAATTTTTTTTTGTTTTTTAAGAGTCAGAGTCTCACTGTCATCCCTGTTGAAGTGCAGTGGCACAATCATAGCTCACTGTAATCTCAACCTCCTGGCTCAAGTGATTTTCCCGCCTCAGCCTCCCAAAATGCTGGGATTCAGGGATAAGCCCTTGTGCCCGGTCCTAACATTTATTTAGATTTGTTTTTTACATTTAAAATTCTGATTCATTTGGAGCTTACTCTTGAAATAGATCTAATTTTATCTATTTTTTTTCCAAATGGCCATCCAGCTGTTCCAATACCATTTGTCAAAGACTACATTTATTTCAGTGTTTTGAGATGTCATTTTATCATATACTAGATTTTACTTGTAGTTGGGTCTATTTTGAGACTTTCTCTTCATGCATTACCAATTCTTGGTATTCCATTCCGTTTCTGTTCATCTATTCACGTACCAGTACCATACTCTTACTTATAAAACTTTTTGTGGTGTTTAGTCTCTGCTAGGGCTAACCCTCCCTCAGAGCTCTTTTCAGCTTTTCCCTATTCCTGTGTGTACAATTTTCTATATGAATTTTACCATCAGCCTATCTAGTTCCACAAAATAGCTCAATGAAATCTTTATTGGTATTAAATTGATAAATTAACTTAGGGAGAAGTGACATTTTCATGGTGTTGAGACTCCTCAATCAAGAACAGGGTATCTTCCTAGCTTCCTACTTCTGTCCTTTAGAAGTGTTTCATAGTTTTTTTCATATGGGTTTTGGACATTTCTCAGGTTTATTCCTATTTTAACTTTTTGATTGCTATTGTAAATGGGGCTTTCTCATTCACTGCATCTGCTGGAACGCAGTGGTGTGATCTCAGCTCACTGCAACCTCTGCTTCCACGGTTCAAGCAATTCTCCTGCCTCAGCCTCCCGAGTAGCTGGGATTACAGGCATGCACCACCATGCCTGGCTAATTTTTATATTCTTAGTAGAGACAAGGTTTCTCCTTGTTGGGCAGGCTGGTTTTGAACTCCTGACCTCAGGTGATCCACCCACCTCAGCCTCCCAAAGTGCTGGGGTTATAGGCGTGAGCCACCCCGTCTGGCCAACTGTATCTTCTAACTGGCTAATGTATGAATGCTACTGATTTTTGCATGTTATATTCTGCTACCTTGATGAATTCTTGTTTATACATGGTTTTACCACAGATTCTCCAGGGTTTTCCAGGTATACTATCATACCACCTACAAAGAGAGATGGTTTTATATTTTCTTTTTCTGTTTTTTGAGATGGAATCTTACTCTGTTTGCCCAGGTTGAAGTGCAATGGCACCATCTGGGCTCACTGCAATCTCCACCTCCCAGGTTTAAGTGATTCTTCTGCCTCAGCCTCCTGAGTAGCTGGGACTACAGGCACACACTACCATGCCTGGCTCGTTTTTGTACTTTTAGTAGAGAAGAGGTTTCACCATGTTGGCCAAGCTGGTCTAGAACTCCTGATCTTAAGGGATCTGCCCATCTTGGCCTCCCAAAGTGCTGGGATTATGGGCATGAGCCACTGCGCTCAGCCTTTATTTTTCTAT
Organism: Callithrix jacchus; assembly: GCF_049354715.1. NCBI lineage: Eukaryota > Metazoa > Chordata > Mammalia > Primates > Cebidae > Callithrix > Callithrix jacchus. The sequence goes on along the minus strand of NC_133507.1, from coordinate 18,437,189 downwards.
GATTATGACTCTGAGTCTTTCTCTAGGCTAACTGTATCGGATAGCTGACCAAAACATTAAATAGTAGTGGAAACAGTAGGCAGCACTGCTTTGCTCCCGGACTTAGAGGAAAAGCTTCTATGGTTTCCCACTAAGATGCTGACTCTAGAATTTAGATATGTATATTTTATGATGTAAGCGGCCACCTATTCTAATTTTCTCAAGTTTTTATTAGGAATGGGTGTTGAATTTTGTCAAAGGCTTTCTCTGAACTACGAAGGTAACTGTATAGTCTTTATATTGAACCAAGCTTGTATTCCTGCTATTAAATCCCACTTGATCCTGGTATATTTTTTAAAATGTGGTATTGAAATCTGTCCCCTAATATTTAAGACTTTTATATCAATACTCACAAGTGATATTAGTCTATAATATCTTTTTTCTAGGTTATCTTTATGAGATTTAGGGATATACCTGATAAAGATAGCATAAAAAAAAATCAACGCTGTACTTGCTCAATTCAATGTAATACTTGCTTCATTCAAAAAATTTGGAAGTTTTCCTTCAATATTTATGCTCTGAAACAATTTACGTAGCATTAGGACCTGATCGCTAAAGATCTGACAGAAGTTTCCTGTGAATCTGGGCCTGGTATTTCTGTATGAGGTATATCCTTGATAACTTTCTCTTTTCTTCTATGGAAACTGGTCTGCTTAAGCTTTCCATCTCAAATTGGCTCAATTTTATTAAACTGTATGTGTCTAAGAAATTATCCATTTCCTCTAGGTTTTCAAATTTATTTGCACAGAAATGTATGTACTGTAGTTTCACAATATTTTTTGGAGATTTTCTCTGCATTAATGGTACCTCCCCTTATCATTTATCATTTTCTGCATATTTTTACTCCATTCTTTTGATTATATTCATTAATGGTGAGGTTTTTTCCCCCCAAAGAACCAAGATTTTGATTAATTTGATCTACTATTTTTCTGTTCTCTACTTCATTAATTTCCACTTTTATCTTTAGTAGTATCTTCTTTTGTTTTTGTTGTTGTTGTTTACTTTCTTTTTTCTAGGTTTTTGAGTTGGGAATTATTATTTTGATTATTTCATTTGTATTTCATTACTCATTTGTTTCATTATTTCATTTGTTAAACACTGTTGTTTTTAACATTATTCCATGGATTTTAACATGTAGCATTTTTGTTATCTGTAAAATTGTTTTTCAAAAATCCTGTAATTTCTTTTCATCAGTTATTTAGTTGGTATCTCTTTTCATCAGTTATTTAGAAGGTATTTTAATTTCCAGGTAAAAGTATTGCTTGTTTTTTGATTTTTAGTTTCAGTTTTCATTTCCAGTTTTATTGCATTATGACCACAGATAATAGTTTGTAATAATTCTACCTTATGGGACCTACGCATGTTTTCTTTGTATCTAGTATATGACACACGATTAATTTTTATGAATATTATATGTGGTTAAGAAGAAAATATATTCTTATCAAAGTTCTCCCCATATATTTTAAATATTCTTTATATTTTCCACCTCTTTACAATCTGTAAGTGGTTAGTTATCCTCAGCTCTGTATTCCACATCACTAATTTTCTCTTTAGCAACGTTTAGTCTACTATGAAATCATCTACTGAAGTTTTCATTTCAAGAAGTTTTCTTTGATTGCTTTCTAAATCCATTATCTTATGGGTTCTTTTCCTTCATTTACATATTTTTGCCTTGAGATGGAGTTTCGCTCTTGTTGCCCAGGCTGGAGTGCAATGGCACGATCTCGGCTCACCACAACCTCCTCTCAGGTTCAAGCAATTCTCCTGCCTCAGCTTTCTGAGTAGCTGAGGTTACAGGCAAGTGCCACCATGTTAGGCTAATTTTGTATTTTTAGTAGAGACAGGATTTCTCCATGTTGGTGAGGCTGGTCTCAAACTCCCGACTTCAGGTGATCCGCCCATCTTGGCCTCCCAAAGTGCTGGGATTACAGGTGTGAGCCACCAGGGATGGCCTTCATTTACATCTTTAAATATGTTAAATACTAGGCCAGGCAGAGTGGCTCACACCTGTAATCCCAGCACAGTGGGAGGCTGAGGTGAGTGGATTGCTTGAGCTCAGGAGCTCAAGACCAGCCTGGAAAGCATGGTGAAACCCCATCTCTGTTAAAAATACAAAAATTAGTTAGACACATGTCCATAGTCCCTGCTACTCAGGAGGCTGAAGTGGGAGGATCACTTGAGCCCAGGAGGTTGAGGCTGCAATAAGCTGGGATTGCCCCACTGCACTCCAGTCTGGGCAAGAGTGAGATCATCTCTCTAAACAAATAAATAAAGTTAAATACTCTATTAAGTATTTGTGTTAAATATTTAAAATTTTTTTTCAGATTGCTCTAAATTCTTGAATATTAATTTTCCCATTGCTGGTTCTGTGACAGTCTTTCTTGCCACATGACTTCTTATGTGTTTTATAATTTTTACTCTGAGTTCATATTCTGTGGAACATTTTATTAAATGAACTGCATGCATATATTAATGACATGATTAACAAATTTGTAGAGGATAAAAGGTGATTACTATGGTCAACAGAATCATACAAAATGATCTTGATGGAGTAAAACAAGATGAATCTAAAAGAGATGACAGTTAACAAATATAAAGTTTGTTGTTGTGTGGTTGTTTTTAGAAACCGGGTCTTGCTATGTTGCCTAAGCCAATCTCGAATTTCTGGCCTGACGGAATGCTCCCAAAGTGCCAGGATTACAGGTATGAGCCACCATGCCTGGCCCATATATAGTTCTTAACAGGGGTTCTAAAAACGACAGGATTTCAGAGATAAAGGAAATTTAGCTTAATATCAACATATACAAAAGTAAATATAAGAGCAATGAGACCACGATATGATGTTACTGCCAAAAAGCTGATTTTGCATTAATGGAAAAATGAAAGAAATATTAGCATTACTCTATCCTAGAATCAGAATACTGGAACACTGTCTTCAATTTGACAGTATTCAGGCCGGGCGCGGTGGCTCAAGCCTGTAATCCCAGCACTTTGGGAGGCCGAGGCGGGTGGATCACGAGGTCAAGAGATCGAGACCATCCTGGTCAACATGGTGAAACCCCGTCTCTACTAAAAATACAAAAAATTAGCTGGGCATGGTGGCGCGTGCCTGTAATCCCAGCTACTCAGGAGGCTGAGGTAGGAGAATTGCCTGAACCCAGGAGGCGGAGGTTGCGGTGAGCCGAGATTGCACCATTGCACTCCAGCCTGGGTAACAAGAGCGAAACTCCGTCTCAAAAAAAACAAAAAAAATAATACTCATCAACTGACAGAAGAAGAGAAGAAAAGGAAATCCCATGATACTCAATGTCTTTACTTGTTTATACATATATCGTGAAGAGGGATGCTTTTCCAGACAGCAATCTGCATAGGATGAGATCACTTATTATGGAAAAAGCAGCAGTATATCAGCCAAGCGAGAAGATCAGGAAAAATATACAGCTTCACATATAAGGCAATTACTATCCCATCTGATAATCATATACTTACAGTGAAAACAGAGGCCCTAATTTTTACTAATAATTTCAAAATACTTTGCTGTTCATAAACTTAATTTCTTTAAGGAAAAATACAGGAAAGCAACAAAATGCAAAACTAATGTCTTCATCAATAACTATAGTCTAGATATTATCTTCAAATAGGATTGTTCTAAGGACCATAAAAGTATATACAGTTGTAAAAAGCATTCTAAGGCTATTTCAGATTTAAATTTGGTCACAAATGCCCTCACGTTGTCCATTTCTCTCATTCCCTCACCCCAATTTCTTTACACCTATAAATTATTATTAAATAAATCCTTGTCTCCTATGGAGAATGGGGAGTAGACGAAGACGCAACATGGTTTTCCTTTCTCACATGTCCTTTGAATTTGTCATCAAGCCTGACATTCACTTTTAGCAGAACACGCTTCCTGATACTCACGTCATCTTCTTTCAGAGTCTGAAGAAATTCCTGCAGTTTGTCTGCTGTCTTTTCTGCTGCTAGAGATAAAATCTTCTGGTCCATTACTGCTCATATCACAGAACTAAAAGGGAAAAACGTCAGAGGTGAGTGAAGATTCCAGAAATAGACAAACTTGATTTTTTTTTCCTTCCCTGTTAACTGAACATTTCATACCTATTATGCAATGGGTGCTCAACAAACTTAGGACTATCTTTGAATAGGTGATTCTTTTTTTCTTCTTCTTCTTCTTCTCAAGCTCAGTGTTAAGATGGTGATTCTTAACCTAACCAAAATAATCTTAAAAATTCCCTGAAATTGCCTTATTAGGAAACGGTAATCAACTGGTTTCATAAGTTTTGCCCACACTTGTCATCATCTACTGAGCATACTATCTAGAACCCAGCTGCCACTTAACAGCATGACAAGTATGTAATATATTTAATATGTTATCATAAGCATGTAATAAAGTATTTGACAAATAAATGAATAAACCAACAGCATTAGAAATGCATTGTACCAATTAAATGGTATAGAAACAAATGAGAAGGAGAGCCAAGAGTGTGAGGCTGCAGTGAGCTGTGATCATGTCACTGTACCCCAGCCTAGGCAACAAGGTAAGACCCTGTCTCTTAAAAAGAAAGAAAAGGTGAGAAATTAACAAGGTGAAAGATATCATTGTGTTCTTAAAGGTCAAGGCTTCCAGAGGAAAGCTTGAACTGGAGCTCAGAGATTAAATTTAGATAGTCAAGACAACCAGACTGTATACATTAGTGAGAAGGGTACCATGAACAAAGGCATTCATATGGGAAATGAGAAATTTATTTGGGGAAAATGAGTAAAATGGCTGAGGTAGAATCCAAGTAGGAAAACAGTGAGTAGGAAGGCTGGAAAGATAGGCTGGGAGTAAACAGGTTAAGGAATTCAGATTCTGTGTCGTAAATCACTGAGAACCATCAAAAAATTCCAAGCAAAAGACAATCTCACAAGACTGAAAGTGACAGAACCTAGCATCTTTGTGCAGATTAAAGTGGGGAGAAGGTAAGGAGAAACAGCAAAGGGGAAGAGACCATTTGGAAGCTATTTTAGTGGAAATTATAAAGACCTGTACTAGGGTGGTGACTGGAGAATAGAAAAGATGGAACGGGGGCCAGGTGCGGTGGCTAATGCCTGTAATCCCAGCACTTTGGGAGGCCAAGACGGGTGGATCACGAGGTCAAGAGATCGAGACCATCCTGGTCAACATGGTGAAACCCTGTCTCTACTAAAAATACAAAAAATTAGCTGGGCACAGTGGCGCGTGCCTGTAATCCCAGTTACTCAGGAGGCTGGGGCAGGAGAATTGCCTGAACCCAGGAGGCGGAGGTTTCGGTGAGCCGAGATCGTGCCATTGCACTCCAGTTTGGGTAACAAGAGCTAAACTCCGTCTCAAAAGAAAAGAAAAGATGGCATGAAATGGAGGCACGTGAAACAGACAGAATTCAGTGAGGAGCTATGAAAACAGAAGGGGGAAATACAGACTATTAGAAAGAAAATCTGCCCCTCCTCTTCCTCCTGTGTTTCCCATCTCCATAAATGGTACCATCATCTGTTCAGCTGCTCAAACCAGAAACCTGGGTGACATTCTTAACAACTTTGGCTTCATCCTTCACCACATCCATGACCAAGTCCTGTCAATGTTACCAAGTATCTCCCAAATCTACTTTTCTCCAACTCCACTACTGACACATTACTCCAAGCCACCACCATCTCTCACCTGAACTAAGGCAATAACTCCTAACTTGTCCCCCTCCATGCATCAACTAAAGTGATGTTTTTGAAACACAAACCTCATTATGTGACTTATCTTCCCTCCATGCCATCCTCATCCGAAAGCTGTTCAGAGTAGCTTTCCACTGTTTTCTCATCAGTCCAAAATCCGTAAGGATAAAGTAAGTCCTCCAAGGTCTGACCCATGCCTAACTCCCCTTCATCACTCTGTTCCAGCCACAGGGAATTACTTCCAGTCCTTCAAATCACCAAGTTCTTTCTGCCACAGGCCCTTCCACATGTTTCCATCTGGAACTCAAATATATACTCCTCCTTCCATCCACTGCCCCCCAATCTTTTATTACTAATTCCTACAATTCCTTCAGATCTCAGCTCAATCCACATCTCAAAAACTCAGTCTAGGTTAAATGGTTCCCTATTACATCCGCTCATGGCACCAGTAAATCCTCTTACATACTGTCATCAGTTTTTAATGTTACATGGGTAATTATCAGATTAACAAATATATTTCCCACTAGACTATAAGCCCTGTAAGGGCAGGGGCCGTAGCTGGTTTTATGACTGTATCTCCAGCACTTGGCACACTACCTAGCTCAAACTAGGTAACTAACAAATATTTGTTGAATTATTAAACCCCTACAATAGGGAAGACACTGGACCCAGGACTTTACAGCCATTAACATGATCCTCGGTCGATTACTAACAGCTCAGGATTGTACCTCCCAGTGAAAGCTCAGAGAACGAGATGACATCACACTTTTAGACGAATTTTCGTCACTCACGGATCAGCCGATTCCCAGTGGAGGAGCCCCACGGGTCGCCAGCGCGACTCTTGTGGCCGCCGCAGCGGTTTTGCCGGCGCTTCCGCGCAGCAGCTCTTCATGCAGAGCAAACGGGACTGCTACCCCTACTGACCGGAGTTTGGAGCTCTGGGAAGTCAGAGCCGCTTGTTGCGGACTCAAGAGGGAGATTCCCGGGCAGAAGTGCACCATTTAGGCCGCCACAGTGGGTTGCTCGGATCCCAGCACTGGGAATCAATAAATCCGATGTCGACTCAGAAGCCTAATTAGAAAAGCGGTTCATCCATAATGAAGGGAAAAAAACAGCCTAAGAAGGCCGAGTATACTCAAAATCAGAGCCCATCAGCAACGGAACAAGCCCGGATGGAAAAGGACTCATCAGCAACCAAACAAGCCCTGATGGAAAAGGACTCATCAGCAGCAGAACAAGTCCTGATGGAAAAAGACTGTGTTCCATTATCTGAAATAGGCTTTAAAAGGTGGATGATAAGAAACTTCTGGGAGTTAAAGGAACTTGTTCTAATCCAATGTAAAGAAACTAAGAACTTTGAAAAAAGGTTTGATGAAATGATGAAAAGAATAGACAAGATAGAGAGGAATACAAATAAACTTATGGAGTTGAAAAATACAACACGAGAACTTAAGTGAAATATGTACAAGCTTAAATAGCCGAATGGATCAAGCAGAAGAAAGGATATCAGAGGTCGAAGACCAACTCAATGAAATAAAACGACAAGACAAGAATAGAGAAAAAAGGATAAAAAGGAATGAGCAAAGTCTCCAAGAAATATGGGACTATGTGAAAAGACCTAATATACGTTTGATTGGTGTACCGGAATGTGATGGAGAGAATGAATTCAAGCTGGAAAATAGTCTTCAGGATATTATCCAGGAAAATTTTCCTAATTTAGCAAAGCAGGACACTATTCAACCCCAGGCAATACAGAGAACACCACAAAGATATTCCTCAAGAAGACCAACCCCAAGGCACATAATCGTTAGATTCACCAGGATGGAAACGAAGGAGAAAATATTAAGGGCAGCCAGAGGGAAAGATCAGGTTACCCATAAAGGGAAGCCTATTAGGCTTACAGCAGATCTCTCAGCAGAAACCCTAAAAGCTAGAAGAGAGTGGGGGCCAAGATTCAATATACTTAAAGAACAGAACTTTCAGCCCAGAATATCATATCCTGCCAATTTAAGCTTTACAATTGAAGGAAAAATAAAATCTTTTAGGAACAAGCAAGTACTCAGAGATTTTATTACCACCAGGCCTGCTTTACAAGAACTTCTAAAAGAAGCATTATACATAGAAAGGAACAACCAGTATGAGCCTTTCTAAAAATACACCAAAAAGTAAAGAGCATTAACATAAAGAAGAATTTACATCAACGAAAGGATAAAATAGCCAGTTAATATCAAATGGCAGTAATCCTAAATTTAAATCGACTAAATCCCCCAATCAAAAGACACAGACAAAATCTATCGGTATATCTAAAGATATACAAAGACTCAAAGTGTTGGAAAAAAACTTACCAATTAAACAGAGAGCAAAAATAAATAAATAAAAAGCAGGAGTTGCAATTCTCACAATTAATAAAATAGATTTCAAAGCTACAAGGATACAAGGGTAAAAGGATTAATGTAATAATAAGAGATCTTAACACCCAGATACATAAGACCCATAATGAGATTTAGATTCAATGAGACAGAAAATTGATAACGATATCCAGGACTTGAACTCAGATCTAGAACAAATAAACTCAATAGAGCTCTCCATTTTAAACACACAAAATATACATTATCCACTTTAAACACACAAATATTGATCGGCCATTATTGATACCCATTTTAGGAATGAAGTAATATTTCTTTTTCCCTCTTTTTCTTTCTCTTTCTTCAAAAAAAAAAAAAAAGAAACCCTGACGCTTTCTGGCTCTGAAACAGCAGCTTTGTCAGGGAGTGTCTGGAGTGCAGGTTGGTGGGAGAATGTTTGGGGGATGGGGGAATGGACAGGGGAGCAATGGGAGAAGGTAGGGGAGGCCTTGTGGTTTTGTAACATCTTGAATCATGGGGAGACAATCTCAGCTTTGGATTGTCCGTTATCCATTCCCTGAAGATATGTGGGGTGATCTGTGGGCACAGAGGCACAGAGTCAAACCCTGCCACTCCTGACGTCCAGAGTCAAGGGAAAGGGCCAGGAGAACATGCTGGGGTCTTAGCTGTTTGCCCCCTCCTGACGGACATAGCAGGGAATGGAGGTTAGACTCAAACTAGGCCTGGGCTCCAATTCTAGCCACTTAGTACCAACTTGACCTTGGGCAGGTGTTCCAAGCCTTTGTTTTTTTGTCATCAGTAAAATGGGAATAATTTCACCTACAGGACACATCAAAGGAGCTCCCTGGAGTCATGCATTTAACACGGTTACCCTGTACCTAATTTCAGGATAAAAATGAGACATGTCCAAAGCACTCAGCACCATGCCTGGCACAAATTTGGTAACAATTGGCTTCAAACAAGTTTGTCCATCTACAGGATGGACACACACTTGGCACAGCCCCCACCTCTGCCTTAATTCTTAAGTGTCCAGAGGTTTTGTAAGTAGTCCTGGAATGAAAGACTCTGAGGGTGGTTGGTGGGTGAGAATGTATGCAAGCTGCTTCCAGTGACTGATCTGCTCAGGGAAGCTACTTCCGGCCCCACTGAGCCTCTGCTTAACCGTCAGCTCTCCCAGGCTTCCCTGCATACTCAGCCAGGTATGGGGTATGTGCATCTTACTCACCTGCCTTTGAAGCTTGGGGCCCTTTGATGTTAGTGGCAGACGCACTATCCTGGGGCCTTTGAGAGCTCTGGTGTCAGTTGCCATCGAGGAATAGGGACTGGGGAGTTTGAGATGATGCAAATGCCCCCAGCCCCTACCTGTGTGGGCTTCTGAATCAGACTGCCTGGGCTCCAATCCCAGCCCCGCCCTTAATGAGCTGTGTGACCTGGGGCAATTCACCCGGCCTCTCTGAGCCTCAGATCTCTCATCTTTAGAAACACCCACCTCAAAAAAAAAAAAGAAACATGATCCTCATAACAACACATATTAGGTAGGTTTACTATTCGTCCCATTTTAGATGAACAACTTTTGGGATTCAGAGATTAAGGAATTTCCCAAAGATTAGACGACCAGCAAGCAGCAGAGAGAGAAGTGAAGCCCAAGTCTGTCCAGCTCCAGACTCCAAGATGCCAATTGGATACAAATAGGACACACCAACCTAACAAGGTGTCTAGCCAGAAGGGGCAAGCAGGCAGCTTCGGAGGGGAATATGTGTAAGCCAAACTAGGCACATGTGCTAAAATCATCCTAAAACCAGACGTAAGACCAGAGACGGGTGGCTGTGAATTCCCTGAGCGCAAAATAGATTCCTTCTCAAGAGATGCCGAGAGCATCAGAGATCTGAAGTCAAGATCCGAGAAAGGCAGGGTCCGGGCGGCGGGAAACGTTGGCGTTCCCTTCCGGGTTCTTCAGCGCGCGAGCCGCGAACGCAAATACAGAAACGATAACAAGCAGCAGCTGGTGATGGAGACCGAGACCCGGCAACAAACGCAAAGCAGGATCAATGAAAATTTCTAATAAGTAAGAGCTGCACCTCGGCGAAGGGAAAAGAATTTAACAGGAGAGGCTCCGACCGAGGTTCGCCCGTCGGAGGGAACTGCTAAAGCGGAGACGGACGGCGGGAGACAGCGGAGCGAGTCTGCTTTCTGGGCCACAGAAAATACCAGAGCGCCACGTCAGGACACGAGTCTCCTTTCCCCCAAAGAACAGCTCCCTCCCACGGACCCAATCCCACAGCCCAAGCAACTCGCGCGCGGATCTGCAGTCACCCAAGTCTCACCTCCGCCACAAACTTCTGAAAAGCCCGCTCAACCCGACGCCGCCACACTTCCGCTACCCGTGACAAGTCCCGCCCCCGCGGCTCATTTCCGCCGTCCGGGCGCCACGGGCTGGGAGCACCTGGGAGGCTGACGGGTGCCGGGAAGCGTGCGGAGTTCAGGACGTCCCCGCTCACAGTCGGAGGGGGGTGCTGCGGGTCCGGGGCCGCGGATGAGCACGCGCGGTGGGACCTACTCAAGTTGCGGGAGTAGTCAGAGCTGGGGGACTCACAACTGGGGGCCCCGCATGTCCTGGCGTTGGAAAAGCCTGGAAGGCAGAGGCGGGTTTCATACTCCACAGTGTGCCAGGGGACAGGAACCGCTGTGGCTAAGGGACTTAGTGGACTTCTGGGGGTTGTGGGTTTTGCTTGATCTTTGTTTCGCTTTTATAATTGCGCTCCCCTTGTGTAACCCCAGCGTTTAGCGCGTAGCCTGGTAATAGCGAATATTCGTTAAATGAGCAACTGACTATAGAGCTAAGACCGACAGACGGTGGGGCTGCGATTCTATTTTGGGTTCAGGGAGCCCCTTGTGCAAAGGGCCTGAGAGCAACGAGCGAGCAGGAGAGCCTCTCGCCAGCTGGGAAGGCAAAGTGCTCGGTGGGGGGTGGGAAGGCGGGGTTTGCAAGCCTCTCACGTTGGGGACAGTGGGGAACCTCTGAAGGGGAAGGGCGTGACTGTGTTGTATTGTAGAATGCATTATCGGGCAGGTGAGTTCCGCAGAAACCGTTCAAAAGAGATGCGCCAGGTGGGGAGGACCACAGGCAGGACCCCTTAGGAGACTGTAAGCTGTCCCCGAGATAGGTGGTGGTGGCCAACCGAGGCAACGGGGACAGAAAGGAGCGAACTGCATGTGAAAGAGATTAGGAGGTAGAGATTTAGGAAGCCCAAATATCCGGATTTGAGGGGTGGGGGTGGGAGTTTTTGAATGTTCGGGCTTGAATGACGGGTTGGGGGGCAGGGAGTTAATCCTGCTAGTTGACGAACACAGGGAGCACAGAAAAAGGATGATGGGGTGATGGTGAGCCCTTCAGATTTGGACCCACCAAATTTGAGGTGCCTGTGGGAATTGAGGTTCAAGTGAAGGAATGCTAAGGTCAGGGAGCATTCAGTCTGGATCCTGACTCGACTCCCAGCCCTCGGGGGTAGAATGGGTCTGCATAGCCAGTTCTGGTAGAAACCGCTATTGGAGGAGAATGGTGCCTCTCAGCTTGTCTAGACCTGCTCTTTGCTTGTCACCCTTCAGCATTTTTTTCCCTCTCCATTTCTCTCCCAATACTGAGCTGTGATATTTAACTAAAACATGGCGGTTTGAGGACCAAGATGATTCCTGAAAGGAATCTTTTACTTTGCCAAGGAAACAAGTTACTTTGCCTCATCTCCCCACAAAATCTCCCTGGCTGCTTGTGACACTGCTGGAATTCAGCCATGAGTCTGTGGGTCTGGGTAGCTAGAACAATCCCATTAGCCTCTCGGAGCCCCCATTGGCACATCCCAGACGCACTTGCTGAATTGCCCTTGTGTCTACCCACCAGCATTGATGCTTCAAGGCTCTGGTCTCCCCTTGTTGCACAAATGTATCATTTGTGCTTTCCATTTGCATGAATAAATATTACATATGCAAAAGAAGAGAAGACTAGATTCATTCAGATTAACCACAACAGTTTTTTCACCCTGGTGCAGGCTTCCTTAACTAAGTGGCAAATCTTATCTGTCCGGTTCACCCACAAGACGCTATACACTGAGAAGCCAGTGGTACACTGATTCTAGAAAATACAGCCAGTTAAAAACAGGTGTACAGTAATGGAACTAAATGTTCTTCAGAACTTGTCAATAGTACTTGTTTATCTAACAACATTATGGCTACTAATACTTACTGGAGTCCAAAGAAAAAGTACAAATGGACTCCCCTCACCATTCCCAACTCATTCTTGCAGTGTGAGGTCTCAGGCTTCATATGCCTGCATGCGGACACACAACCTGAAGATCCACACCATGACCCCACACAAAGCTGCCCCATAGCCACCCTTTGGGTCTAGGGCTGTACATACTAGCAGGTCCACTCTAAGGAGGGTGGACCTAGGAAAACGCCTACCTGGGCCCTGGAAGCAAATTTGAGGATGGTTAAGTGGGAAGCTACAGCACAATTTAAAGGAAGGCTTGTGAGCACATCCTCTGGGTTCCTTGGACTCTGGGCAGAGTTGAACCAATAAGGTACCCACCCAGCCCAAGAGCTCCAGTTGCTTGGGATTAAGGGTGCACTGCTTGAGACAATAACCAAGGTAATGTATAAAGAGCCAAACTCAGAAGCACATGAAAGTGTTATTTCCTTCCGGCAATCCCTATTACTGGGTATGTATCTAAAAGAATTGAAGCAACATCTCAAAGTGATATTTGTATATCTATTTCATAGCAGTACTGTTTACAGTAACCAAAAGGTAGAAGCAATACAGATGTCCCTCAGTGAGTGAATGGATAAAATGTGGGACATACATACTATAGAATATTACCCAGTTTTAAAAGGAAGGAAGTTCTGACACATGCTACAACATGGATGAATCTTGGGGCATTATGCTAAAGTGAAATAAGCCAGTCACCAAAAGACAAATACTAATGTATGTGATTCCATTTATGTGAGGTATCTCATCAAATTCATAGAAACACATGGGACATGGTGGCTTACCCCTATAATCCCAGCACTTTGGGAAGCTGAAGTGGGTAGATCACCTGAGACCAGCCTGGCCAACATGGCAAAATCTCCTCTCCACTAAAAATTCAAAACTTGGCCAGGCATGGTAGCAGGTGCCTGTCATCCCAGCTACTCTGGAGGCTGAGGCAGGAGAACTGCTTGAACCTGGTAAGTGGAGGTTGCAGTGAGCCAAGATCATGCCACTGCACTCCAGCCTGGGTTACAGAGCAAAACTCCATCTCAAAAAAAAAAGAAAAATTACAGAAACAGAAAGTAGAATGGTGATTATGGGGTCTGGGGGGAGGGGAAAATGAAAAGATATCACTTAATGGGTACAGAGTCTCAGTTTTGCAATGTGAGAAAGTTCTAGAGATCCGTTGCACAACAGTGTGAATATTCTTGACACGACTGAACAGTACACTTAAAAACTGTTAAGATGGTAAAAGAGGGCTGGGCGCGGTGGCTCACACCTATAATCCCAGCACTTTGGGAGGCCAAGGCGGGTGGATCACGAGGTCAAGAGATCGAGACCATCCTAGTCAACAAGATGAAACCCCGTCTCTACTAAAAATACAAAAATTAGCTGGGCATGGTGGTGCACACCTGTAATCCCAGCTACTTGGGAGGCTGAGGCAGGAGAATTGCTTGAACCCAGGAGGCAGAGGTTGCAGTGAGCCGAGATTGTGCTATTGCACTCCAGTCTGGATAACAACAGCAAAACTCCGTCTAAAAAAAAAAAAAAAAAAAAGATGCTAAAAGAAACAAGCACAGTACTAGCTAGTAACTCGCAGGTTTGTTAAAGGGAACTGGTTTACTCCACCCGGAATAGAATAAATTCCAGTTTGGTAGAGTTTGAGGCAGAGGTTTAACTGCTCACTGTATCACCAGTTTGTAAAAAGTGCCTGGCATAAGGTAGTGCTTCATAAGTATTTGCTAAATGGATGCCAAATCATGAAAATAGCCTTAAAAAATATGGCTTTAAAGTATCTCAATGAGATGTTAAATTCCAAACCCAAAATGTTGACATAAAAGATACATTGCTTCTTTTAAAGTTCCCTGTGAATTTGCGATCATTTGAACGTAGAACATTCAAAACAAACAGGAAAGGGTTAGCTCCTTTCTCCCACTCAGTCTCCTGTTTCTCAAAGGCCTGGAAGAGAAGAGGAATAAAGGGGGAAAGGAAAAGCAGCAGGGTGGAAAGTAATCCGTAAAAACTGGCCCCTTACAGTTAGCAATCTTTGATTACATTATATAGATGATCCAAGGGTAACAATGGTCAATTCGTAGTTCTGATAATTGTACTGGGATTAATTAAGAGAATCTTACTTCATTCAGGCTGCAATAACCAAATACTATAGACTGGGTGGCTTCTGAACAACAGAAATTTATTTCTCACCATTCTGGAGGCTGGGAAGTTCAAAATCAAGACACCAGCCATGTTGGCATCTGGTGAAGGCCACTTTCACATAGATGGCATCTTTTTGCTGTGTCCTTGCATGGCGGAAGACGCAAGGCAGCTCTCAGGTGCTCTATTATAAAGACACTAATCCCAAAACCCCACCTCCTAATACTATCTCTTTGGGGGTTGGGATTTCAGTGTATGAATTTAGGGGAACAGCAGCATTCAGATCAAAGTAAAGAGAATGTCCCTGTTTTTAGGAAGTCCACCCTGAAGCATTTAGGAGCAGAACGGCATCATGTCGGCAACTTATGCTAAAATAGTTTAGAAAAAAGTATGCTTGCTGGCTGGGCGTGGTGGCTCAGACCTATAATCCCAGCACTTTGGGAGGTGGGGCGGGTGGATCACGAGGTCAAGAGATCAAGACCATCCTGGTCAACAAAGTGAAACCCCATTTCTACTAAAAATACAAAAATTAGCTGGGCATGGTGGTGTGTGCCTGTAGTCCTAGCTACTCGGGAGGCTGAGGCAGGAGAATTGCTTAAACCCAGAAGGCGGAGGTTGCGGTGAGCCGAGATCGTGCCATTGCACTCCAGTCTGGGTAACAACAGCGAAACTCCATCTCAAAAAAAAAAAAAAAAAAGAAAGAAAGAAAAAAGTATGCTTGTGCATACTGAGAGAATGAAAGAGCAAATGTGAAGTGTTAACATCTAGGTGAAAGGCATGTGGGAATTCTTTGTACCATCCTTGTAGCTTCTCTATAAATTTGAAATTAAATGTCAAAATAAAAAGTTAAGAAACTCCTGGCCCACTTGCAAATCCAGCGGACTTCTCTGGCCTATAGATCATCAGCAAACTGAGCCTTGGAGGCACCATCTCTGCCCTTTCCTGTGGAGAGGTAGATACTTGTTCCCCATCTTCTATTTCGCCCTCTTCTACTGCCATCCTAGATCATCCCCATATTACGAGTGGCCTCTTGGCCATCTCCCCTCCACCCCATGACTTTCTCCTCCATGTCACCTCAGCCACTCACTCTTCTGGCCATGCCAAGACACCTCCCAAATCGCTACTCAGGTAGCAACCTCTCAACCATCCAATTAGCCTGCTCAATTATTCCCACCCACCTGTTCTCCAATCTTCACTGCCTGACTCCTCCTCATCTTTAATTCCAAGGTTACTTAAACCATATTTTTGCAATATTTATTTATTTATTCCTTGTAGCTTTTTTTTTTTTTGAGACAGAGTCTTACTCTGTCACCTAGGCTGGAGTGCAGTGGTGCGATCTCAGCTCACTGCAACCTCCACCTTTCAGGTTCAAGCAATTCTTCTGCCTCAGCCTTCCAAGTGGCTGGGATTCCAGGTTTCTGCCACCACGCCTGGCTAATTTTTATATTTTTAGTAGAGATGGGGTTTCACCATCTTGGCCAGGCTGGTCTCAAACTCGTGACCTTATGATCCGCTCACCTCGATCTCCCAAAGTGCTGAGATTACAGGCATGAGCCACTGCGCCCAACCTGTTCATGTATTTGTTTTGAGATGGTCTCACTGTTGCCCAGGCTGAGTGCAGTCGGGTAATCGTGACTCACTGCAGCCCCAACCTCCCAGGCTTAAACAGTCCTCCCACCTCAGCCTCCTGAGTATCATGGACTATAGGAACGCATGACCACACCCAGCTAATTTTATTTTTTGTAGAGAAGGAGTCTTGCTATATTGCCCAGGCTAGTCTCAAACGCTGGACTCAAGTGAACCTCCCGCCTTGGCCTCCCAATT
Source organism: Callithrix jacchus (assembly GCF_049354715.1). Taxonomy (NCBI): domain Eukaryota; kingdom Metazoa; phylum Chordata; class Mammalia; order Primates; family Cebidae; genus Callithrix; species Callithrix jacchus. Next base: position 18,420,866 of record NC_133507.1, on the reverse strand, counting down.
TGCTGGGATTCCTGGCACAAGTGACTGCTCCCACCTTTTGCCCCTTTTGCCTTTCCTTCCATCCCATTGACCCAGCAAACCCTGACCCTGTATGAAGCCAACTGTATTCTCTTGCTGGAGCTACACCCCAGCTGCTGGGTTGTGCTACGGAAGTCACGTGTGTGTGTAGGTGGGTGTCCCAGCCTCAGGGGGGCCTTCAACACTGCCAGATAACCTTCCTCAATAAGTTTATCCTTCCTTTCTTCATAAAGTTGTACTTGACCCGCCCCCACCCCTCAAAGAAAGAAAACTAAGTGCTGTCAGATGGAAACTTGCATTAACTCTCCACCGTCAAGTCTTTAAAGACTGTCCTCGCCACCAGTTCTTCCCCCCAGCTCCCTGTAACAATGGAGGGCGTCCCACCTTCCCGGCCAACGCTGGTCCCTCTGCTGGAGCATCAAATCTCACCTGCTTCCACCTTCTCAGCGAGGACCTAAGTATCATTTGCCCCTCTCAAACCTCAGTCTTTAACAACTAACTTTCTACAGCTGCCCTTTCATACGCCCATCTTCTCCTTTGGTGGTGAGGAGTTAAAGCCGAGTTCCTATCTGAAGGCACCTTTTTTTTTTCCCCTTTGAACACTAAAAATAATAATAATAAAAAAGAAGTAGTGAGATCATCTACGGAGAATAAAGGAGGAGATAGCAAAGTCTCTCCCATCCATCTAAATGAAGCAACCCCTTGACCCGCACTTCCCTTCAGTTACCGCCCCCTTTCTTACCTGCTTTCAGCCAGATTTCTCGAAGGAGCCATGTATTGTCTTTCTCTGCATTTCTGTATCTCCTCTTCATTCCTCTGCCCTTCTCTTCCCTCTGATAATTCACCAAAACAGCAGTGGCCCAGGACCATGGCATCCTTCTTGGTCTTGTTTGTGTGTTTGTTTGAGTCTTGCTCTTGTTGCCCAGGCGGGAGTGCCGTGCCGTGATCTCGGCTCACTGCAACCTCTGCCTCCCAGGTTCAAGCTATTCTCCTGCCTCAGCCTCCCAAGTAGCTGGGACTACAGGTGTGCACCATCACACCTAGCTAATTTTTGTAACTTCAGTAGAGACGGGGTTTCACCATGTTGGCCTGGCTGGTCTTGCAGTCCTGACCTCAGGTGATCCGCCGGCCTTGGCCTCCCAAAGTGTTGGGATTACAGGCGTGAGCCACCGCGCCGGCCGCCTTCTTGTTTTTAAATCCTGTGGACATGTTTAATCCCTTCTTGACCTCCCTACGCACTTGGCACTCCCTTCTGTGAACAATGCTGTCCTGGTTTTCTTGTCTACATTCCCTGCTGGATTGTAAGGAGCAAAGGCAGAGTACATGTCTTACAAATCAACATTTCCCCAGTACCAGGCACAGATCCTGGTACACAGTAGGTGCTCAACAAATATTATTTTATATTTACATTGAAACTGAATTCTTTGAATTGTGGAATATAGCATCTTAGGGCCTAAGGGATCCAGCCACTGCCTTCATCTTTTCACTCATCTCCTACCCAAACCCTCTGCTCCAACTAGACGAATACTTAGTTGCAATTCTCCAAACAAGCCAAACTCCTGCTTTTCCATATTTTTAACATGTGCTGCTTACTGCCTGGGAGTCCTTTTCAGGGACACCTACTCCATTTCTCCACATCGTCTCCCTGGTGAATCTCTTGCTCTTTTCTTAGTTTGAAAACCACTTTCTTCAGAAAATCCTTCTTCATTGCCCCCAGCAGAGCTATCTTCCCCCTCCAAGCTCCTCCTGTGTTCTTTACACAGACCACAGCTATTACAGCAGTTCCCAAGCATCCTCAGAGGTTGTTGGTGAAAGGGTTGTGCTGGCTCAGAAATTTGGGAAATGCTGAGTTCAGCAGGTGTTTTGTTTGTTTTCTTGAGAGACGGTCTCACTTTGTCACCCATGCTAGAGTGCAGAGGCCAGAAAATAATTCACTGCAGCCTTGACCTCCTGGGCTCAAGCAATCCTTCTGCCTCGACCTCTAAGTTGCTGGGACCATAGGTGCAAGTCATGACATTGAGTTATTTTATTTTTTTTTAATTTATTTTATTTATTTTTTTTTGAGATGGAGTTTTGCTCTTGTTACCCAGGCTGGAGTGCAATGGCACGATCTTGGCTCACCGCAACCTCCGCCTCCTGGGTTCAGGCAATTCTCCTGCCTCAGCCTCCTGAGTATCTGGGATTACAGGCACATACCACTATGCCCAGCTAATTTTTTGTATTTTTAGTAGAGACGGGGTTTCACCATGTTGACCAGGATGGTCTCGATCTCTTGACCTGGTGATCCACCCGCCTCGGCCTCCCAAAGTGCTGGGATTACAGGCATGAGCTACCACGCCCGGCCTATTTTATTTTTTTAAAGAGAGGGTCTCACTAGGTTGACCAGGCTGGTCTGAAACTCCTAGGCTGTCAGTCCTCCCATCACAGTCCCTCAAAGTGCTGGGATTAAAGGTGTGAGCCACTGTGCCCAGCCTAAACTGCTAGATTGCTTTGCTGCAGGACTTCTCAGAGCCTTTGCATTGCTCACGTTCATTAATAACTTCCCATATAATTTGTAACATTTCTCAAATCAAACTTAACCAAAGAGCAACTCCCCATTTTTGTGGAGCATTTTTTGGCATTATCACATGGATCATTCCAGAAGCTTTGTCTTGTCATACTGCTTGCCCTATTTTATAATTATTTTGTGTATGGCTCTCCCCTTCTACACTGTGAGCTGCTTAAGGCAGAGGTAGTATTTTATTTCTTTCTGGATGCACAGTGCCTAACATATAATAGCTACTCAATAAAAGCTGGTTGAAAGAATGTAGGGGAGAGGAAGGGAAAGAATGATGAAATAGGAAGAAGAAGGCTTCTTGAGGCTGGGCGTGGCGGCTCTCACCCATAATCCCAGCACCTTGGGAGGCCGAGGCTGGTGGATCACCCGAGGTCGGGAGTTCAAGACCAGCATGGCCAACATGGTGAAACCCCATCTCTACTAAAAATACAAAAATTAGCTGGGCGTGGTGGTGGGCACTTGTAACCCCAGCTACCTGGGAGTCTGAGGCAGGAGAATCACTTGAAGCCGGGAGGTGGAGGTTGTGGTGAGCTGGGATTACACCATTGCACTCCAGCCTAGGCAACAAGAGCGAAATTCTCTCAAAAAAAAAAAAAAGAAAAGAAGTAGAGGTGTCAGCCATTCTAAAGACGTTTCAGCATTCAATACACAAGGCTGTCCCTCCTCAAAAAGCAAGATCAACACAGGGGTGTCTGCCCAGGGACCTCACACCTGACCCTGGCTCCTGGGGAAGGTGACATTACTTGACCCTCCCTGGGAGCAGTTCCAGTGGGCAAGAGTTTGGTCCAAAATCCCTTCTTTGGTCAGTAGCAATTATCCTGGGGTAGGGAGGACCTTATGGAATCCCAGGCCTCAGCCCTTCCTTTGAGAAGCAGGAAAACCCAAGTCTGGGAACATTCTGCACTTTCCTTATAATTGCGCTGTATTAATGAGAGCAAGTAAGCAGGGTCTCTGACCCCTGGGGCTCGCAGCCTCTCCCATGCTCTAAAAAGTTCCCTCCCTCCAGGAGGTATTGCTCATTCCACAAAGAAAGGCCCACCCATGTCAGGGGAAGAGAAGGAGGTACTGGCGAGGAGCTGAACTATATGACTTGTCAGGGTGCTTGTTATAGGCATATGCCACCATCCCCAGCTAATTTTGTATTTTTAGTAGAGACAGGGTTTCTCCATGTTGGTTAGGCTGGTCTTGAACTCTTGACCTCAGGTGATCCGCCCACCTTGGCCTCCCAAAGTGCTGGGATTACAGGCATGAGTCACGGGGCCTGGCCCCCCTGAGACTCTATTTCTAACCAGCTTGTGTGGCTTTGGGAAAGCCCCTTGACTCCCGGACTCTCAGTATCCTAGTCTGTGAAAAAGGGGATTATACTCTCTGAGGTAACACTGGTGAGGAACCCACAGATGTAAGTCATCTCCCTCCTAGCCTTCAGCCGGGCAGAGGGCAGCATCCAGGAAGTCCACGGTTGTCTGCTGATGTGGCCAGTACAGGTGTCTGGGCCAGTGACGGCAGTGCTCTCACAGTGGCACTATTGTTCCATCAGGGGAGCTGAATGTGAGCGTGACTCTTGGGGATGGAGGAGGGAAGATTAGAGGCTCTAGAAGGGCTTCGAGCAGAAGATCATGCTGCAGAAAGCGCTGCTCCCCCAGAATGCTCTCATGGCCGGCTAGCATCCTGCAAAGCTCCGTGCAGCCTGCTCCTATTAGGGCTGGGCCATTCACTTGAGAGGGTTCCTGGTGGGCAGGAGTGTTTTTCATGGAGTCCATCACCCATCACCCAGCACCCATCACCCAGCCTCTTCTGAGCCCTCATGGTTACTTCCCATGGGGCAGCCTGGGCTCCCATTCTCATGATCTCCAAGGAGCCTCGCACTCTATGAAGTACCTGGGAAAAATCCATCCTCCCATCTATATTCGTGTGCTATGGCTGCCATCACAAAGTACTGTGGGCCGTGCAGCTTCCACAACAGAAATTCATTTTTTTCTCTTAGCTCTGGAAGCTGAAAGTCCGAGATCAAGGACTTCCTCTGTAGAATCGGTTTCCTCTGTGACCTTTTTCCTTGGCTTGTAAGGTGCCATCTTCTCCCTGTGTCTTCCCATGGTCTTCCCACTGTAACTGTGTCCAAACTTCCTCTTCTTTTTTTTTTTTTTGAGATGGAGTTTCGCTTTTGTTACCCAGACTGGAGTGCAATGGCACGATCTTGGCTCCCTGCAACCTCCGCCTCCTGGGTTCAAGCAGTTCTCCTGCCTCAGCCTCCCGAGTAGCTGGGACTACAGGTACACACCACCATGCCCAGCTAATTTTTTTATTTTTAGTAGAGATGGGGTTTCACCTTGTTGACCAGGATGGTCTTGATTTCTTGACCTCGTGATCCACTCGTCTCGGCCTCCCAAAGTGCTGGGATTATAGGCGTGAGCCACCGCGCCCAGCCCAAACTTCCTCTTCTTATAAGGATACCAACCTTATTGAATTAGAGCCAACCTAATGACCCTATTCTAACTTAATTGCCTCTTTAGAGACACAATCTGTGAATAACAGTCACATTCTGAGGTCTGGGAGTTAGGGCTTCCACGTAGGAATTGGATGGGTGGGGAGTGGACAGATGCCATATGCCATTTGGCCCATGTGACATCTTACAGATGAAATAATTGAGGCCTAAGAGGGTCAGTGGCTCGTACTAGGCAAGGCCAGACCCTCCCTCTCTGCCTCCACTCACAACCCAGCCTCACTTGCCTGTCCCAGAGAGGAAGAGGATGGTGGGTGAGGGCAATCCAAGGTCTGACTCCTCACCACACCTCCCGGCTGGTGAAAGTGACAGGTCAGGAAGCCACTCTGCTGGGCACAGCCAGGAACAGCGAAAGGGTAGACATTCTCCAGGGCAGTGCTTTTCAAACTTTTATATGCATAGGAATTATTAGACCTGGTAAACTCCATTAAAATTATTTATTTATTTGGGCCAGGGTCTCAATGTGTTGCCCAGGCTGGAGTGTAGTGGATGTTCAAAGGTGCAATCATAGCTCACTACAGCCTCGAATGGCTGGACTCAAGAGATCCTCCTTCCTCAGCCTCCCCAGTAGCTGAGACTACAGAGATGTGCCACTGTTCTGGCTAAAAATTAAGTAATTTTAGGTAATTAAGTTAAAATGACGTCATTAGGGTGGGCCCTAAGCCAGTCCAGGCTCTGACTTGGCCTCTCTGGGGACGGAGACTTTGCAGTTCCCACAGGGGGATGCCGATGCTGCTGGTTTCTAGACCACACTGAACAGTAGCAAGGTTTAAACCAGCATTCTCCATGAGAAATAGATGTCATTTTAAATTTCTAATATTGCATCAAAAAAATGTAAAAAGAAACAAGTGGACTAGGTGCTGTGGCTCAGGCCTATAATCGCAACATTTTGAGAGGCCAAGATAGGAGGACAGCTCAAGACCAAGAGTCTGAGTCCAGCCTGGGCAACATAGTGAGACCTCATTTCTACAGAAAATAATTTTAAAAATTAGTTGAGGCTGGGCGTGGTGGCTCACTCATGTAATCCTAGCACTTTGGGAGGTGAAATCACTTGAGGTCAGGAGTTCAAGACCAGCCTGGCCAACATGGTGTAACCCCATCTCTACTGAAAACAAACAAACAAACAAAAATTAGCCAGGCGTGGTGGCACCCACCTGTAGTCCCAGCTACTCAGGAGGCTGAGGCAGGAGAACATCTTGAACCCAGGAGGTGGAGGCAGCAGTCTGAGCGACAGAGCAAGACTCCATATTTAAAAAAAAATTAGTTCAGCTGGTTAGCATCTGCTTATAGTCCTAGCTACTCAAGGGTCTGAGGCAGGAGGATTGCTTGAGCCAGGGAGTGGGAGGCTGCAGTGACCTATAATCATGCCAGTGCACTCCAGGCTGGGCGACAGAGTGAGACCTCACCACTAAAAAATGATACAGGGCTAGGTGCGGTGGCTCACGTCTGTAATCCCAGTACTTTGGGAGGCCAAGGTGGGATGGTCGCTTGAGTCCAGAAGTTCGAGACCAGCCTGGGCAACATAGTGAGACCTTGTCTCTACAACAAATAATAGTAATTTTAAAATGGCCAGGCATGGTGGCTCAAGTCTGTAATCCCAGCACTTTAGGAGACTGAGGCAGGCATATCACCAGAGATCAGGAGTTCAAGACCAGTGTGGCCAACATGGTGAAACCCCGTCTCTATCAAAAATACAAAAATCAGCTGGGTGTGGTGGCGGATGCCTGTAAACCCAGCTACTCGGGAGGCTGAGGCAGGAGAATTGCTTGAACCTGAGAGGTAGAGGTTGCAGTGAGCTGAGATCACACTACTGCACTCCAGCCTGGGTGACAAAACAAGACTCCGTCTCAAAAAAAACAACAACGTTATTTGGATGTGGTGGTGCATTCCTGTGGTCTCAGCTACTCAGGAGGCTGAGGCAGGAGGATGGCTTGAGCTAGGGAGATGGAGGTTGCTGTGAGCTTGATTATGCCACTGCAATATAGCCAGGGTGACAGAAGAAAACTCAGTCTCGAAAAAAGAAAGAGGCAAAATTAGCTCGTGTGTGTATTTTTTTTTTTTTGAGATGGAGTGTGGTGGCATGATCTCAGCTCACTGCAACCTTTACCTCCCAGTTTCAAGCGATCTTCCTACCTCAGCCTCCTGAGTAGCTGAGATTACAGGTGCCTGCCACCACACCCAGCTAATTTTTGTTTTTTTTGCAGAGACTGGGTTTCACCATGTTGGCCAGGCTGGTCTCAAACTCCCGACCTCAAGTGATCCTCCAGCCTTGGCCTCCCAAAGTGCTGGGATTACAAGCTCTAATATATTTTTAATCCAATATATCTCAAACATAATCATTATCATTTCAGAACAGTGAGCATATAAGAATTGTTAATGAGATATTTTACATTATTTTGTTTGTACTAAGTCTTTAAAATGGTAGGTACTTTATAGCACATCTCACTTGGGACTCAAAATTATTTATTTATTTTTTTTTTAGATGGAGTTTCGCTTTTGTTACCCAGGCTGGAGTGCAATGGCACGATCTCGGCTCACCGCAATCTCCGCCTCCTGGGTTCAGGCAATTCTCCTGCCTCAGCCTCCTGAGTAGCTGGAATTACAGGCACATGCCACCATGCCCAGCTAATTTTTTGTATTTTTAGTAGAGATAGGGTTTCATCATGTTGACCAGGATGGTATCGATCTCTTGACCTCGTGATCCACCCGCCTCGGCCTCCCAAAGTGCTGGGATTACAGGCTTGAGCCACCGCGCCCGGCCTGGGACTCTAAATTCTTATGAGAAATACTTCATCACAAAATTTACAGTTGAAAAAAAATAAGATCACACATCTAAGTTGTTCTAAACCTACTTAAAAGTTAAAAAAAAAAAAACGGAATCCAGTATTAGTTTTCAAATTTAAATATAAGATAATCAAAATCAAATAAAATTAAAAACTTAAGGCCAGGCGTGGTGGCTGACACCTGTAATTTCAGCACATTGGGAGGCTGAGGCTGGTGGATCACCTGAGCTCAGGAGTTTGAGGCCAGCCTGACCAACATGTGAAACCCCATCTCTACTAAAAATATAAAAATTAGCTGGCTGTGGTGGTGCATGCCTGTAATCCCAGCTACTCAGGAGGCTGAGGCACGAGAACCATTTGCACCCAGGAGGCAGAGGTTGCAATGAGCTGAGGTCGCACCACTGCACTCCAGCCTGGGCGACAGAGTGAGACTCTGTCCCCAACCCACCCCACCAAATTTAGTCCTTGGGAATTGTATTACTAAATTTTTAAATTTAATTTTTTATAGTGAGACCCCATCTCTACCATTAACCAATTTCAAATGCTTGAAAAGCTATATGTGGCTAGCGGCTACTGTATAGGACAGTGTAGGACTAGACCATCAGGAAGAAGAATGACAGAAATGAAGGATCCCAGCTCCACAGAGGACTTGGGATGGAAACAGCCCAAGACCCAGACAGCGCCAGAGCAGGAGCCCAGGGAAAGGGCTGTTGGAAGCGAAGAACTCAAGGTGTGCACCCCAAGATCTAAGCACCAGGCACTGTAGCTGGCTCTGGAGGAAGGGGTCAGCAGGGGATGGGGTGGTGTGAAGAGAACCCAAACCTGCCGAAGTAGGAATGGGTGGCAAAGCAGGAACTATGTCCAAGGAAAATAAAAAAGAAAGAGCTTCTGGGCTTGGATTCTGGAGAACGACCTGTGTGGGGGAGCTTGAGCCTGTCCCGCGCACCTCTAGGAAGGGAAACCAGGACCAAGGGTGGTCATTACAGGAAGCTGCTTGGGGCTCAGACCAACAATGAGCTTTTAAACAAGGAGAGTCCCCACAATGGAAACAGGGGCTTCCTGCCTTTGGAATCCCAGACAAAGAATGTTCTAGAGGAATCACTTCCTCCAGTGGAATGGCAAAACAGAATCTGGAAAGCTGCCTGGTGAGAGGCTGCAGAGGGGTTTGCCCCTGTACACAGGGTTGAATAATGAGTTCCCTCCAGTTAGGTGCCCATTGATCCTGTATTTGCAGTAAATGACCTTTCCAGAGGACTTATTAAGGGTTAGGCAGCTAAACCCCTGAACTGAACACTTAACTGTCATTTCATGTACACAGATCCATGAGCCTGGTCCTCCTGCTTTCTCCTCTTCTTAGGGGAGGAAACTTAGAGCTGCTGAATTTTGAAGCCACATCTCATGGCCAGAGGATGCTGGAGCAAGGCTTTAAGCCGGCAGCCTGGTTCCGGAGCATGCCGTCCGCTGTACCATGCCACCTACAAGGAGGCTCAACTTGTCTTGTCCTCTCCCTGCTTAACCAGCTACATTTCCCACTGACCCCACTCGCTGCAGAGGTGAAAACTACCACGCCAGGTCCTGCTGGCTGCGGGAGAGGGTAGGCCACAAGCCTGGATTGGCCAGAGCTGCCACTGTCACTGTAATCACATTCACAATTTCCCTTCACCTCTTCTTACCCTGCGGGGTGCTCTCTCAGCAACCCCATGCCCGGATCTTGAGGAGAAAGAGGGCAGGGAAAAGGGAATGGGACTGGCCCAGATACCAGCCCCACGGCTGGGCTTCCACATGGCTGAGCAGGAACTCCAGAGCAGGAGCACACAAAGGAGGGCTTTGATGCCTCTCCAGCCAGGCCCAGGCCTCTCCCCTCTCCCCTCTCGGGTCTTCTTTGCCCCACTCCGGGCCTCCTGCGAGCCCGATTTAACGGAAACTGTGGGCGGTGAGAAGTTCCTTATGACACTAATCCCAACCTGCTGACCGGACCACGCCTCCAGCGGAGGCAACCTCTAGAGCTCCAGGACATTCAGGTACCAGGTAGCCCCAAGGAGGAGCTGCCAACCTGGCAGGTAAGTCAATACCTGGGGCCTGCCTGGGCCAGGGAGCCCAGGAGTGGGGTAAGGACTCAGGGGCGCAGGGAGACCATGTCCCAAGCTGCCTGTAAAACTGAAACCACCTGGCCATGCTCCAGGTTGAGCTAGACCAATTTGATGGTAGATTTAGCAAAGAAAAATACAGAACACCCAGTTAAATATGAATTTCAGATGAACAACAAATACTTTTTTAGTATTAAAAAAGTTCACATTTAGGCTGGGTGCAGTGGCTCACGCCTGTAATCCTAGCACTTTGGGAGGCTGAAGTGGGTGGATCACCTGAGGTCAGGAGTTTGAGACCAGCCTGGCCAACATGCTGAAACTCCGTCTTTATTAAAAATCCAAAAAATCAGACAGGCTTGGTGGTGTGTGCCTATAGTTTCAGCTACTCAGGAGGCTGAGGCAGGAGAATCGCTTGAACCCAGGAGGCAGAAGTTGCAGTGAACTGAGATTGCACCACTGCACTCCAGCCTGGGTGACAAGAATGAAACTCCGTCTCAAAAAAAAAAAGTTCACATTTAACTGGGCATTCTATATTTTCATTGGCAACCTGGGATGGCAGGGAACAGCATCGGCATGGCAAGAGGGATAGGCATTTTTTCGTTGTGTACAGCTTGTCAATCAGTATAGTTAAAACTCAAAGTTAACAGCTTGGGCATATTTCGAAAAGAGTTGCTTAGGAATACAGACTTGAACCTTGTATTCCTAAGACCTAGGATCTTGTTCTGATGCTCTGCACAACTGGCTGGGGGTATCCAGCCACTGTCCCTCCTGCCTGGGCTCCTTAGGGTGGTTCTGTCAGCCCCTCCATTTCCATTCCTGTTCTAGCAAAACCCAAGTGATAACACAGCAGCATTCCGGTCTATCTCTGCACCCAAAAATTTGGGTGTCTACCAGCCAGAAAGATGGCTTAGATTTGGTTCCTGTCGGTGGATTATGGCCCCCAGAACTTCCCTGCCCTTGCTGGGGCTGTGGAGTGGATGGAGCAGGAGATGGGAGACCCTTAGGTATTCTTTGGGGTCCTCCACGTCTCTTTGTGCAAGTTAGGGTCATGATCAATATGGAGTTAAGGAAGAGAAGGGAAACTGTGTTTTAGAACAGGATGCTGCGCCAGGAGCATTGCAGGAATTGTATGGTTTTCATGACCGTTCTTTTTGGTAGGTACTGTTGTTACCCTCAGTTTACAGATGAGGAAACGGGGACTGAGGAAGGTTAAATAACTTGCTAGGGTCACACAAGTCATAAATGACAAAGCCTGATTCAAAGCCAGGTCTCCCTAACCTTTAGGGTTTCTATGACACTAGCTCTCCTAGAGAGTTTGCCTGCAGAGGTCTTGGCTCTAGGCATCAAAAAAAGACTTGGCATCAGGCAGACATCAGTTCAAATCCCAGCTCTGTCACTTACCAGCTGTGATGAGGTAATTGAACTGACCGTGGAATCTGGTCACAGGAAGGAGCAGGATGGTGAAGCATTCTTGAAGGCACTTAGGCGGGACATTTAGGCAGGAGAGGAAACCTGGAAACAGAAGAGTTGTCTCCAAAAATACCCAGTAGGGAAGCAGGTTGTCATGTGGGCCATAAATGGGATCTGTCCTGGTAACCAAGCATCGCTTATGTGTCCATTTTTAAATGACATGTCGCAACCCTTCCATTCCTACTTTACAGGGAACAGCCAAGGCTCGGGTTAAACCACATAGCCTGCAAGTGGAGAAGAGGAACTTGAACCCAGGTCCGACTTCCGCGCCACAGCGGGTTGCCTCTTGGTGCTGACAGGAAGTCACAGCTTGGGTCTGAGTCCTGATCCCTGGAGATTTTTTGGCTATGTTACCTTGGATGAGTCACTTCTCCCCCCTCCTCTGTTTCCTCCTTATCAAATGGGAATAATAAGGCCAGCCATGGTGCTGAGAGAGTGGATTTGGGAGTACTTAGCATGTCCCAAAGCACAGAACACACTCCCAGCCTCATGATTATGTACTTATGTAACTGGTCATTGCCCATCTTGAGAGTGAATGAATTGGGGAGAGGGCCGTCCACTAGGCTGGGAAGTGTCTGAGGGACCCCTTTGGGCTGGAGAAGGATGGCCACAGGAGGGAGGAAGGATCACCTTATCCTGCAGTGATTGTGTCATTGGGAATGGAGCCAGACTCTTGTTTTTTCCTGGTGGGGCCAACTTGTCTGAACATCTGAGGACTGAGCCATTTGCATGTGTGCCCTTCGTCAAAGCAGTGTTTCCCAAAGTGTAGCCCGAGAACCATCTCCCTGGGAGCCACCTGGGCATGCTTTGAATTGCAGATGCCTAGGCCTGAGCCTGCACCTCCAGAGTCAGAAGCATGGAGGTCGCGGCCTGGGCACCTGCATTTCTAACAAATGCCTCAAGTGATTCTGATGCCATTCAAAGTTTGAGATCCACTGTTCTGAGATAATAACAGAATGGTTTCTCTAACCCCTGAAGCCCTGACTTCCTCTCCTAGGGAAGGGGTCCAGTGGAGAGGCCAGGACAGAGAAAGCAGATTTCCTTCTTTTTCCAAGGACTCTGTCTTCCAGAGGCAATATGTCAGAAGGGGTAAGTGTGCCATCCTCCAAGGCGCTCCTCCACCCAGCACCCTTCTCTTCCCTCTCCCTCCCGCCTTACTTCTCTATCACCTGCTCTGCCCAGGATTATAGGCACACACTCCTCTCACCTCTCTGTGGGTCCTGACCTCACAAAACGAGAAGGCTGAACAGTGATCTTGGGCAAGAGCACGAGTTGAAGGTGTGAGCAGGTCATTTCCATGGCTGGCTGGGGCTGACAGCGGGGATGTTCCTGTTTTCCCTTTCTCTGCCCAGGTGGGCACGTTCCGCATGGTCCCTGAAGAGGAGCAGGAACTCCGTGCCCAGCTGGAGCAGCTCACAACCAAGGACCACGGACCCGTCTTTGGTCCGTGCACCCAGCTGCCCCGCCACACCTTGCAGAAGGTGAGGTGGCTGACAGTGCCGGGAGGGGCAACCTAGGGGGCAACATAAGGGGACCGTGATCTCGTCCTCTCTCCTGCGAAAAAGGTCCAGCCCCAGCACTCCAGATCGTCCTAGACCTGATAGACTGGCCTGTTCTAGGGTCCTTCCTGGTGGCAGCAACTGGGTTGACCAGACACCCAGCCAGCCCAACTCAAGACTACAGCCCAGAGCCTCTGAATGGGGGTCCTCTAAACTAGACTCAGTGTGAGGAGCATGGGTTTGGAAATGGCCCTGGGGAGCAAGGATCCAGCTGCTGCCCCTGCTAGACGGGCAAGGGGCCTGAGTTCCAGTTTCAGTTTGCTGTGTGATCTTGAGCAGATGGCTTTCCATTTCTGGGTCTTGCCCTCTGCACCTGTGAAAGACAGTTGGTGAACTAGCTCAGGGATGATCAGACTGTGCTCTGTGGAGGCTGACAGAGCTGCTGGGGAGGGTGGGAAGTGGCTGAGCTAAGCCTGGGCTCCCAGCTTCCATCTCGGCTTCCTTGGGCATCTCACAGGAAAGGTGCTATTAGCTCCTTCACACTTGACTCCCCCTCCTTTCCCTTCGCTCCTCAAGCTGTCCTAGGAGACAAGTGTCTGAGGCCAGCAGAGGGAGGAAAGTGAGGCTCTGGGCAGGAGGCAGGCTGCCATGTGCCAGAGAGCTGTTTTTGAAAAAGTTGGAACGAAGCTTGGGAGGCAGCAGGGAGACTCAATGGAAAGAGGAGTTTCAGCTCCGCTCCTTTCTCTCCGGGTGACCTTGAGCGAGAATATCTTCACCTTGTTGAGCCTCAGTCTGCTCCTCTGAGAGATGGGGATAAGAACACCAACCATGTGGACTGTGCAAAGATGTAAAAACACAATGCCTTTAAAGGACTTAGCAGGTTGCTAGGGAAAGGCTCAGTAAGCATAGGCTGTCATTATTAGAAACATTTAGACTGTTGGCCACATTCTGCAAATATCCAGGATGAACAATTTGAATCCTCTCCACACAGAACAATCTCAGGTGCTGTCCCTGGGGCAGAAGAGAGAGGGCGCTGCTGCAGAGCCTGGGCCCCTTGGGCTGGTCTGGCTCTGGGAGGAGACTCATCACCTGTGTGTCCTGCCCCTCACCCGCACCTAAGCCTAACCTTATGCACACCCCACCCTGTTCCAGGCCAAGGATGAGCTGAACGAGAGAGAGGAGACCCGGGAGGAGGCGGTGCGCGAGCTGCAGGAGATGGTGCAGGAGCAGGCCGCCTCCGGGGAGGAGCTGGCTGTGGCCGTGGCGGAGAGGGTGCAGGACAAGGACAGCGGCTTCTTCCTGCGCTTCATCCGTGCGCGGAAGTTCAACGTGGCCCGTGCCTATGAGCTGCTCAGAGGTGAGGCCCGCGCTGGAGTGCCGGCCCTAGTAGGGCGGGGGGCCGTGAGGATGGTGTCCACTCTCCCAGGCACTGAAGAGGCCGCTTCCATACTGTGGGCAAGTCAATTTCCTCAAGCCTTCATATACTTACCTGTAAAATGGGTTTGCTCCGGTAATGAACTAATGATTGAATGAATGGATTGTGTCAGGACCAGATTCCGAGAGGTCTAAGTCCTCTTAACTCTCTCCCAGTCTTGGGATTCACTGAATAAAACTTCGGTACTCCCCATTTGGGCGGCGAGGGGAGGAGCTTCCCTTCCTTATCCCTGGAGTCCCTCACCCTGAGAACCAGGCCCTGGCCCTGGAATGCTGCAGGAAGCTGGACAGTGCCTCGCTCAGGGCGGTTAGCTCACGTGCACTGGAACGGAAGATGCTGCCAGGCCTGGGAATGCAGGCTGGATGAAGACAGGATCCCTCAAGAAATCAAGTCTTGGGCACTGGGGGAGGGAAACAGGGTCTGCACAGGCCATCTGCAGGCTAATGATCTTCCTTTTCTTCCTTCTTCCTTCTCCAAACGGTAATTCAGGGCCATGCTGTGCCGACCACTGCTATAGGCCAAGGGATGCGGTGGAGAACGGAACAGACAAGAGTTCCTTGCCCTGGTGGAGCCTATATTCTAATGGTGGAAATAATACATTCAATAAATGAAGTAAAATTTTAGATAAAGTGGCCAGGGAAGTTCTAGTCCAAAGATATATATATATATATATATATATATATATATTTTTTTTTTTTTGAGTTGGAGTCTTGCTCTGTCACCAGGCTGGAGTGCAGTGGTGTGATCTTGGCTCACTGCAAGCTCCGCCTCCCGGGTGTTCAAGGGATTCTTCTGCCACAGCCTCCTGAGTAGCTGGGACTACAGGCGTCCACCACCATGCCCAGCTAATTTTTTGTATGTTTGTATTTTAGTAGAGACGGGGTTTCACCGTGTTGGGCAGGATGGTCTCCATGTCTTGACCTCATGATCCACCCACCTTGGCCTCCCAAAGTGCTGGGATTACTGGCACGAGCCACCACGCCTGGCCACAAAGGGAATTTTTGAAGAAAACCGCAGAGGAAATGAGATATCTGCGGGGAAGAGCAGCCTGGGCAGAGGGAACAGCAAAGACAAAGGCTGGGAGGTGGGAGGTTCCTGGAGTTTTCCGGAGCAGTGAGAAAGTTGGTGTGGTCTCTTGGCAGAGGTTCCTAGGTCCTCTAGGGGCTCCAGTTTGGTGCTGCAGGCCACAGAGGCAGGAAACTGTGATGGGTACAGATGGCGTTTCTGGACAGTACCGATGCTGCTGGAATCAGGAAGGGCTCTGTGTCCTGCCTGGGGTTGGGATTTTACTTGGGAACTCCTCCCCAGCCCTGCACACACCTCACCCCTCAGCTTACCCTGTGCCCAGCTGAAAAATCTGTGCCTTGTCCCCATGGGAAAGAAAATAACAAGTAATGATTCTCCTCATACGTGGGACTACATCTCATGTTTGCACAAGCTTATGATGATATTTACACCTTGAATCTCATTTGATTGCCTCAACAAATTAGTGAGATAGGCCACTATCTAGAATAGATAGGCCAATATTGAGATTCCATTTTTTGGAGAGGAAACATGGGACTCTGATAGGGTTGAGTAGCCTGTTCTGTCTTGCATAGGACTTATGCGGAAGAGCCAGGCAGGAGGCCAGGTCTCTGATGCCCACTAGGTGGGATGGGGTAGGGATGGGAGGGCTCCCTGAAGGGGTTCTTCTGCTCCCTCCACCAGGCTATGTGAATTTCCGGCTGCAGTACCCCGAGCTCTTTGACAGTCTGTCCCCAGAGGCCGTCCGCTGCACCATTGAAGCTGGCTACCCTGGTGTCCTGTCTAGTCGGGACAGGTATGGCCGAGTGGTCATGCTCTTCAACATTGAGAACTGGCAGAGTCAAGAAATCACCTTTGACGAGGTTAGTGGGGGCTCGCCCGGCTCCCACCCTGCAGGCTGGGTTCCCTCTCTCAACCCTGGTCTCTACCGGGCCCTCATTCCTGGTTCCCCAGGAGGCAAATTTGGTAGAGGAGAAAGGCGTGGGCAGCCACCTGCCGACAAGCCCTTTCCGGGCAGGCAGAGAATTCTCAGGGTGTGCCAGGGCAGCTGGAAAACCCAGTAGCTTTGCAGGTGGGGCTTGATGGTCAATCACATGTGGCTGTTCCTGGGTATCCCTGCCAAGTGTCTAGCGGGGTCACAGCTGTGCACCATGGGCTTAATGCTAAAAGCTGAGAGCAACAGAGAGACCAGGGATTCGTACACTGCGGGCTGGAAGAGATTCCGGAAAGCAAGGGTTGCAATCTACTTAGGAGCCCCAATTCTTTGTGCTTATATATACTCATTTTTGCTTGTCTGAACCATTAAGAGGGCTGCCCCAAGTGGGGGAATTAGGGTTTGTCTTGGGAGAACTTAGGCATGTGCCACTGAGCCTGAAAAAGATTCCTTTAATTAAAAAAAAATTGGTACAAACTAATTTATTTATTTTTGAGACAGAGTCTCACTCTGGTCACCCAGGCTGGAGGGCAGTGGTGTGATCTTGGCTCACTGCAATCTCTGCCTCCTGGGTTCAAGTGGCTCTTGTGCCTCAGCCTCCCAAGTAGCTGGGATTACAGGTGTATGCCACCATGCCCAGCTAATGTTTGTATTTTTAATAGAGACAGGGTTTCATCATGTTGGCCAGGTTGGTCTTGAACTCCTGACCTCAAGTGATCTGCCCACCTCAGCCTCCCCAAGTGCTGGGATTACAGGTGCTGGGGTTTTTAAAGTATGCCATCATACTACCTGTAAGTAGAGGAGATAGTTTTTCTTCTCCCCTTTCACATCTTGTGTCCTGATTTTTTTTAAACAAATTGATTGCGTTGGTTAGTACTTTCAACATAGAGTTGAAATAGAGTTAGTACTTTCAACATAGAGTTAAATGGTGGCAGAGATGGAGAAATCCTTATCTAATTAGTGAGGATGCCTCTAGTGTTTTCCTATTAAATAAGACACTGGCTGTAGGACTGAAGTGCACACCTGCGTATCTGTGTTCATTAAGGAAGAGACTTAAAATATATATTTTTTCTTATTACATGAGTGATATCTACTCATTTTAGAAAATATAAATAGCGTGGCTCACGCCTGTAATGACAGCACTTTGGGAGGCTGAGGCAGGTGGATCACCTGAGGTCAGGAGTTCGAGACCAGCCTGGCCAACATGGTGAAACTCCGTATCTACTAAAAATACCAAAGTTAGCCTGGTGTGTTGGCAAGCGCCTGTAATTCTGAGCTACTTCAGGAGGCTGAGGCAGGAGAATTGCCTGAACCCAGGAGGTGGAGGTTGCAGTGAGCCGAGATCGCACCACTGCACTCTAGCCTGGGTGAAAGAATGAGACTCCATCTCAAAAAAAAAAAAAAAAAATTGGGCTGGGCACGGTGGCTCACGCCTGTAATCCCAGCACTTTGGGAGGCCTAGGCGGGTGGATCACGAGGTCAAGAGATCGAGACCATCCTGGTCAACATGGTGAAACCCCGTCTCTACTAAAAATACAAAAATTAGCTGGGCACAGTGGTGCATGCCTGTAATCCCAGCTACTCAGGAGGCTGAGGCAGGAGAATTGCTTGAACCCAGGAGGCGGAGGTTGCGGTGAGCCGAGATCGCGCATTGTACTCCAGCCTTGGTAACAAGAGGGAAATTCCGTCTCAAAAAAAAAAAATTACAAACAAATTTAAAATAATTTGCAATTCTACTACCCAGGGAGCTCTACTATTGATATCCTTCCAATCTTTTTATACATGTGTGCACATGCACCTACACATACACACATGCACACACACTCAGCTCTTGTTGCCCAGGCTGGAGTACAATGGTGTGATCTCGGCTCACTGCAACCTTTGCCTCCCAGATTCAAGTGATTCTCTTGCCTTAACCTCCCAAAGTAGCTCGGATTACAGGAGCCAACCACCATGCCCAGCTAATTTTTTGTATTTTTAGTTGAGATGGTATTTTGCCATGTTGGGCAGGCTGGTCTTAAACTCCTGTCCTCACGTGATCCACCCACCTTGGCCTCCCAAAGTGCTGGGATTACAGACATGAGCCACTGCACCTGGCCCATACATTTTTCTTATAGTAATGGGATTATATTCTGTAATAATATGTCATGCACATTTTCCTATTAATCTTCTATATTGTTTCTAATTGTTCCAGAGTATTCCATGGCACAAATGTGCCATAATTTCACCAGTTCCCACTGATGGATTTTTAGGTTAGCTCCAATGTTCCCATAATTCTAAGAGCACTAGGATAAGCCTCTGGCTTCTCACCATGGATGTGACATTCAAGCTTGTTTTCTTGGATTTCTAACCAAGCTTGATTTCTAACCATGGATGTGACACTGAAGCTTGTTTTCTCGATACATTCCCAGAAGTGGAATGTCCAAGATCAAAGCCAGCAGCAAATTACCCCAGTGAAGAATGTGCCCGATAGCTCTCCCCTCAGGACCTCGAGCCTTAATTATCGTCGTGGGTTAGGTCTTACGGCCTGTTCGCTGTGTGCCCAAGATCTTGCAGGCATATTGCTTCATCCTGGAGAAGCTGCTGGAGAATGAGGAAACTCAAATTAATGGCTTCTGCATCATCGAGAACTTCAAGGGCTTCACCATGCAGCAGGCCGCCAGTCTCCGGACTTCGGATCTCAGGAAGATGGTGGACATGCTCCAGGTGAGGCCTGAGCCCTGTCACACAGGAGCTTCCTGCAGCTGGGGAGGCTGAGAGACTGGGCCTGCTTTCATGGTGCTCACAGGGATCTGAAAAATTGGACCACCTTGTGCCACAAAGAGCAGGGACAGCCACAATCCCAACCACAAGCACTTGTGTAGTGATTGACAATTTGCCAAGTATTCACTTTCATTTTTTCTTTTCTTTTCTTTTTTTTGAGATGGAGTTTCGCTGTTGTTACCCAGACTGGAGTGCAATGGCACGATCTTGGCTCACTGCAACCTCCGCCTCCTGGGTTCAAGCAATTCTCCTGCCTCAGCCTCCCGAGTAGCTGGGACTACAGGCGCGCACCACCATGCCTAGCTAATTTTTGTATTTTTAGTAGAGACGGGGTCACCTTGTTGACCAGGATGGTCTTGATCTCTTGACCTCATGATCCACTTGCCTCTGCCTCCCAAAGTGCTGAGCCACTGCGCCCGGCCTACTTTCATTTTTTCATTGACTCCTTGAGAGCATTCTCTCCCTCCTTCCCTGCTTCATTTTCCATACCTGGAAACTAAGGCTCAGAGATTTCAGTGACATCTCAAGGTCACACAGCAATGAAGTGGCAGAGGCCAGACTTGAAGGAGTACCTTTGACCTGGAATCCCATGTTGTCTGTCCACATAGAGTTAAATGATGTCAGAGAAGGTGAAATCCTTATCTAATTCCTGATCTTAGTGAGGATACTGCTAGTGTTTTCCCACTAAATGAGACACTGGCTCTAGGACAGAAGGGTGCACCTGCGTATCTGTGAGTGCATCCTGCCTCTCTTTGAATGTGGATTCAGCCCGAGAAAGAAGTATGAGTAACCCCCTGATAACTCACTCCTATATATGCTGACATGTCAGGAGTTCTTAGAGCCGACTTGGATCTGCTGTATGTGTATTTGGGAAAGGAGGGGTGGGAGGGAAGGTCATGGGAGGGGCTGACGGACAGTGAGGCACAGTAATAGTGGTTCTGTGGTTTGTCATCGTTTGCAGTCCATTTGGCAGGCAAGTGGGTTGGAGAAAACTCACCAAAAGGCCAAGCGAGGCTACTTTCATTTCTTTACCTAATTCCTGGTTTTACTTGCATTGGCAGTGAGAGGATTGGGTTGTATGAGTCTTGGGGTTTCCTCCCTGCAGTTTGGGGCCACAGTGAAGCCAGGGATCCCTAGTGGCTGGCCTGGAAATAGGACCTTCGGTGGGCCCTTCTCCAGGGCAGCCCTGTGACACTGGAGCAGTCTGTCCTATGCCATGCAGAGAGGCAGCAGGGAAGGAGTGGGAGCCTCTGAACTCATTGGGGCCACGGGGCATGGGGGGTCTCTGTCACTGCAGGATTCCTTCCCAGCCCGGTTCAAAGCTGTCCACTTCATCCACCAGCCGTGGTACTTCACCACCACTTACAACGTGGTCAAACCCTTCTTGAAGAGCAAGCTGCTTGAGAGGGTGAGTCCATGGGTGGCCCAGACAATGAGACGAGAGGGCCAAGGGTGGGGCCTCACCTAAGCCCTCGTCACACTCTACCGTGATCCTGAGCTATATGGATCCCACCGACAACCAGCATGGAGACCTGCGGGGAGGGGTGTCGCTAGGCAGCGACTACACATGGTGGGGCTTGGTCCTCCTGTCCCTTCCACCCTCAGCTCTCATTCTCAGGGCACCTCGTCTGGCTCAGCTCTGCCTCTCTTGTTTCCCTGCAGGTCTTTGTCCACGGGGAAGACCTCTCTGGTTTCTACCAGGAGATCGATGAGAACATCCTGCCGTCTGACTTCGGGGGCACGCTGCCCAAGTATGACGGCAAGGCTGTTGCTGAGCAGCTCTTTGGCCCCCGGGCCCAAGCTGAGAACACAGCCTTCTGAGGACATCTTCTGCCAGCTGAACTGTAGTTAGCATCCCTGGGCCTCTGAGCTGTCCTGGACCCAAGGCTAAGAAAGGACTGCTTGAGATGACTGTGGTCCCTCTGGAGCTCCCTAAGCCTGAGTGAGCTCAGGGGAAACCCTTGAACAAGAAGTACTGGGGGTAGTCATATTTCCACTCGTCCTTGAAACCTTAAGACAGTAATTTTTGTGCGAGGTTGTATTTCAAAGACTCTAGTTTTCTCAATCATTTCCTTTGTAATAGAGTTTTGCGATTTAGGGTCTGAAAGCAGGTAGGGAGCCTGGGTTAAAATATTCCCCTACTCCCCCCAAAAATGCAATAAAAGAAGATAAAAGAGGGAGGAAATACGTTCAAGTGATTTGACAAACACAGGCATCTTGGTGGCCTCCAGGCAGGCAGGGGGTTTTCCATGGAGAATTCCAGGTAGAAGAGGCATAGAGGCAGCTTCATTCAGGTGCAGTGTGACATGTGTGGGGTGGGCCGGAACTTGGACCTCTTTCCAGGGTGGCAGTCATGCTTCCTCCATCTGTCTGGGAGAGGGGGTTTCTCCACTAAAAGCTGTCTCCGGGCTGGGCGGGTGGCTCAAGCCTGTAATCCCAGCACTTTGGGAGGCCGAGGCGGGTGGATCATGAGGTCAAGAGATCGAGACCATTCTGGTCAACATGGTGAAACCCCGTCTCTACTAAAAATACAAAAAATTAGCTGGGCACGGTGGCGCGTGCCTGTAATCCCAGCTACTCAGGAGGCTGAGGCAGGAGAATTGCCTGAACCCAGGAGGCGGAGGTTGTGGTGAGCTGAGATCGCGCCATTGCACTCCAGCCTGGGTAACAAGAGCAAAAACTCCGTCTCAAAAAAAAAAAAAAAAAAAGCTGTCTCCTCCAGTCCCCTTGCCTGGATGAAGGGTTTTACTTAGATTTATAAATCTAAGTAAAAGGTGGCGTCTTCTCTGAGCACGCACTCGGTCCTCAAGAATTAAAGCTCTTTTTTGTCTTCACTCTCAGGCACTTCATAGTGATGAACTTACACTTTCCAAATCTACATTTTTTTTTTTTTTTTGAGACAGGGTCTCACTTGTCGCCCAGGCTGGAGTGCAGTGGTGCCATCATAGTTTACTGCAACCTCAAACTCCTGGGCTCAAGCAAGCCTCTTGCCTCAGCCCCTCTGAGTAGCTGGGACTACGGGCACATGCACTGCACCCAACTAATCGTTTACCTTTCTTTCTTTCTTTCTTTCCTTTCTTCTTTCTTTCTTTCTTTCTTTCTTTCTTTCTTTCTTTCTTTCTTTCTTTCTTTCTTTCTCTTTTTCTTTCTTTCTTCTTTCTTTTCTTCTCTTTCTTTCTTTCTCTTTCTTTCTTCTTTCTTTACTTTCTTTCTTTCTTTTACTTACTTTCTTTTTTTTTTTGTAGAGATGAGGGTCTGGCTCTGTTGCCAAGTGTGGTCTCCCACTCCTGGCTTCAAGTCATCCTTCCCACCTCGGCCTCTCAATGTGCTGGGATTATAGGTGTGAGCCATCATGCTTGGCCCAAATTTGCATATTTTGACAAATATAAATGCTTTCCTTCTATGGAGTTGGCTTTCTTCAAGTGCTCAGTAATTTTCAAGTGTGCGCTCATGGAGGTGAGAATCCGTTAGATGCCCTGTTTGCTGAGGATGCTGGTCCCTCTTGGGAAAGTGCTGGCTTCTTCTGGACATGGGTCTCCTAAGCATTGGCAGATACTGTTTCCAAGATGCTACACTCATTTTGCCACATAGAAACAGACATTGGCTGGCTAGTGGCAGGAGGTGAGGCCTTGTTGTTCCCACCAAGGTGTCCCAGTCAATCATCCCAAGACTTGTCTGCTCTTGCCTGTAGGGTTACCCCCTTCTTTGTGGGTGTGAAGCACCCTTAGTGCTGCACCTACCTTTTGGGGCAGGATATTCCAACTGTTTTCTGACTTTGGATTCAACCCAGTCCTACTATACCTTTGAGAATTTATCTGATCCGTGAGAGTGTGTATATATACGTGTGTGTGTGTGTGTGTGTGTACATTTATTTCTTATATACTTTCTTTCACTCTTAGGGTTTGTAGTGTATGTTCATTCCCCAAGAAAATTCCTTCTTTATAACATTCACAGTCAACAATCTGGGGTCATAAAATCCATGAAAATGAAAATGGTGTTTACACAGGACTCCTAGGCTGGAGGAGGAATCACAGCAAATTATTATGGGCACAAGGGTAGGAGATCAACCAGTGAGGAGTTTGTCCCCAAAGCTGAGGCTTCCTTTTTTGCAAATCAAATCTCACGTGGAACCTTGGCATTTAAACCTAAAAAGGACCAGGCGTGTGGCTTAGGCCTATAATCTCAGTACTCTGAGAGGCTGAGGCAGGAGGATTGCTTGAACTTGGGAGTTTGAGATAAACCTAGGCAACATGGTGAAACCCATCTCTACTAAAAATATACAAATTAGTTGGGTATGGTGATGCATGCCTATAGTCCCCACAACTCAGGAGGCTGTGGTGGGACGATCACCTGGGCCCAGGAGATGGAGGCTGCAGTGAGCTATGGTCGTGTCACTGCACTCCAGCCTGTACAACAGAGAGAAACCCCGTATCAACAAAACAAAACAACACCAATCTAAAAAGAGTGAAGCTGCCCTGGCAGAAGGGGCCCCATCCTGAGAGATCGCTCAAGAGCATCTGGAGCTAGGAAGGTATTTCAAGCATGAGAACATGGGTAACTGTCAATGGTGCTTTGGGGTCAAGTGAGAAAGGAAGAGAGACTAGTGTTTGCCAAGGTGGAGAGCACTAGTGGCCCAAGTGGAGGTGTTGATGGAGAGGGGTGGGGATGAGGCTAAGCTCAGTAATTGAAAGGAATGGGTATTTTTGGCCAGGCACAGTGGCTCATGCCCATAATCCCAGCACTTTGGGAGGCCGAGGTGCGTGGGTCACTTGAGGTCAGGATTTGGGACCAGCTTGGCCAAACATGGTGAAACCCTGTCTCTACTAAGAATATAAAAATTAACCAGGCGTGATGGCAGGGACCTGTAATCCCAGCTGCTTGGGAGGCTGAGGCAGGAGAATCACTTGAAACCAGGAGGTGAAGGCTGCAGGGAGCTGAGGTTGTGCCACTGCACTCCAGCCTGGGTGACAAAGTGAGACTCCATCTCAAAAAAGAAGGAAAGAAAAAAAAAAGAATGGGTAGTTTTTACATTTTCTTTCTTTCTTTTTTTTTTTGAGATGGAGTTTCGCTCTTGTTACCCAGGCTGGAGTGCAATGGTGCGATCTTTGCTCACCGCAACCTCCGCCTCCGGGTTCAGGCAATTCTCCTGCCTTAACCTCCTGAGTAACTGGGATTACAGGCACGCGCCACCATGCCCAGCTAATGTTTTTTATTTTTAGTAGTTTCACCATGTTGACCAAGTTGGTCGCGATCTCTCGACCTCGTGATCCACTCGCCTTGGCCTCCCAAAGTGCTGGGATTACAGATATTTTTTACATTTTCATGATATACTTGTAATTGCTCCTCAGGACTTGGGTCCCAAATCTGAGGGAAATACCGGTTGATCCCTGTCCACTGATCCCATCATCCCCGAGCCCGGAGCTACCAGGCACCCTCCTAGACACAGCCCAGGTCTGCTCTGAATTTGTGGCAGCTCAGAACATATCAGTGAGATCAGGCACATCCTGACCAGAAGACTCTTGCGGCAGCCTTGGCTCCTACTCAAACCTGCATGGGATGTTGGGATCGTCCCTAAGGTCAGCAGGGCTGGGGCCTTAGCTCAGGAGCCCTGGCTGATAAGAAGACCGAGCTTTCTGAGGAAGAAGTCATCAGAAACTCACTGAACCCCGTGAGCCAGCTCTGACTGTGCACTTGCGCCGCCCCCTACTGGCTGGGCCCTGGCACTGCCCTTCCAGGGACAAGCTGGGCAAGAGGGTTATAGCTGGGTGGGCTGGGTCAGACCTTGCCTGAGAAGGTAGTGATGCTTTTGGGGGGAAAAGTGTCTGAAGATTGTGAATGGCAAAACCTGACGTGCTCAGCCTCACAAAAATCCCGGCTGCCTATGTGTGTGATTCCTACAACGGTCCCCACATTATTGAAGAGAGACAATAAAATACTCTTTTGAAGGACACCAGCCATGGGAAGGAGAACAAAAAAAGAATTTCATAACAACCATTTGGTTCCCATAACAACTTCCTTTCTGGGGATATCTGGGGTGAGGCAGGGATTCTGTCGCATAAAAGTATGGGAGTTGGAAGGTTGCAGTGATGCATTTCTGCCATGCAAATGTGGACGTTGGGAGAATGGAGGCAATTCATCAAGCTGTGGGTGGAGGTCTCAGGAAGGAGACAGGTCCCAGCTTCAGAGAGCCTCTCAATGAAATTGGCCATGTCTTGGGTTTACCCAGGGGAAAGTGGAGGAGGGTAGTGCTGCCTGGAGGCCTGGCAAAGCCTAACTGGAAGAGGTGTACCTTTCTCTTAACTCAAACTAGCAGGGAAAGAGGTGAAGCATCACCTAACAGGTGAAGTGGAACACCTCTGATCCCACTTTTTTTTTTCTTTTTGTGAGACTAAGTCTAACTCTGTCACCCAGGCTGGAGTGCAGCAGCGTGATCTCGGCTCACTGCAATCTCTGCCTCCTGGGTTCGAGTGATTCTCCTGCCTTAGCCTCCCAAGTAGCTGGCATTACAGGCGCCTGCCCCTACACCTGGCCAATTTTTATATTTTTAGTAGAAAGGGGGTTTCACCATGTTGGCCAGGCTGGTGTTGAACTCCTGACCTCAGGTGATTTGCCTATGCCAGCCTCCCAAAGTGCTGGGATTACAAGTGTGAGCCACTGCACCTGGCCTCTGATCTCACTTTCTGTTGGAAGCTTGGCTCTCAAGTTTAGGAAACTCAGAAGTGTCAGATCTGGAAACTTGTGGGATCTCCTGGAGCCTCACTACTCAAAGTGTGGTCCAAGGAGGGCTGGACTCTCCCCACGGGGAGCTCTAAGGCCACGTCTCAGTCATGCTGCATCAGAATCTGCTTTAACAAGACCTCCAGGGGTGTGCACATTAAACAACCAATCAGGCCAGGCACAGTGGCTCATGCCTGTAATCCCAACACTTTGGGAGGCTGAGGAGGGATGACTGCTTGAGGCCAGGAGTTTGAGACCAGCCTGGACAACACAGCAAGACTCTGTTTCTATATACACAAAATCAACCAAATGCAGTGGCGTGAGCCTATAGTTTTAGCTACTAGAGAGGGTGAGGCAGGAGGATCTTTTTTTGAGATGGAGTTTCACTCTTGTTGCCCAGGCTGGAGTGCAGTGGCGCAATCTTGGCTCACTGCAACCTCCACCTCCTGGGTTCAAGTGATTCTCATGCTTCAGTCTTCTGAGTAGCTGGGATTACAGGCATGTGCCACCATACCTGGCTAATTTTTTTGTGTTTTTAGTAGACCTGAGGTTTCTCCATGTTGGTCAGGCTGGTCTTGAACTCCCAACCTCGGTCTCCCAAAGTGCTGGGATTACAGGTGTGAACCACTGCACCTGGCCTTAGGAGGATCTCTTGAGTCTGGGAGTTTGAGGTTGCCTGAGCCATGATCATACTACTGCTCTCATTAATATGGGCAACAGAGTGAGACCCTGTCAGAGAGAGAGAGAGAGAGAGAGAGAGAGAGAGAGAGAGAGAGAGAGAGAGAGAGAGACAGACAGTCAGTGCTTACAAAACAATGGCTATCTACCTCCCAGCAGGTGGCTCAAATGTGCATTGCTTAAACCCTGTATGTTGACATATGGAGGTTAAGATACGGAGGAACTCACTCTAGTAAGGATTCATATCTATGGATTTAAAGGCAAACTTTGCATGTGAGCAGAGAACAGAGAAGAAGGCTGCAGGAGCCCTTGGGAAGACCACAGCTGAGAGGCTAATGCCCCAGAATAAGCAAGTTCCGCTCCCGCAAGTCGCCTTGCCAGTAGGCAGGACATGTAGTACACCTGGATTTCCCAAGGTGACCACATATGAAGGAAAAGGATCAGGGTTTGATGGTGCACACACATGGCTCGTCAGCACTTCTGAGCCCAGAAATGTTTTTGCAAAGTATAACCAGGCTGGGCTCTGCTTTCCTTGCAGCCTATCAGATGCCCTGGTGTGGAGCTGGACCACGTTGAATACTTTGCTTGTAGTTTCTACCTTGGAGATGATGTATGAGTGGGAACCAAACAGGTAAAGCCAAAATCACTGCCCAAAGTGACATGGGTACTTTGAAAAATATCATCTGAACCTCTCACTTATCCTGAGGCAGGCATTCTTAGTATAATTATTCCCACTGGAAAATAAATAAATAACAACCTGAGGTTATGTCCTGCTAGAAATGGCAAGGATGGGACCCTGGCCCAGCAACTCTGGCTCCAAATCTCTTTGGCTCTGTTACTACTCACCCTTTGTCTCCAACGTTTGTTTTATTTATTTCTGGGGGCGGGAGAGGTACAGGCAGAGAAGGGAGGAGAAACAATGAAATGAGAATTTCATGTATTTCCAGGTCAATTTCACCAACTATCATCAATGAGGAGGCAATGACTTTAAGAGGAAACCAGTCTTCAGTAGAGATGCTGGGATAAATATGGTAGATAGCATGAATCAAAAGGAAGGTGTGGGTAGCACACAGCCACATGGAGAGAGGTGTTTAATTTGTCCTCTTTGGGAAGGGGTTCGCCAGTTCAAAGCCAAATTGCCTGTCATGTCTTTCAACCACTCAGATATATGGTAGCACTTTTACGTCCTCCCTCTAAAGATACCCAACAGAGAAGTGAGGAGGGGAGGCTGCCATATAAAGGACCATCCAGTTAGGTGTTTAATCCTCACCATGGGAAAGTACTCCCTACAGGACTAGAGCAGAGAAGCCTGTTAATGAAAGGCATAATAAACAAATAGCATGACTAGGGCAGTAAGTGAGGGGTCAGTGAACACAAATGCTGTGGGCTGCCTCACGAGAGGGCAGCTGTGTGCTACTGGTCCTACCTGATCACATTAGCATGCGGCTGGCACTGACCTGCCTCATGCCCCGGACCTGAAATCTCTTCCATGTAGTCTTTTCATAGGTGGTGTTCTTTGCAAGTTGGTTTTCTTGGGCCAAAATAGTTTGGTTATTTTGTGGGGGATAGGAATCGAGGGGAAGCTTGCTTACCAGAGAGGTATGAATTTTGAAATTTGGCATTGGCGATTTCTAGGTCTTGTTAATGCACAACTTCTAAAGGTAACACTCCTGACCCTGCGTAACTTGACAAAGGTTTTGTGTGGCCAAGGAGGGAAGGGAGCTGTAAGCCTAAGTCTCTTGGGGGTGGTACAACCTTCCCGGCTGAGCCAGTGCCTGCTCCTGGGAGACCCTTAGCTTGGGTTCAGACAGATTCAAAGAAGAAAACACCACCACCACCCAACCAACCCAAGATAATCTTCACTTAGGAAATGTTCACCTAGTCTTTTCAAAGAACATTATTGGAAAAGCATACAAATCACACATGGCAAGCACCATTTATATCTTGCCTTGCCTTTCAATGTCTATATGGTTCACTTTATGAAGTTATTAAAACACAAGCTGGGCACGGTGGCTCACAACTGTAATCCCAACACTTTGGTAGGCCAAGGTGGGAGGATTGCTTCAACTCAAGTTTGAGACCAGCCTGGGCAACACAGCATAAAACTAAAAACTAAAAAATTAGCCAGGTACAGTGGTGATCCCCCATAGTTCCAGCTACTCGGGAGGCTGAGGCACGAGGGTTGCTTGAGCCCAGGAGACGAAGGCTGCAGTGAGCTTGTGATCACACCACTGCACTCCAGCCTGGGCCACAGAGCAAGACCCTGTCTCTAAAAAATAAAAAAGTAAAAAACAAATATTTCCCTGATTTTAGTTCTTGGCTTTCTTGCCTGGAGAAGACAGGATGGACTAACATCAACTGTGGTGCGAAAATGGTGTTTTGTGTATTTCCATTAATCTCAGCTTTGGTGAAGACACAGGAAGAATCCTATTAGATAGAAAACTGCCATTATACAGAGGATGCACAGCCACACCACATTTTTAGTCTTTATTTTTTAAGTAAAGAAATTCCACTGAATCAAATATAACAAAATTACAGCTTTTGTTTGTAATGATCTTCGTTCACCATCATACAATCATAGTAGAATCAAAGTAATGTGAGAACATAAAATGATCAAGGACATAATTTTTTAGTATAATTTCTTAATAAAGGTAAATATTCCCATATTTAGAAAAAATTGCATTGCTAGTTGCAAATCTTAAACACCTCAGTGCTGAGGGATCCTGTACTTCCCCCCAGAGATCCAGCAGCACAGAGGCTTTCAGAACACAAACCCAAAAAGAGACTATTTTCAGGGCAGCAGTTTAAGTTTCAGAAAACCCAAACAAAACAGAACAAAACAAAACAAAACAAAATCAGAATTAGGAATGTGAAAGTGATGGTTCTCAAAAATCAATCTGGAAGCAGATCTGCCAGCGTAAGAATGTGGTTGAACAGAGTCTAACCAGGAAAAGGAGAGTTGCAAACTCGCTCCCCTCCCCCCTCCCCCCAGCCCTGGCATCACTAAGGCAGCGGCAGCGGCAGAAGTCAGAAGCTCAGGTACAGTGAAGGTCTTCCTGAGGCAGTGGGAGAGACCCAGATCACCTGGAACTGGTGTGGAGAGGTGACAGGATTCTATGTGGACTTGTGCTTTAGGAAAACTGAAGAGGCCAAAATGAAAACCAGACGAAACCTAACTCCTACACCCAGGAACTCTGTCCACCCACATGAACAGCCTGAGAAAGAGTGGCTGGTGCTGGGACCACAGGGGTCAGCAACTCACCTAACTGCACAGCGTGGGTGATCTAGAAGGAGTCTGCCCATGGGGACAAAGGGCATTTCTGCAGGTGCTCTCAGTGGACTGTCCCCAACTTATGGCAACAGATTTCTTGGCTAATGGGGACGAAAAGCAAGAGAAGGTAGGATATAGATTTTATTACTAATTGACAGGAGTCTAGTTAAAAGCTGACAACTTCATGGAACTCAGAATGTTACACTTAATCCACCAGTTAGAAATTAACTTCAGTTTATTATTATTAGAGATGCATGAAGGCTCTACCCACACACATGCTAGGAAAAACAGTTCAGAAAACGTGGGCTCTGATTTCAAAAACGAACCTCAGTCTACTCCACAGCCTGCTTCCAAGGGCCACTGTAGGAGGATGCCTGCCTGGCTTGCAGCATCCGGGGGCAGCAGTAGCAGCAGAGATGGGAAGGAAGCAGGCTTGCCTTAGGTGGCATTCCAGCTCCCTCTGCCAGCAGGGGCCAGTTCCCCCTTCCTTAGTTTCAACTACAACTTGGCAAACGCAATTCTAGTTTAATCGGGGGTGGAGGGGAGGTGAGGGGGTTTACTTCCCTCTACTTAGATGATAACACACGTAGAAGAACCCCTTTCTGTCAATTGCTTGGCCTCTAAATGCCACAGGCAGGCTACTTTTCATGGCTTTTTGAAGCATCCAAGTAATCCAAAGTGGCTTTGAACTACAGAGTAAGGCCAACAAGGGTGAAAAGGGGCCAGAGCTGAGGTGTTTGGGTCAGTTCTGGATCACTCATATTGTTGAGGGAGGGGGTGGGGGGCATAAGATAACAAGGAGCCCACAGGCTACTTAACGAAATTCTCTGGTTTTGCTGTGGCTTTGCTTCAAATTTCCACAACAGAAGAATTTGAATTTGAATGCCACAATATTGTAATACCAGGGATTCTCTAGAGGGAAGTTAAGGTTTTCTGGGCAAAGGAAACAATTCCAGATGATACTGTGACAGAATGCTGCAGTGAAATGCTTCCTCATGACTCTCCTGTCCTGCCTGAAGGACAAAGACCTGTGAGTGACTTCAACTTGACGTGATGTTTCACTGATCTTTACTTCAGCTCTAAGTCAGAATCAATGCCACAGGCAAAGAAAAGCCTCTTACATCTCAGACATCTGCTTGCCTAGCAAACAAAAACAAGAACACATGTATTGTTTCCCTGGAGCTGGCAAAACAGATCTCAAGTCACACAGTCACAAAGAGAGCTCTCATTCAGATGCCGGGCATATAAGCTCAGCTACCCAGAAAGTTCAGCTTTAATGAAGACTGTGGTTTTAGAATGAAAGCCTGAGCAGGAAGGATTTCTGCCCTGGGAATGCTCAATGCTCTGCCTGAGTCACACTGGAGGATGGAGACAGGCTCCTCATTCCAGGGGCCAGCACCTGCTACAGTCACAAGACCACCCTCAGAACAGCAAGGATCTTATGACAATGGGGACTCTAAAGAGAAGCCAGTCAAAGACACAGGGTTTTGGACAAGATCAAGGGTCTTCACCAGAATACAGAAGCCCCCTCCTTCCAAGTCCCCTCAGCGTCAGCCGTGAGCCCTGACACAGTCGTTTCCACCTGCAAGGGCTGCAAAAGCCAAGCTCACGCAGATGTTCAGCAACGTTCAAGCAAACGACGTGTAGATAGATGAAGTGGTCTTAGACATGGTCCAAGAGGAGGGAACAGGCTCAGAGAAGTGAAGGGATTTGCCCACGATCCACAGTGAATTAGAGACAGTTAGGAAAAGAATCTAGGTATATTTCCACTCTTACGGTGACTCATAAGGTTCCCAGTAAGTGTAAAGCACTGCAGAGAGGTTAAAATACTGTAACAAACAGCTTTCTTTCTGCTTCCATTCTGCTCTGGAATCATTTGTGTAAACTCACAGCAGGAAAAGATAACCATTTTCTTCAAGCCTGTTAAGCTCACTTCTAACATAAATACAGTAAAGAAACCTGACACCATTTTTTTGAGTCACTTAATCCTAACTTGACTGGAATCAGTGTCTTCAAACTGCTGAGGAGACACGGAGTACCACAGGAGAGATGTGGGTACTTCTCTTCATTGGTTTTGAACACATTATTCCTGCAATGGAATTCTCCAGATGGATGCAATTTATAGCCTCAATTTGATTTTCAAATACAATACTCAAACACTCTTTACAAATTCAGCCTTGTTTTAGCCCAGATAGAACCTTAGTGGCAAGAGGGGCAATCATATAATCATCAGAAATGAATGATTTTGGGAAGAAAGGCAAGGACACCTGGAGGAAGGAAAAAAGATGACCTATCTGTAAACTGCCGCTCCCTCATTTATCAGCCAAGTTTGCATCTCTGTAAATTCAATGGCTCTGTGCTCTCATTCAGGGACAAACAAGAATTTTCTTGTAAGACAGCCACAGTCACATTCTCATTTCCATGCCTGAGAGCCTGGAGCTTGAACAAAGGGCTTCAGTTGATTTCATATGAGCCAAAATGGAATGTGAGTGCCATTCGGAGTCACACACTAAAAAGATTTCAGCTGGGACACTGGCTCCCACAGTTGTCGGGGAGCAAAATCCGGCTGTGTGGCAACAAAGGCTATGCTGCCAGCCCTGCCTGTCCTCCACGGGGGCCACCAGGGCCGCCGTGCAGACCAGACCCCAACCGGTTTGTGTGACAACAGGGCTGTCTTTTCTCCTCCCAAATTTCTGAATGGAGCTGACACCTGGGCCAGCCCCTGTTTTGTCCTATAGGCTAAGGGGTGTGGCCTCAGGCATATGAAAGGAGCCTCTCGCTCTTCTGGGGTGGTGATTCAATCCCAGAAAGTTATTGCTTGGTTGACCTATTCTCATAAAAAGTCGTGAGAAATGAAGGCAGTAGTAGCAGGGAAGATGACTATGAAATCTTCTAGATCACAGCTGTGGTTGGGTGAAGGGAAAAGTAACAGAGGAGAGGGACTAGCTTCCAAACTGAGGGGTAAAGTGCCCATCTGTGCTAAAAGAACACAAAAAGGAAATGTATCAGAAAAATAATACACTGGGGGGGAGGTCATAATGATAGAAATTAAGGAGTGTCAGGAATTACACCAGAGCAAAGTTGAGACCACAGAAATTCAATCTTCTGAGATAAGGGCTGGTTTGGATGTTACTTGGATGATCTGGTGATTGTCAGAGAAAACACCTTCTTCAGGTTACAGACACCACAGTCACAGTCACTTGGACCCATGCCCAAGCCACACCCACCTGTGGCCCAGAGGGTTGACATTCAGGTGCCCAGGTGGCTTCCTTGATCCCTGAAACATCCCTGCAGACCCACTATTTATATTCCAGTCTGTCCTGGACTCAAAGGAGATGAAGGAGGGAAAATCTCTTTTTAAAGTATCCACGCAATTTTACTCATAGTTCTGTTTAGTTCCAGATAGCAACTAATGATTTTTCAAAGTGCAGGGTTTTTAGATATTCAAGTACCACAGGATCAGAGAAAAGGTGTACTTGAAGCCTAGAGCTGCATTTTCACTTGAGAAGACACACTTTGGAAAGATCTATCCAACAGACTGCAAATATAGGCTGGTTTCAAAATAACACCCTCTTAGGTTGGAGATATCTTTCTCCAAACTCAGATCCAGCTTTTGAATTGGTTGGTATCAAAAGCCAAAATTAAAGGGACGTGGGTTTAAAAACTAAAATGACAATTGAGTGCTTAAAAAAAAAAACAAAAAAAACCTCAAAACATCTTTTTATCAAATAAGGGACAAAAAAAAAAAAGGGTAAATGATGTTATCTACATGCTTAGACTGGGAGAGTAGCTCCCAGGTTCCTCTGAAGGGACATTCTCTCAAATCTCAGTAAACTGAGTTTGTCATTGAACTTTGGACCTAGTAGTGCGCTCAGCAATCTACCTGGTCCAAGTCCCCCATTTTAGAGGCAAAGAAATCAAAGTCCACAGGGACTTTGTCCAGGGTGAAAAGCAGAGCCAGGGCACAGCCCAGATGCTCAGCCACCCAGAGCCCTTCTGAGACATCACACTGTGGTCACACCATGGCAGTTCCATGGCCGGCCTTGCTGCTCTGGAGGCCGTGGGATTACAAATTTCAATAAAATGAGCTATGAAGATGTTTCCAATTTAAGGGTGCTGTTGAACACCATTTTCAAAGTTTGCCTGGTGATGAGAATCACCTGGGGCAGCTGTCAAAAATTAAAATCCCCAGGCTCCTTCCTAGACCCAATGAATCAGCCTCTCTGAGGGGAGGGACCTGGGAGGCTGAATTTTTAACAAGTGCCCCACATAACTCTCAGCAGCAGCAGCAGCAAAGTGTAGGGAAATGGTCTTACAAGACAGGGTAAAAACTTGGCCTGTGACTCAAAGGAATTTCCTTTGCCATTTAAGAAGCCACACTCTGGCCTGGGAAGCCCAGCTTCTCAGGCTTCCAAGCTGAGCTGTGTCTTCAGCATTGGCCTGGAAGGGTGCGCTCTTTTTAAGGTCTATGTAAGGACACATAAAACCATCACAAAATGACATATATCCTTCACTGTTCTCAGAAAAAAGCCTTTTGATGGCAAAGCGAAATTGCTATTCAGACACATTTTTAAGTAGGGAAACTAGATGTACTTGGCTTAAAAGCAACCTGGTGCTGAAACTGGACAGAGGGCAAGAACTCTGTCGCTTGTCACCATGGCTAACAATGCAATGGAGAAAACCAGTAACTAAGCACAAAAATAGCCTGGAGCTCCCAGGAAGAGCTGCCTACTCAGAGGCAGGTGTGCATGGTGGGTGCCCCCTGCTGATGGTGTGAGGTCAGATCCAGGTCACTCAGGGAGATGGGAGACCTGAAACGGGGCGAGGGGATGCAGCTTCCGGAGGAGGGCTGCTGGAGTGTGCCAGAGTCCAGAGGCCTCACTCCAGGTCGGCCTCCACCTGCTCCGTGTCAGAGCACTGCGACTTGTTACGCTCCCATTGGCAAATGGCGTTGGCATACTCCACCACCAGCTTATCCATCCACGTCAGGGGCTCAGGGAACAGCACAGAGCCCTCAAAGAAGCCCAGATGGCCCCCGTGCAGAGGCAGCACAAACATGACGTTCTCCCGTTTCTCTGCAGGGGAAAGGCAGCTGAGTGAGTTACTGTTCTCCAGTTTGCTCCAGGATGCTAGCTAGGACAGCCTGGGCTTTCCCCACAGAGGGGTCACCTAAGTGGGGAAAGCTCACCAACCTCCACTCACTCTGCCTTGTTCACCAAAGTAGGGGGCAGGCAAGGCAGGGGCATCTAGCAGGTTTTAGAATACAGCCTGGCTTTGGAGCTGAATGGGCACCAGTTTAAGAAGGCCTTAGAACTCTAAGGGGTTCTCAAACTTGGCTGCATATTAGAATCAGCTGGGGAGTTCTTAAAGCTCCTTAAGCCCAGGCTGGCCCAGATGAATGAAATCAGAATCTCTGGGTGTGGAAGGTCGGGGAGGCATGAGGGAGGGGAATTCCTAAGCATTGGCATTACTCCAGCTCCCCAGGTGGTTCAATGTGCTTCCTAACTTTGTGCATCGGAATCACTTAGGATATCTTGTTAGAATGCACATACTGATTTTAAGCCTGAAGGGAGAGCTGAGATGCTGCATTTCTAAAAAGTTCCCAGGTGATGTCCATGCTAGTGGTAGGGGTCAGGCTCTGATTAGGGATTCACAGCATTTACAGTATTATTTACTAGAGAACAAGGAGAATTCAATTGAGTCAGTGATTTTTTCACTACAGACATTTATCTTCAAAATTCTTAAAGCTGCAAGTTGTGTTAAAAGATGCCCAAGCTCTCCATGCCACATGCTAAGCGGACGTACTGAGAATTAATAACCTGGAGCTTGACTTTACTTTTTATTTTTTTGAGAGCGTCTTGGCTCACTGCAACCTCCACCTCCCGGGTTCAAGTGATTTCTGTGCCTCAGCCTCTCTAGTAGTGTGTACCACCACGTTCGGCTAATCTTTGTATTTTTAGTAGAGATGGGTTTCACCACGTTGGCCAGACTGATCTCAAACTCCTGACCTCAAGTGATCAACCTACCTCGGCCTCCCAAAGTGCTGGGATTTAAAGGCGTGAGCCGCCACACCTGGCCCAGGTGCTTCTATCTTTAAAGCAGATGGAGAGGAGAGGCTGTCACAAAAGATTGCAGAATCGGATTTTGTTTTGCTTTTCAAGTCAAATTTTATTTTATTTTTTTTACCATTTATTTATTTTTAGAGACAGGGTCTTGCTCGGTTGCCCAGATAGCTTGCTATAGCCTCAAACTCCTCGACTCAAGTGATCTTCCTGCCTCAGCCGCCCTAGTAACTAGCACTATAGGCAAGTACCATCATGCCCATCTAATTTTTAAGTTTTTTTTTTTAGAGATAGGGTCTTACTATGTTGCCCAGGCTTGTCTCAAACTCCTAGCCTCAAGTGATCCTCCCATCGCAGCCTCACAAAGTGCTGGGATTATAGGTGTGAGCCTAGTCTCAAATTTTAAATCTAATTATCTCTTTATGTCGAACTCTCACACTTAAGGGAAACCTAAACCTGAGATAATTTCACAGAACATCAGGTGGCTCCCCAGAGCCCCACTGGCTATGGATATATATGACGGTCCTGTCTCATGCCCTGGGAGGGACACGAGGGAGGCCTGATGCCCAGGCCCTGTCACAGCCCAAGGACTTTCAGACCACACAGAACACTGACTGCAGTGAGATGTCTTTCCCCACAGAGGCTGGCCTCCAGGAAATGGCAGCATGGTGAAGTGGCAGATTTACTGTGGCAATTTGCTGAGCTGTTGAGAGGGCAGTAGGAAGAAACACTTACCTGAAAGAGATTTTGGAATTGTTAGAAGACTATCATGCACCAAGGGATCATCAGCTGCATTAACCAGCATGAGAGGCACATAAATCTGCAACAAGAAAATAAAGCAGAATTAAATTACCGATTCCCATTTTCAGACACCATCGATTGAAGGCTCAAACTCACTGCTAGACATATTTTTGAAGCAGAGGGAAGATGGTCACAGCTCAACCGGTGGAGGAAGGGTGCCTGGTATTCTCTGGCAGTGTGATGAGTTACATCTGCTGCTGTGACTACTGCTCTGGCAGCAGGCAAGTGCAGAAGCAAAGCTTCCTGATGATCATCACAGTGTTTCAGATTAGCCATGCCTTTTAGGAAACGACTTAACAATAAATTATGTATGTATTTGGTTGATATCTTGGGAGGGAAAAATGAAGTGTACTCCACATTAGAAAAAAGAGATTTTCTAGAAGAATCTAGGCCAAGGCTAGACACAGTAGTTCATGCCTTTAATCCCAGCACTTTGGGAGGCTGAGGTGGGAGGACTGCTTGAGTCCAGGAGTTTGAGATCAGCCTGGGAAACATAGCGAGACCTGTACCCCCATTTCTATTTGTTAAAACACAAAAACAAAAACAGAACAAATCAAAAGAATCTAGGTCAGGCGCGGTGGCTCATACCTATAGTCCCAGTCTCAGGAGGCTGAGGCGGGAGGATCACTTGAGACCAGGATTCCAAAGCTGCAGTGAACTATGATCACACCACAGCACTCTAGCCTGGGCAATGGAGCGAGACCCTGTCTCTTAAAAAGAAAAGAAGAATCTGAAGGTTGAAAATAGGAGTAGGCTGGTGGATATTGGAAAACCTTTGGCAGGGCTGCATTCAACATCCACTTTAGTAAAACAGCCATAGCCTCCTTTTTCATTTCAGTGGAGGTGGTTCTGATGGGGAGAATCAGAGGTCATTGAACAGCCATATTGAGGCAGTGAATGATTGTGCTAACCTGCAGGTCTCTGGTGTTGGCTCTACACAGCTCAACATTCCTATAATGGCTTAAATGATGACACCAAAGGCCTGATGCTGCTAAACTCGGAGGGCTGGCCAGTCAAACAGCACAACTCCAGTTCCTAGTGATCTGCTTTACAAGGGAAAGGTGGGCCAAACCTACAGGTGGCCATTGACAAGGAGAAATGGGAAGTCCCGTGTGTGGGTAAGTCAATTGCGCAGACAGAATGAGAGGGACTGGCTTGTTGGTCATTCAGGTAAAACAAACTTATGGAGATTTTGGTTGGCCAGAAACTTAATACACACAACGTTTATTGTAGCTGCTAAAAATGGCATTAATACAAACCAGTCTACTTCATTAACAGACATGCTCCTCATTACTTTGATGCAAAAACACATCCATCTTACTCTGTGCATACCAGATCATGGCAGGAATTCTGAGTTCAGTCTCAGGCACCATGGTAACAAAATAAAGAATGGCCAGAAGAGGGTCCAGGATGGTGAGAAACCTAGACAGATTTCATCGGTCTGGCAGAAACCAGACAGGATTATACTGTCAAAGGAAGACTAAGAAAAAAGTGGGTGTTGGAGCAATTTTAAGGG
Source organism: Callithrix jacchus (assembly GCF_049354715.1). Lineage (NCBI taxonomy): Eukaryota > Metazoa > Chordata > Mammalia > Primates > Cebidae > Callithrix > Callithrix jacchus. The sequence goes on along the minus strand of NC_133507.1, from coordinate 18,382,752 downwards.
TTCTCACACAGCCGTGGAAGCACCCCAGTCTCCGGGCAGCTCTGGGATTAATATATGCTAGTTACAGAGGGAGAGGGTCTGGTTCCATAAACAAATCCAAGCTAAAATTCCCACTGAGCTTCCACCAGGAAAATGTAGGAGGGCTATATGTTGTACTGTATGCAAGGCTGATGAAGGGATGCTGATTCTCAGCCGGTGATGGCCACTCACCCTGTGCAGATACCGCATGCAGCTTTCTTCCTCATAGTATTCCTTCAGGGAGTTATAGCCATGAAACTTCCTGAACATGCCAGAAAAAGAAAAACAGGAAAAGGACAAAACATTTGTCATAAGATCAGAATGCTGAGCCGATTAGGGCTCCAGTTCCTCACGCTAACTTGTGGCATTGGTAGAACAGACAGAGGCAGGAGCTAGGCCTCAACGCGGAGCTGATTTTATTACTGTTCCAGATCCTGCACTAACTCACCATATCGATGCAATGTATGTAGGCAGCAGGGTTTGGGGCTAAGAGCACTGGCTTTGGCATCTGGGTTCAAATCCTGCTTCGGTCATCTACTGGCTATGGGACCTTGGGCAAATGGTTCAACTTCTCTGAGCCTCAGCTTTTCCTATATAAATGAATCTAAAGACAGGGCCTTCCTCAATGGAACTGTGAGACTTACGATGTTAAAGTGCTTACTAGCATCATGACCGACCCAGAGTAATGACCCTGTAGTAATTGTTATATATAGTAATTATTAGTGTATGTTACGTCTCTTGAGACAGCATAAAACCAGATGTCACTATAGATATGGAGACACTGAAATTCAAGGGCATTTACTAGAACTTTCAACAGAGTTCTTGGAGAAACAGGACCACTGTGAACTGGAATAGAATATGTATTAGATAACAGAAATAAGACTGTCGTTCAATGTTACTAATTCTGTCCATTTACCTCTGACTACTGGTCCATATCTCTGACTATGGAGCAATAGTCAGAGCTAAACTGGCATGTAACAAAACCTCTGGTGCTCAGCATGGATGAAGAGCTGTAGCTCTGCTCTGCTCTGTGCTCCTAGAGGCCCAGCAAGGTTCAACCTGGAGCTCCAACACCAGGAGGCCTAGGCCAGAGGATTTCAAAACCTTTCTTTCTTTCTGACACAGTTTAGGGCCTCTGGCTTCTGGGTGGTGGGTCTTTCTATTCAGATGGGTCTTTAAGCTATCTTGCCTCCCCTGAAGCTGTGGATCTCTTCTATGACCAGTCTCTTATCGACATCTCTGCCTGGGAATGACCTGGAAAACTCAGGCTGGACTATTAGGGCCCTCTTAACAGGGAGGAGGCCAAGTGTAGAGATCATCTCTAAGATGCCTGTCCTTGTGAAATCAGTTCCTTTGTGGAATCAGCAGGGAGGGAAAGCAATCCATCCCTCCAGTACTACTGGGATAGATCTATGAGGAAGCCACAAGATTGGTCATGATCATAAAACTGCTACTATCAATTGCTACTAAAGAGGAAGGACTTCAGTGAGCGTTGAGAAACATTCTCTTTTGGGCTTAAACAATTTAGGAGACAAATGGGAAATTTAATTTGTTTTTTTCTTACCAGACACCACAATAAAGTCACATACCTCATCTGAAATGAGGGTGAGTAAGATTCCTTTTTCACCTTCTGAACATACTAGCAATTTCCTAGTTTTCATTTCCTTTGAGAAACAGCAGGCATATTTCAAGGTTACTTGGTGTAAGAAGGCCACTAAATTCTCATAAGGAAGAAAAGTAGAGATCCTATACCCTCAGGTCAATATCTACCTATCTATTAGATGAAGAATAATTGCTTGCTTTAAACCACATCTAAAGATATCAAATAATTTACTTTTTATTTTTAAGGGACAGGGCCTTGCTCTGTTGCCCAGGCTGGGCTGCAGTGCGGTGTTGTAATCACAGCTCACTGTAACCTCAGTGCTGTGACCATAGCTCACTGTAACCTCAAACTTACGAGCTCAAGTGATCCTCCCGTCTCAGCCTCCCACATAGCTGGGACTACAGCTGTGTGCCACTATGTTCGGCTATTTTTATTTTTCAATTTTTTTGTAGAGACAGGGACTTGCTATGTTGCCCAGGCTGGTCTCAAACTTCTCATCTCATGTGATCCTCCAGCTCTGACCTCCCAAAGTGCTGGGATTGCAGGTGTGAGCCACTGTTCCCGGCCTCAAATGATTGTTAAAGGAAAAGGATCAGGGAAAGAGAATGATGAGGTCAGAGGTCAACTCTACCTTTTTCAGCTAAGGCTAACCTCAGTCAGAAACTACTGGTGCCAGGAAAGAGGATACTGTCAAGGCTGCAACTTCAGGTGCCTGGAGGAGCCAGGCAGGTGAAGAATAGATGAATGAAGGGGGCAGTATTTGCATCTTTCACTCAGAGGGGAGTCTCCAGGCCCCAAACAGGGAGGCTCTGTCTTATGTTGCTTGAAACACACAGCCTTCTTGGTGTATCTTCTGTTTTTCTACGTTTTTTTTTTTTGTTGTTGTTGTTGTTAATTTTGAGAAAGGTCTTGCTCTGTCACCCTGGCTGGAGTGCAATGGCATGAATAGTGCTCACTGCAGCCTCGATCTCCTGGGCTCAAGCGATTTTCCTGCTGTGGCTTCCCAAAGTGTTAGGATTACAGGCATGAGACACTGCCCCTAGCCAGTTTTTCTACTCTTGTTAGAGACATAGAGAAGTACAAGAAATATTTCCTTTGCTTTTTGCTCCATTGCAGAATGCAGACTGATGTGGCACCTGACGCTTGCCCCGGTGTTGAGGCAAGACAGGTGGGTGAAGATGGCCCAAGCTCAGCCTGCACACCCCAGCTTCCTGAATCAAGCTACCTATGCTACGCAGGAATACAGAATGAGCAGTCAGATCCTTTTCCTATTTACCAGGAGAAACCAGAAATTTAAATTTTTCTGTACAATCTTGTGTTTTTAAACACTAGACACTTACTCAAAGAAAAAAAAAACAACACCCTTGACACTAAAGTGGGCAGAGCAAAGCACCAGTGATGGGAAGAGCTGGCCTGCAGCCTCCCGCCTGGCACCCAGCCCCAGCCTGTCCCTTTCCTGTCTGCGGGGACACACCTCATCACATTGTCGTCAATCTGCATCAGGGATGTTGCTGTGTAGAGCCGGCTCAAGTCCGTGTCCTCCAGGCTCTGGGGTTTCTTAACATGGTCTCCAAAAAGAGCTTGCCTAGAGCAAACACAAAAGCAAACAGAGACTAAGATGTGGAGGATGAACAGCCAGGAGGCAGAGCAATGTGGTCAGTTACAAATAGAACTTTAGCCTTTGGAACGTCCCAGAAGATGAGCTGGTGCCGTTGACTTTTGAGTAAGTGCAGAAAAATGAATGTCAAAACCTTATTTCCCTTTTCAGGGGTACCCAGACAAACTAAAGATTGGGTTTGAGCCTAGATGAGTATTAAAACCTTCAGCTCAGGCGTGGGTGGCTCAAGATGGGCCCTGTGGTGAGTGGAGGGCTGTGGGCAAAGGCATAGGGGCCTCGTCCTTCCACTATGTCGACAATGTCCCCTTGGCAGAGACCCTTCCCCTTACTGAGCTGTTTGTGTTGCTTAACAAGGAAGACTCAGTGTGCAGGAAGGAGAGGAAAACACACAAACAAAAACCAGGGAAGACAAGGGTTAACCCATTTAGTGTTTGGCAAATCAACAGCTTTCCAGTGTCTTAGATAAAAGCTAAGATCTATTCAGGAGAGCAGTCATTTCTTTTTTTCCCCCAACCCCCAAGTGGAACCAGCATTTCTATTATGAAGAAATCCATCTTGAAAGGATGACGTTAGAGGTAGGGGTCAGAAGTTGCACTTCTGACCTCCCTTCCCAGCCAAGGTTTCTCAGTCACACACCTGGAAGCGGACTGAGTTTGCTGAGGATGACCCTGCGGTGGGAAGGATTTACTATGGTAACTTAGTATTCTGCTTCCACTCACAACCTCTCCAAAAGAAGAACACATTTCTGTAGCATTTATTTTTTCAGAAGAATATTAGGAAGATTATATACCTACTGGATAGAATTCAAAAATTCAGTTACCCTAAAATTTCTAAATGTTTGTCTTTCTGTAGTAAATTTGAAAAATGTAAATACTTAGAGTATACTCAAAAGACTCTCATACTTTGAACCTTCTATACTAATTACTATCAAGACCGGGTCCTTTAGCAAAACATATGTTCCCTGTGAGGAGTCACTTTCAACTCCAGAGATGTAAAAAGGCAGACAGAGGACTTGGACTTGGTGTCAAACGCCTGGACCCACCCCTTTCCGCTTCAGGCTATAAAACCTCTGCAGTCTCCAAGCCCATCCAAACCTTAGCTGAGCCCCATGCACCTCTGTGCCCAACACACGGCTTAATCTCAAACAACACGAGCTGAGTGGGAGCAGCTGATTTTCCAGCCAGCACAGGGGACATAAGTCTCCCTCTGCTCTCCTTCCTAACAAGAGGGCACAAGGTCACTTCTGGCAACGTGGCAGGCTGATAGGGCCTTCAAGCCCAGCCTTGCTCAGGTCCATGGGAATGCCCACCCATAGGAAGCCCAATCTGGGGTGTGAGGCCTGCTTTAACCACTGGAATAAAGAGAATAAGCAACTGATCATTTAGTCGGATTGCTTTTCCTAGAGTGGTACAAAAATCCCCCAGATTTTTTTGAGTGTGCCTGTGTCTCAGGCGCTGGGAGCAATCAAAACATTCTTAAGCCCTCCAATGCTCTCAAGTTTGGTTCTAGACATAGGATTTACAGAGGGGAAGCAACAGAAAAGCAACATGGGCATGGATGAGTTGCTTCACAGAAACAGAAGAATTGAGATGGACTTTAAAGGATGAGCTGGATTCCCACCAGCAGAGAAATGGGAAAGTATTCTCAGCAAGGGCAGTAAGTGGTGTGGGAGAGGCCAGGGGGCACGGGAGCCTAGTCCAGCTACAGGGGATGAGAGATGTGGGGAGAGGAGGCAGAAATGTCAGCTATAGTAATCATCATAATAAGAAGTCATTACTTTTATCTGGTGCTCTCAGCACTTGACAGGTTAACCCACCGCAGGATTCTGAGCTGGAGAGACAGGACTAGCATGAAGACTACGCAGAGGCTCAAACTCCGAGCAGGGAGGTGCCCATGCCACACTCCGAGCCTCCTGTCCCCCTGCTGCTTGGTCAGAGGCCCAGGGGCCAGCCAAGAATGAGTCCTGATCACCCCGGCACAGAAGCATCCTACAGGGAAGGTATCCTCAATAATGACAGCCACCTTGGGAAAAAAGGGTATAGAAGTGGTTCCTTGTCTTAGATTTACTGGGAATTACAAAAGCATAAGGCAGTTTGGCAAATTCAGTAGCTTGGGACAAATTTCTTTTCTTTTTTTTTTTCAGATAGGATGTTGTTCTGTCACTCAGGCTGGAGTGCAGTGGTGCAATCTTGGCTCACTGCAACCTCCACCACCTGGGCTCAAGCAATTTTCCTGCTTTAGCCTCCTGAGTAGCTGGGATTACAGGTGCCACCACCACGTCTGGCTAATTTTTGGTAGAGACAGGGTTTTACCATGTTGGCCAGGCTGATCTCGAACTTCTGGCCTCACATGATCTGCCTGCCTCATCCTCCCAAAGTTCTGGAGTTACAGGCATGAGCCACCACGCCTGGACAAGACAAGTTTGTTTCTAATCGAGTCACAAATGCAGGGAGCAGAGAGTCTGTATCACCCCTGCATTTTTTTTTCCCTGAAGGAACAGGAGTCCTGGCTTTCCATGGCTCCCAGATGAGCTCAGGAAGGAACTGTCTGTCACCTGAGAGAGAACAGAAGGTGACCTACCTGTGCGAGAGGATGATCTTCTTCATGTTGTCGGCCATGAGGAAGTTGTAGAAGCGCCGGCACTGATCCCACTGCATGAAGGTTTCCTGGGCCCTGGAAGAACCACAGCGAGTGAGGGCGACTGCGGTGTGGGGGTGTGGGTGGGCAGCTGGGAGGGGGCTCTAGCCATGGGGCAAGGTGCTTGCGTGGAGAGAGCCAGCTCTCAGGCTGTGGCCTCTGCATTAAAACAGAGGCTCTAATGTGCAGAGCTCTAACATCTGTGGAGAAATCTATGGCGACACCAAGACAGCGCAGCAGAAGGGGATCCTGGGAAAGGCCCTCTTGAGCACCAGAGGCTTTGTTGGTGGCACTCCTGACACTCTCTTCTAGCACCTGGCCCTTCTCTCAGTCACTGAGCCTGCCAGGATCAAGTCTGCTTCAATTGTCAGGTGAACGCTTTCTGTATTTAGTGTCCTAACTGGCAGGCCAATTTTTTGGTTTACCGACAGGCACATGAAAGGGGAGAGTGGGTGTGGAGGGGAAACCTAAAAAAACTTCTGTCTTGCTGATCAAGCGGTAAAGGAAAATCATTAATTGGGATCTCCGCCAAGTAAAACTATCTTTTAATTAGGCTTATGCAATTGAAGAGGCAAGGAAACCGAAGTGCCAGGAGTTCCAGGCATGGCTGGTGGGCTGGTCCAGAAGCATGCCTGCCTACTGGGCTAGTGTGTGACTGGCACATGCCAGGTGGCTGTGAGGGCCACCCTCTAACTCTTATGTGGTGGCACTTGGCAGGTAATGTTATCCCTGTTTTCCAGAGCCCAGGTTCTGCAGCAGTCCACGGAGAGGGAGGAGGCAGCACCACCAGCCCTGTCCATGTGCTTCCCCAGCCAGATTTCCATGCCTACACAGTAGGTGAATGAACACCAGTTTTATTAGTTTATTTAACTATCTCCCATGCTGGACATGTGGATTATTTCTAACTTGGCACTGTAAGAGAGTAATCCTCTAGTGGGGCAAAACCAGGACCAGACCAGCCCCCAGAGAGAGAAAGGGGGCACGGTCCTAGGCAGGCTGGCCAAGCCCGGCCTTGAACAGTCAGGCCTCTGGGAAGAGGGACGGTGGAGCCTCTGTACCCAAAAGACCTAGCCAGAAGGTTCTGGGCTGGTAGCTGGTTGCCCTTCAGGGACAGAGCCAATCTGTAGAGAGGTCATCACCTCTACCTCGTTCAGCTTAAAAGCGTGAGCACAAAAAAACCATGTTTGTACCACACAAGAGGTGGGCCAAGAGTTTTTGGTACCTGCCAGGCTAGGCTTTGTTAGTTCCATTGGGGTGGAAGGATGGGACAGAAAGATGGACTTCAGACTAGGGTAGGGATGGCCACCTACCAAGCCCCTTTCTTTCTTAACAGAACCTTTCCCCTTTTACAGGATGTACATTCACAGGAATCAGTTAGAATCAAAGAGTATGAAAGAGTATGCATATGGTGCCTCGTTATTCTGATAAAAAATTAACAACAAAATAAACAAAAAGCCCTGAGGCACTAAGGGCAACCGTGGGGTCAGGTCGACATCACAGGCCAGTGGTGGGAAGCTGAGCTGTTTCCCAGGTTGAAGTTCTGTTCACAGAGTCTCACTTAAATGCTGCGGTTTTCCCCTCTTCGTTTGATTATGATTCAAAGTCATTGATGGCACAAAGTGACTGTATTTTACAGCTCTTCAACTATAAAAACAAACTTTAGGAAAGTCCCAGTCTCTGGGGGAACTTTACGAATGATAACATTTGCTTTTGTCATAAACTCATTTCTAGCCTGGAATTTGCCCATCAAAAGCAAAAGAGATAATACCCCCTATATTTGGCAGGAAAAGTGGTACCTGCCTCTGCCTGAGGTAAGAAGGCCTTGTTCAAAGAACTCTAGGATATTCAGGTGGCCAAGTCTTAGTGACCCAACACATTCACTTAGCCAGGAGTGTAAGTGCCTTTCAGGAGGTTTGACCCAACACGTTCACTTAGCCAGGAGGATAAGCGCCTTTCAGGAGATTCTAAACGCTTCTCTGATAATTCCTCTACATATTCACTTAGCCAGGAGCATAAGAGCCTTTGAGGAAGTTTGAAATGCTCCTCTGATAATTCCTCTACTGTCCTGTAAGGCAGTGGTCCTTGGGACTGGTTTTGTGGAAGATAGCTTCAGGATGATTCAAGCACATTATATTTATAGTGCACTTTTTCCCTATTATTATTATATTATAATACATAATGAAATAATTATACAACTCACTATAATGTAGAATCAGTGGGATCCCTGAGCTTATTTTCCTGCAACTAGACAGTCCCATCTGGGGGTGACGGGAGACAGTGACAGATCATCAGGTATTAGATTCCCATAAGGTGGGTGCAACCTTGATCCCTCACATGTGTGGTTCACAGTAAGGCTCACCCTCCTATGAGAATCCAATGCCACAGCTGATCTGACAGGAGGCGGAGCTCAGGCCATCATGTGAGCGACGGTAAGGGGCAGTAAATGCAGATGAAGCTTCACCCACTACTTCCCCACTGTGACCCGCCCACCACTCACCTCCTGCTGTGTAGCCCAGTTCCTAACAGCGGTTTGGGACCCTTGCTGTAAGAGGCTTCTGCCCCTGGTCTGAGCCCTGTGCTACCGTCCTCCTCACCCTCACCTCCTTCAGAAATCCCTCCTCACCCTCACCTTCTTCAGAAATCCCTCCTCACTGACCCCCCCGACTTGACTGAGGACCTCCTTGGTACCCATATGCCTAACGTGTAATATGTTAGTAACATGCATTTGTTGGTCTGTGGCTTTGTAGCTATCACTCTATTATCTTAAGTGCTGTGACATCCTCAGATACAGAGACTATCTTTTATACCCAACTGCAATAAAATGCTTTTTAGTTTTATTATTGGTCAATTCTGCAATGTAGGATTGTTAAGGGCTTTCTTGGGAAAGAAGAATTTATTTTACCTGAAACCAGACCAAAAATGCTTCCCTCCCCATTTTCTTTAAGCTCCACGAGGGAGGGAATTTAGTCTGCCTTGTGCAGGGCTGTGTCCCCATTACCTAGGAAGATGTCTGACCACACAGAGTCCCCGGGCGGGTTGGCAGCTGTTTCTGCGGAGGGACAGGTTAAAGCCTGCTGGATGCCAGGTGATTTCAGGGCATTTGTGTTCCTCCTTCAGTGGTTCAGCACACGGTAAAAGGTGAGCTAGTTTAGCAGCAGCTAGACTTTGCTAACTACAGCAAGCAGGTAGCTGGCTTCTCTTTGCACCTTCAGTGGGCTCTGGCTGGATGGGAGATGAACTACAGGAGGAGAAGCCAGAGGGAGGGGATTACTGAGGAAGCAGGACTCCAGGCTCAGCTAGGAGAGATTTACCAGACGCATGAACTCTCGTGTGGCCCCTGCAGAGGCAGACAGGCCTCCCAGCTCCACCTCGGTGTGATGGGAATCACTTATGCAGCCGCCACCATCCCAGTGCCGAAAGGCTCACCGCCCTCAAGCCTTGGCAGGAAAAAAAAAGTTATGCTGGTTTAAAGTAAGGGACTGTGTTCCATCTGTTCCATAGACCTGGTTTAAATGCTGAGGGCACCTGAGCCTTGCACTGGCACACACAGGCCAGCGGTGTCTCTCTGACCTGCTGCCAGTTCCCATATGCAGGGCCACACGATCAGCCTAGAGGTTAGTTCTCTGTGCTCCAGAGAATAAAGTTGCAACTTGCTCCTCATTGCGGGAGGTTGGTGAGCCAATAGTTATGTGTATGAAGCCCTCTGAGGTCTCAGGGAAGAGGCTATGTAGGCTACGCCTGCGAAATGTAAAGCACCTCACAGATTTTAGTTTCTTAGCTTCTTGAGCCGTCTTTACCTTAGTTCAAACACTTTAGTTTGCAGTGTCAATCGTGTGCTCTTGCTGACAGCAGAGGGCGCTATCGTAGCAAAATGAGATGAAGCGATTGTCATTTCAGATTTTGTGCATTGAAAAAGGAAAAGAAAACAAACGTCCAAGCTCCCTTGGATCCTGGGGTAGGCCCTTGCTCATGTCTTTCTTATCCAAGTAACTGGGCCCGATAGGATTTTGGTTACTTCTGGTTACACATGGCTATGAACTGGGAGTTGGATATTTCTAGTCACACCAAGATAAAGGCACATGTCCTCTCAGCTGACTCCCCAGTGTCCAGAGGAGTGAAGGAAAAGATTCCTGGTAGGAAGATCAGGGACTAGGCTGGTCCTGGAACACGAGAGCTGGTGAGACCACTGAGGTCACTAATCCCAGGGACTGCTAAACATCAAAAGTCACCTATGAAATGTGTCCAAAATGTAGATTTCTGGGGTTCCAGTCCTCCAACTTCATGAATCAAAATTTTCAAGGGTGGGGCCCAAGAAACAGAATTTCTTTCTAACACGATCTTCCAGGTGATTCCTTCTGAAGTGAGGCAGTCACTAG